>NC_065587.1:19031413-19335652 GCF_024542745.1 Macaca thibetana thibetana
ACTTTCAAATAATCTGGCAGCCAGAGGTAACATTTTCAGCCCTCTGAGTACAGGGACACAGTGTCTTCCTATCCCTACATTTTTATTCAATGTGTTTTCTCATCTAAAATAAATTAATGCTGGTGAGTAGGTTAACCAAAAAAATACGTTAATGAATTAATAAATGAAATAATAATCATTTAGGGATTCTCTTACTGCCAATCCAGTTTCCTAGCCTTAGACATAGGCCTCTAGGAGTATTGTTGGATGAACCTACCAATGAATAAAAGAAAATATCATCAACCAACTTGATATAACTTCATTTTCACACCTTTCTTTTTTTTCTTTTTGAGACAAAGTCTTGCTCTGTCGCCCAGGCTAGAATGCAGTGGCACAATCTCGACTCACTGCAACCTCTGCCTCCCAAGTTCAAGCAATTCTCCTGCCTCAACCTCCCGAGCAGCTGGGATGCCACCACACCTGGCTAATTTTTGTATTTTTAGTAGAGACGGGGTTTCGCCACGTTGACCAGGCTGGTCTCGAACTCCTGACCTCAGGTGATCCACCCGCCTCGGCCTCCCAAAGTGCGAAGATTACAGATGTGAGCCACCGTGCCCAGTAATGACACCTTTCTTAAGCTACATTTTAGAAATTCAAGTTAGCTTACAGAACACTAAAGCATAACATAGTAGCCCAATTTTTTTAAAGTTTTAATGTTTTTCACACTCATTTTGTACAATATCTGTCCTCTGAGGCTCCACAAATGCTGCCCGTACTGATCCAAGCTCATGTTACCCTACCCCTTAAAGGTACTCTGAACAATGTCATGAAAAGAGGACAGCAGCCTGAGTCAGGATACCTGGCTATTGGTTTGAGAGGTTAGTTTAATATTTCTACTTCTTTGGACATTAAGTTGCCCATGTACAAAATATATTTAATAACTTAAATATATTTTGATCACCCACTGGGGTGATCAGATAAGACAATAGATATAAAAGTATTTCCAAAAAGCATAAAACCAAAGTATCATACCAAACCAATTTCATACTGCTTCCCCCATCCACCCTGAAACTTCACCTTCTAACTGTCTACCCAACCAAATTCTACCCTTCAAGTCTTTGGTACATGTCACTTCTCTTTTTTTTTTTTTGAGATGGAGTCTCGCTGTGTAGCCCAGGCTGGAGTACAACAGCACAATCTTGGCTCACTACAACCTCTGCCTCCCAGGTTCAATAGATTCTCCTGCTTCAGCCTTCCCAATAGCTGGGACTACAGGTGTGTGCCACCATGCCTGGCTAATTTTCTTGTGTTTTTGGTAGAGATGGGGTTTTACCATGCTGGCCAGGCTGGTCTCGAACTCCTGACCTCAAGTGATTCACCCACCTCAGGCTCCCAAAGTGTTAGGATTACAGACATGAGCCACTGCGCCCAGTCCTGGTGCATGCTCACTTCTCTAAGCAACTACGCAACCCTTCTCTTTTCTGGTCTTAAAACTGGACACATATTGTTCTCCTCTGGGTCTCTCCAGTTATGGAGGTGGGTTTGCCCCCCATTGCCCCTGACAACCAAAAGCCCCTCTAGAGGACAGACCACTCCAGCTCTGTCCGTGGTGTTGCCCTCAACATGCTCCTAAGCAGCCCTCAATCACGACTCCGTGACAGAATGATGATAAACGTGGCTTGACCAACACGTTCTCAGCTAAAAATGTAACGTGCAGCCCATTTTATAATTCCATGCATTATAGAGCACTGCTTCTAAATAGGTCACCCAAAAGTGTGGCTGAAATGATCCCAAAATAGACATGGCCCAGCTTTTCTGGCCCTGTGTCATTTCTAGATGTGAGCCTGATCTAAACATCCCAACTCTATTACCTCTTGGATTGGTTACCTGCACCACTGTTGCTAAGCAGACCGACAGAAAGTTCTTCTGTTCCACTGAAGTTCAAGAAGGACATGCCGTCACCAGGCTGGCGGGAATTGCTGTGCCTGCAGAGAACAGAGCCCAGCCACCTGGCTTAATGTAGATCATCACCTCTTTTTCCTGCTCACCCTATATCCCGGGGGTGGGGGGTAGGTTCATAAAAATCAGGCCTGAATATTCAGCCACTCAAGCTGGCAGCCACTGGAATCCTTATCTTAAGCCACCAGGCCACAGTGTTTGGTTTGTGTGTCAGTGCTGGTTTCCTGTGACCCTGGCACCCCGGCTGCTTTCCCACCACCAAGCTAGACCACCCACCCTGTCTGCCCCATGCCTCCCTCTTACAAAAAAGGATGGGTGTGAGGTGCTTGAATATATGGACCTGAGTTCATCTGGTTAAGAAGGTCATGCCCTCCCCATATCCCTTATCTATCCCCTAGGGTGTCAAGGTGACTGAAAGGGGCCAAAGACCGCACTTTGCAAAGTGTTTTCTAAAGCAAGAGGAATAGTGAGTCCAGGTGTAACCCAGGCTCACGCCTGTCGAGGCTTAAATGACTTTCCTCCTACACTGACTCTCATTAGATGCTCGTAACACATTCAGAGCTTTGGTTCAAAAAGAGTTTTTCTATAAACATAAACCTTCATTTCCATTGCTCTTAGCATTAGCTTCTTCTAAACTCAACAGTGGGATTTATTTCTGAATAACCAAAATGACAAAAGTCATAGAGAGGTTGCCCAAAACACACAGCATGAATCTCCTGTCCCAGCATTCCAAATCCAAAGAATTTCCTCTCTCGGATTCATCTTTGACTGAGGTTTAGAAAAACCCACGTTTGAGGTTTACAAAGTGTGTTTTGGATTCAAGATAAACCTAAAACAGGGCCTAGGTAACATCTCAGACAAAAATGTCAGGCTGTTTGCTTTGCCCTTCACCAAGTGAAGGGAATGACACTGGCCAACAAAGGAAGGCCCTGATCTCATACTGTCTTTTCAAGTCTTCTAAACATTTTGTCAATAGTCTGTTCTGCACATTGTCCTGGATGCTGGAGAGTGTTCTCAGGTTACCTTCCAGAGCCCTGTGCACATCCTCACCTTCCAGCAGCTTCATGATATGCTAATTCCAGCAGCTCTGCAGAGGAATGAGTTGGGTCCCTCTGCCCACTGCCTTGCAGCTCCGCCATATTCTGTCGGGTCTGGTGGTGGATCTGGATGGCTTCTCCGGATGGTCCTACCCAGATAAAGAACCACTGAGCATCATTCCCACCTGATAGCTAGTGCTGTGCACTTAACTATACTCTCCCTTCTTTCTAGCTACTGGGATACAGATGTTGGTGAGATTGAAAGAAGAACACACCACAGAAGAACGTTATACAAGGGACCCTCTGGCTCCCAGAGGACACCTGCTCTTCTGAGTGGGACCCATCCTACTAAGGGGCCGGGCCTTTATCATCCTGTCTAATCTGTTAAGAAAATTTTAGGATATTCTGTCTCATGTGTGTCAACTGAGTCACCACAGTGAAATATACAAGTATAGGAGGCATGGACCCTTGCCAGGAGGGCTAACACAAACTCAGTAAGAGGGAAATACAAGTGAAACACCAAATGACTCTGTTAATACCTAGGAGAGTAACAACTGTGATTCTAAGAAGCAGAAGATGTTTAAGTGCAAAAAAGGCAGAGTAGGAGATAAATTAGAATTAGTCAAGTCTACAAAACGAGGCTTCCTGGGGAAAGAGAAGTTGAAGAGCTAAGTGTTCAACAAAGTTAACAGCGGTTGAAGGAAGAGGGCACCTGGGTAGATGAAATGATACCTGTGAAACTCCAAACCTGCAAGAGGCAAAACATGCAAGAGACCACAAGATTAGCCAAGAAGGAAGAGAGCCTCTGAGGATAGGAATGAAGAAGATAGGGGAGCCTGATGAAGGAGGGCGTTGGCTACTGAAAGGCCAGCTAAAGAGGAGGAAGAAGCAAAGCAAACTGTTTGCAGAACATGGTTCCAATAAAGTGTACATGAAGAGTGGGAGGAGGAGAAGCACAAAAGCATGAAAAGCTGAAGGTCACTGAAGAAACACCAAGAGTTCTAAGTGACCTAGAAGGGAACCAGTGGAGATAATAATGGAGGGGAAAGGACACAGAAAGAAACAAGGAGTGTGACTGATTATAGCAGAGATAAGGGGGCAAAACGGGGTTTAAGCATGACCCCCAGTTACAGTCAAATTATTCAGATCTATTTCTCACTGATTTAACTTTCAAATATTAAAGACAAGTACAAAAGAAAATAGGCATTTCCAGGTATTCAGCAGGATGGTTTCCATGAAAAAAAATAAAATAAAAATTTCGCCAGGCACGGTGACTCACACCTGTAATGCCAGCAAATTGGGAAGCTGGGGGCGGGTGGATTGCTTGAGACCAGGAGTTCGAGACCAGCCTGACCAACACGGTGAAACCCCATTTCTACTAAAAATACAAAAATTAGCCAGGCGTGGTGGTGCATTCCTGTAATCCCAACTACTTGGAAGGCTGAGGCAGGAGAATCGCTTGAATCCGAAAGGCAGAGACTACAGGTATCCGAGATTACGCCACTGTACTCCAGCCTGGGTAACAGAGTAAGACATTGTCTCACACACACACACACAAAATCCTGGAGTTTAATGCATTTGTTCCTTTCCAGCTCAATGACAGCCCATTAAGCTAAAGTTTAACTTTAGCCATAGCTTGAGAAAACCTTACTGTCTTCTTGAGAACGGAATATAGATAAAAAAGAACGGACTAGGAAAAAGTGAGTTTGGGTGAAAATTTTTTTTTCAGTTGTCAGAGACACCTAAGAGAAAACAAAATAACATAACTCCTTGTAACCAAGACAGGATATTAGTATCCAAGAGAGCTAAGAGAAGAAAGAATGAACAAGAATGAGGGACATCCAACTTAGGAAAGAAAGCAGGTGGCAATGCATAGTTCCTCTCAAGTAGAAACGAAGAGCCAGATGCGGTGGCTCACACCTATAATCCCAGCCCTTTGGGAGGTTAAGGTGGGCAGATTGCTTGTGTCCAGGAGTTCAAGACCAGCCCAGGCAACATGGTGAAACCCTGTCTCTACTAAAAATACAAAAAACTAGCCAGACATGGTGGCACATGCCTGTAGTCCCAGCTACTTGGGAGGCTGAAGTGGCAGCATCACCTGAGCCCCGAAGGTTGAGGCTGCAGTGAGCTGAGATCGCACCACTGCACTCCAGCCTGGGCAACTAGAGAGTGACCCTGTCTCGAAAAAAAAAAAAAGCTGAAACAAACAAACAAAAAAGCCCTCAGGTTTATAAAGCTAATTAGTTATAAAGCCTATTCCCAAGTGCATCTTCAAGGATCTTTACAAGAACCCCTGGGATGGCCAAAGTGGGCATGGTTATCCCATCTTACTGGTGGAGTAACACAGGCACCTGACCAAGGACACATGGGTGACCGACACTGAAGACCAGGGCTAGGAGTTCCTAGTCCAAGACTCTCTCTTAAGCAACAAACTTACCCACAGGAAAAGTGTGCATCCAGCGCCTTCTGTTGGACGTAAGCTTCATGGGCATTCGAGAGGGAGCGAAGGGGTTAATCAGTGCTCTCTGGGGCGTGTATCCACCAGGTCGAACATGCAGCATGGATTCTGCACTGCCAACGTGGAACCTCCCTGGTGCACTGGAGTCTCGCTGTGGTGGCTCCATCATGTTCTCCAGGACATCTGCCAGTTATCATGGAGTTGAGTCACAAAGAAAAACCACAGAACCACAGTGAAACCAGAACTAGGTAGACTGATAAGCCAAGGCTGACAAGAATCTTGGGCATCATAAATGTCAGGGAGTGAGAGAAATTAGTAAAATTGTCAAACTATAAAGAAATGAAGTACGTTTCCATTTGTTTGCTTTTAAATACTTGGGAGAAGGGAGTTTTGGTTCTAAATTACTGGCACAATGAAGTCACAACCAAATCTGATGGGAAGGACACTGCCTAGAGATCCTGAACTTTGAGCTGGAAGCAATGACTGAATGATGGGACTTGAGTTGTCTCCCTTGGGAAAGGAACGAGTATATTCTCTAAGAGGGAGGAACAATAAAAACAGCTATGTGGTAACCAGAAGAGCAGATCTTGGCAGAGCTAGTCAGTATCTTCACTATAAACCCATTTGATTTTCCTACTGGACACAAGACTATAGTTCCCAGCCTCTTTGCAATAAAGTCAAATGACTTAGTTCCGGCCAGCAGACCACAGGTAGAAATGATATGCTTCAAATCCAGGCCTGGGCCACAATTATCTCCACGAATGATGTGCATTCTTTTTCCCTTTGTGGAAACCTAGGTTCATAATCATGGCATCCCAGGATGGAAGGAACCTGAGTTCCTGAATGACTGAGTGGATCAACAGACCCTCCATTGACTTAGTGGGCTGGGACATGAGTAAGCAATCAAATGGTATTATGCTAAAAAAAAATTACTGAGAAAAAAAGAATGAAGAAATGGACGCCTCCAGCCTTGACCAGGCAAGGAGATGGTATGATATTTAGACTCCACCCGTCTGGCGCAATGGCAGACAGGTCCCATTATGGAGACAGAGACAGCATGCCTGAGTGGATCAAAGAACTGAAATCCACAACCAACTCTTCTTGTGTGCATCCCATATTCACTAAGCAATCACCTAGATGAAAAAGTGGGTCCAGCAGATGCAAACTCCAAGGAATTTGTCTTGGCCATCATTATCTACCCAGTGCCTAGCACAGAACCTCATACATTGTAATACTGTATTTCATTCCTCAAGTTACTTTGCAGGAAAGAAGAGAATGTTCAGATTTCCATAAAAGTTTTACTGTTCATTGTAAATTAATGAATTGATGCTCTAACTTACAAAATAAAAAAGAACATAGTCTAGTTAGTTATTAAGGAAATAAAAGAGAAAAACCCAATTAAAAAAAAAAAAAGGTGAGTACAGGCCAGGTACAGTAGCTTATTCCTGTAATCCCAGCATTTTGGGAGACCAAGGTGGACAGATCACTGGAGCCCAAGAGTTCAAGACCAGCCTGGCAAACAGACTTAGACCGTTCCTACAAAAACTTTAAAAACTAGCCGGGTGTGGTGGTGCACACCTGTAGTTCCAGCTATTTGGGAGACTGAAGTGGGAAGATCACGTGAGCCCAGGAGGTTGAGGCTGTAGTGAGCCAAGACTGTATCACTGCACCCCAGCCTGGGCCACAGAGTGAGAACCTGTCTCAAAACAAACAAACAAAAAAAAGAAACGACCCATGAAACTGCTCAGACCATCAAGGGTATGCATATACAAAAAGCCACCAAGTATATGAAAGATGTCACTTTGGCCAGGTGCGGTGGCTCACACCTGTAATCCTAGCACTTTGGGAGGCTGAGGTGGGCAGATTATCTGAGGTCAGGAGTTTGAGACCAGCCTGACCAACATGGTGAAACCCCATCTCTACTCAAAAGACAAAATTAGCTGGGTGTGGTGGCACATGTCTGTAATCCCAGCTACCTGGGAGGCTGAGGCAGGAGAAGTGCTTGAACCCGGGAGGTGGAGGGTGCAGTGAGCCAAGATTGTGCCACTGCACTCCAGCCTGGGCAACAAGAGTGAAACTCCATCTCAAAAAAAAAAAAAGGAAACGTTGCTTTACAGAAACAATGTGTACCATTTCCACACTACAATGATGGAGATAGTAGGTGGTCCCAGGCCAAACAGCATGGTTGCACACGGGGTCAGTGGCCAAAAAACAGTACAGAATTAAGCACAGACTGTGCTTAAAAATGCACAGTCATGCCGAACTGAAGGGTTTAGGTGCAGATTCTCTGGTCATTGAGCATGTCCAGGTGAACAAAGCACCCAAGATGTGCTGCCTGATGTAAAGAGCTCATGGTCAGATTAACCCATACATGAGCTCCTCCTGCCACACCAAGATGATCCTCATGGAAAAGGAACACATTATTCCTAAACCAGAAGAGGACATTGCACAGAAGAAAAAGCTATCCCAAGGCCAGGCACGGTGGTTCATGCCTGTAATCCCAGCACTTTGGGAGGCCGAGGTGGGTGTATCACTGGAGGCCAGGAGTTCGAGACCAGCCTGGCCAACATGGCAAAACCCCATCTCTACTAAAAAAAATCAAAAATTAGCTGGTGTGGTGGCGTGTGCCTGTAATCCCAGCTACTCAGGAGGCTAAGGCAGAACAATCACTTGAACCCAGGAGGCAGAGGTTGCAGTGAGCCGAGATCATGCCACTGCACCCTAGCCTGGGCAACAGAGTGAGACTCGGTCTCAGAAAAAAAGAAAAGAAAAAAAAAAAAAAGAAAAAAAATTGAAGAAACAAAAACTGATAGTATGGGAATAAATTCAGCACAAAATAAATGCAAATAAAAGTTAAAAAAAAAAAAAACCAGTAAGTGAAAAACTTTTTTTTTTTTTTTTTTGAGATGGAGTCTCCCTCTGTCACCCAGGCTGGAGTGCAGTGGTGCAATCTCGGCTCACTGCAACCTACACCTCCCAAGTTCAAGTGATTCTCCTGCCTCAGCCTCCTGAGTACCTGGGATTACAGGCACCTGCCACCACGCCTAGCTAATTTCTGTATTTTGAGTAGAGACAGTGTTTCACCATGTTGACTAGGCTGGTCTCAAACTTCTGACCTCAAGTGATTCATCCGCCTTGGCCTCCCAAAGTGCTGGAATTACAGGTGTGAGTCACTGTGCTGGACCAGTAAGTGAGAAACTAAAATGCAACATAAGACAGAGGTTGTTTTATGTATGGCATAAATGGAAATGATAAGGAAATAAACCCTTTTGACCCTAGGCCTAAGAAAAGCTTTCTATTAATATATGGAAAGGTATATAGTTAAATGATGGATGAAGAAAGGCTAAACAAAAAATAGTATAATAGAGGCAGGGTGCAGTAACATTGGTTCATGCCTGTAATCTCAGCATTTTAGGAGGCCAATGGGTGGATCCCTTGAGCCCAGGAGTTCAAGACCAGCCTGGGAATGGTGAAACCCCATCTCTACAAAAAAATGTAATAATCAGCTGGGTGTGGTGGCATGCCTATAGTCCCAGTTACTTGGGAGGCTGAGGAGGGAGGATCGATTAAGTCCTGGAGTTCAAGGCCACACTGAGGTGAGCTGTGATTGCACCACTGCACTGTAGCCTGGGTGTTCTGTCACCAAAAAAAAAAGTATAATATACACATAGCTAACAGCTAAAGTGATTTGTACCTACTGCACTGGCAAAGAAATAATTAAGATGTGGGATTTACACCCCACCTCTGACCAACCCTCCCAACTCCAGTCACCCACTGTATTAAGAAAGATGTCCCTGGCTCGGTCTGTGCTTCAGCACTCTTACCTCGAGTGCTGGTGTATCCCAAGGAGCTGCTGACTTCATATTGGTGCAGGTGGGGGTGTGGGATCATCAGGATGTTGGCGCTCTTGCCCAGGGAGCTGTCATCAGAAGCCTGGCTCCTCACTTCCTCAGTGGGTAGTGTGTGGCTTGGTAGGGAAGGGCTGGATGAAACATCACAGGAGCTGGCACTCTTTCGACTGTGATTCTCTCGCTCTCGCACAGACCTGCCAGGCAAGAGACAAAAAGTTACCATCAAGCGAGGGATGCTGTCCTACCTCAAGTTAAAACTCTAAAACCCATCACCAGCCCAAGCCACATGGGAACCCAATAACAAAAATCCCCAGTGTGATCTACAAGCAGGAAACCTATATGTGGTACTTTACCCTTAACAGCTTGAGATGTTATATAAGAAAGGGGAGAAATGACAGACATTATGCGGCCAAAGTTCTAGGATCATAGTTGTAAAGAAAGGACTGCTCCAGGCCGACCCCACCTGATCCCACTGATTAATCTCACATCACTAAAAACAGAATGAGAAGAGAGATAGGATGTGATGTGGGAGAAGGTACACAGTGCCTGAGAAGTGTTCTCACCCTCAAATTTGAATCTAAATCTAATCAAGCTTCCAGAGATAATTGCCACGTTACAGGGAATTTGCAGAATAGAGGAAAACTTAAACATTACAAGGCAACAATCAGCCAAATGTAGAAAGCAAGGCATTCTACTGTCACACACACACACAAAAGACATTATAACCAAATGCAAAAAGTGGATCTTGTTTAGGTCCCATTTCAAACTAACTGCAAAAGCACATTTTTGAGGCAATTCAGAAAACTGAGCATGCACTGGCTATTAGAGGGCATTTAGGGATTAGTGTTAATTTTGTTACCAATGATAATGGTACTGCGATATTTTGGTTTTTTTAATTCTTATTTGTTGAAATGTATACTAATCAGCTTTGTGCCAGACTGGGTGACACTAAATAAATAAATAACATGTAAAAAAAGAAAGAAACTTACGCTGAAGTACGCACTATTGAAAAAAAAATACAGGCTGCCTGGGATTTGTTTGTTTTTGTGAGATGGAGTCTCACTCTGTCACCCAGATTGGAGTGCAGTGGCGCAATGTCAGCTCACTGAAGCCTCCACCTCCTGGGTTCAAGCGATATTCCTGCCTCAGCCTCCCAAGCAGCTGGGATTATAGGCGCCCGCCACTACACCTGGGTAATTTTTTTGTATATTTAGTAGAGACTGGGTTTCACCATGTTGGCCAGGCTGGTCTCAAACTCCTGACCTCAAGTGATCCACCTGCCTTGGCCTCCCAAAGTGCTGGGATTACAGGCGTGAGCCACTGTGCCCTGCGAATCCTGGGATTTGTTTTTAAAATACTCCATCCAAAATTTAAATGTGGGAGAGGTGATGAAACAAGACTGACAACATGGTGATAACTGTTCATAATAGTAGTCTCTATTTGAGCATGTCTGAACATTTCCTAATAAGAGTTTATATATATCATATGTATATATTATATATATACACACACACAACATATATATATCTCCTTATTAAAACATAAAATTCCCTAAGGGGAAAACCTCTAAAAGCAACAGGAAGAAGGATCAAAAGGAGAAAAGCCCTATAGAGATGCAAAAGCTCAGAACAAAAGAGTAAGCCCACCAACAGGGCTGCCCTTGTGGCATCAGAGCTACTCCCTTTCCTCCTGCAAGGATTTTTTTAGTAAGAGCTTAAACGGAGCCTGAAAACAGATTCAAAGTGCTGACTACATGTTTGTTCTTTCCACAGTAAATATTTAAACACCAGTATATGCTTAGCCATGTGTAAAGGTAGAGCACCAATTAAGACACAATTTGTGCCTTCAGAGACCACACAACCTGGGTACCACAAGGTCTTGTCATCTTTGATTAGACAAAAGAAAACCAATTTTGAACTATGAGAGCATTTTTAAAGACTACAAAGAAAAGCCCCTCAGTAGCTCTTACTGAGCCCCTAAGCAGCATCCACACACAGGAGAGAGGCTGCTGACAGCACTTAATTCTGAGCTCTAAGCATTCTGGGTAGGACTGGATGAGGGAAGAGGACAGAAAACAATCATGTGGTCACTCTAAGTTCATTTGCCACAAAATTAAGAGACATAATATTATTCCACTCAGTTGTGCTTAAAGCTACAGAATTAAGAAATCTGGCCGGGCGCGGTCATTCATGCCTGTAATCCCAGCACTTTTGGAGGCCAAGGTGGGTGGATCACCTGGGGTCGGGAGCTTGAGACCGGCCTGATCAACATGGAGAAACCCCGTCTCTACTAAAGATACAAAATTAGCCAGGCATGATGGCACATGCCTGTAATCCCAGCTACTCAAGAGGCTGAGGCACGAGAATCGCTTGAATCCAGGAGGCGGAGGTTGTGATGAGCCGAGATCATGCCATCGCACTCCAGCCTGGGCAACAAGAGCAAAACTCCATCTCAAAAAAAAAAAAAAAAAAAGAAATTTGGAAAATTGGTTGGGCGCAGTGGCTCACGCCTATAATCCCAGCACTTTGGGAGGCAAAGGCGGGCGGATCACAAGGTCAGGAGATTGAGAGCATCCTAGCTAATACGGTGAATTCCGGGCTCTACTAAAAATACAAAAAATTAGCCGGGCGTGATGGTGGGTGCCTGTAGTTCCAGCTAGTCAGCAGGCTGAGGCAGGAGAAAGGATTGAACCCGGGAGGTGGAGCTTGCAGTGAGCCGAGATCGCGCCACTGCACTCCAGTCTGGGTGACAGAGCGAGACTCCTTCTCAAAAAAAAAAAGAAAAAAGAAATCTGGAAAATTGATTCACAGTATTTGGTATACAGGGAAAGAAATAGAAGCTAGAGTTGTTTCACACATTCATGAAAAAAGAAAGTCGACATAAATAATATAAACATAAGCATAAAATCCAAGATGAGGCCGGGTGCGCTGGCTCAGTCTGTAATCCCAGCGCTTTGGGAGGCCAAGGCGGGTGGACCACTTGAAGTCAGGAGTTTGAGACCAGCCTGGCCAACATATTGAAACCCCGTCTCTACTAAAAAATATAAAAATTAGCCGAGTGTGGTGGTGCATGCCTGTAGTCCCAGTTACTTGGGAGGCTGAGGCATAAGAATCGCTTGAACCCAGGAGGCAGAGGCTGCAGTGAGAAGAGAATGCACCACTGCACTACAGCCTAGCAGACAGAGCAAAACGCCATTTCAAAACAAAAACAAAAACAACAACAACAACAAAAATCCCCCAAGACTATAAAATATTAGAAGAAAATATGAAATATTCACCTGTAACTCTGGGGTAGAGAATGTTTTCTTACACAAGACCCAGAAATGAATAGATTAGTATATCTAACTATATCACAATTAAAAACTACCACATGGCTGAGTGCAGTGGCTCATGCCTATAATCTCAGCACTTTGGGAGACTAAGGCAGGAAGATGGCTTCAACCAGGAGTTTGAGACCAGCTGGCAATATGTAAGACCTCATCTCCACAAAAAATTAAAAAACTAGCTGGACATGATGGTGCATGCCTGTAGTCTCAGCTACTTGGGAGGCCAGAGGCAAGAGGATCCAGGAGGCAGAGGTTACAGTGAGCCATGATCGTGACACTGCACTACAGCCTGGGTGACAGAACGAGATCCTGTCTCAAAAAAAACCAACTACCATATGACCAAAACAACACAGAGCACACTTTTTTTTTTTTTTTTTTTTTTTTGAGACAGAGTCTCACTCTGTGGCCCAGGCTGGAGGGCAGTGGTGTGATCTCGGCTTACTGTAAGCTCCGCCTCCGGGGTTCACGCCATTCTCCTGCCTCAGCCTCCCGAGTAGCTGGGACTACAGGCGCCTGCCACCATGCCCGGCTAACTTTTTTGTATTTTTAGTAGAGACAGGGTTTCACCATGTTAGCCAGGATGGTCTCGATCTCCTGATCTCGTGACCTGCCCACCTCGGCCTCAGGCAGCAAATTTTTAAAAGCAGGACTTAAAGAAAGAAAAGTTCTTGCCCACTCAGAATAATAAACTTAAAAGAAACGCTGTGTCCAAGGATAGTGCCAGCCCGATGAGAGGAAGATTGTGGAATTTGTGAATTGTTTCCCTTGGCTCAGAAGACCATAAGAACCGGCCAGGCACGGTGGCTCACACCTATAATCCCAGCACTTTGGGAGGCCGAGGCAGGAGGATCACTTGGGGCCAGAAGTTCAAGACCAGTCTGACCAACATGGTAAAACCCCATCTCTACAAAAAATATAATTATTAGCCGGGCGTGGTGGCGTGTGCCTTTAATCCCACCTACTCAGGAAGCTGAGGCAGGAAAATTGCTTGAACCCAGGAGGCAGAAGTTGCAGTGAGCCGAGATTGTGTCATTGCACTCCAGCCTGGGCGACACAGTGAGACTCCATCTCAAAAAACAAAACGAGATGGGCACAGTGGGTCATGCCTGTAATCCTAGCACTTTGGGAAGTCGAGGCGGGCAGATCACCTGAGGTCGGGAGTTCAAGACCAGCCTGACCAACATGGAAAAACTCCATCTCTACTAAAAATACAAAATTAGCCAGACATGATGACGCACGCCTGTTATCCCAGCAACTTGGGAGGCTGAGGCAGGAGAATCGCTTGAACTCGGGAGGTGGAGGTTGCGGTGAGCCGAGATCGCACCATTACACTCAAGTCTGGGCAACAAGAGCGAAACTCCATCTCAAAAAAACAAAACAAAACAAACAAAAAACCCAAAATGAAACAAAACAAAACAAGAAAAGATTTTCAAGGTTGCTCTCTTAGAGGCCACTACTGAACTTCAGGTTTTCCTACACAATTTTTATATGCACCCCCAAGTGAATCTGGCAGAAAACCTGCAGGTGGCGAGGCACTGGGCCCGGGATGGGCCGGGCAGCCTGAACACTTGAGCGTCATAGGCATCATAATCTACTTGGATGGGAAGGGCGTTCTCAGATTCTTTTGGACTCCCGAGAGCTGAAATACACAAATAACATAAATTGTTATCAAAAACATTTCAAACAGATGCCTGAGAGCTGAAATACACAAATAATATAAATTGTCATCCAAATACATTTCAAACAGATGCCTTCAGATAATCTTCACCAGAATCTGCAAGGTACAGGTGATCACCCTCTCCATGAAAAAATGGGGTAACAACCTATTCATCAAGTTGAGACTAAATGACGTATATGTCAAAGCAATATAGAACTGTATAGCACTAAATAAAGGTAAGGTGTGGATAGCATTTCATCCTTTTGTGACCCTTCTTAAAATAAATCATCTTAATATGTTTAGTAGTTTAAAACTTTCTACCTGATCCCTACAAATGGCCGACGGAAAAGAAAAACAAGTTTTTTTCATTTTGCAGATGACAGGAAAAAATATAAGGTCATTAAGGGATCCTGCAAACATGACACAAAGGGAACTCAGGTCTCCTGACTTTTCCACAGATTTTTTATGGGACTTCACATAGTTTTGTTGTCATGGGTAAGCTGATGCTTTTTTTTTTTCTGAAACGAAGTCTTGCTCTGTCGCTCAGGCTGGAGTGCAATGGTGTGATCTCGGCTCACTGCAACCTCTGCCTCCTGGGTTCAAGCAATTCTCCTGCCTCAGCCTCCTGAGCAGCTGGAATTACAGGTACCCGCCATCATGCCCGGCTAATTTTTTTGTATTTTTGTAGAGACAGGGTTTCACCATGTTGGCAAGGCTGGTCTTGAACTCCTGACCTCAGGTGATCCACCCATCTTGGCCCCCCAAAGTGCTGGGATTACAGGCGTGAGCCACCGCACCCGGCCAGCTGACTCTTTTTTTAAAAGCAAGGAAAAAAATCTCAAAAAATACTCACATGTATCACGGCCATTTTTTGCTTTCTCAGAGGCAGGCTGAAAAATTAAATAGATAATTAATCACTCCTTCCTTTGCTAGAAAAGAACTTATCACAAGGCACAGTGTGTATGTGCTGCTCCCAGGGTAGAGAGCCTGTAACTGATGGAAAGGCAGGAGCTAACATCTGACACCTACCTACCACGGTCCTTTATTCTCACATCACATCTTGCTGACTCTCACAACCCTGTCCAGTGAGGGAACGGACTCCTTACAAGTGGGGATATTCAATTGCAGAGAGAATGAGGGACTTCACCCAAAGCCACATATTCAGCAGGTGGCAGAGCCAAAATTCAAGCCCAGATCTTTAGATTCTTGGTCAATCCACTGTTGTGTTTGTGCCACCACAGCTAGGTCCCACCTGACCCAAACGCTGCATGCTTCCCCCTTCACTACGGTGCTGTCACCTGTCTGCCTGCACCTACCAGAGCTGAGCACTCTGTAGATCACCCAATTTGCCAAAATCAAGTACAAGGGTAGAGGAAAAAACTAATAAAGCTATCACTTTTTACATTTTCTTAAAAATCTTTTTCAGATTAAATAAATAAAGGCCAGGCACAGTGGCTCACGCCTATAATCCCAGCACCTTGGGAGTCCAAGGCGGGAGGACTGCTTGAGCCCAGGAGTTTGAGACTAGCCTGAGCAACATAGTGAGACCCCATCTCTATTTATGTAATTTTTTTTGGTAATCTTTCAGGACCCTGAAACCTTTCACAACAATATTAACTCTTGCTTCTTTAAAATAATCATGGTAGCCGGGTACAATGGCTCATGCCTGTAATCCCAGCACTTTGGGAAGCCGAGGCAGGCAGAACACCTGAGGTTGTCAGGAGTACCAGCTTGGCCAACATGGTGAAACCCCATCTCTACTAAAAATACAAAAATTAGCTGGGTGCAGTGGCTCACACCTGTAATCCCAGCACTTTTGAAGGCCAAGATGGGTGGATCACCTGAGGTCAGGAGTTCAAGACCAATCTGGCCAACATGGTGAAACCTCTTCTCTACTAAAAACGCAAAGAAATTAGCTGGGCACAGTGGTGGGCACCTGTAATCCCAGCTACTCTGGAGGCTGAGGCAGGAGAGGCACATGAACCCAGGAGGCGGAGGTTACAGTGAGCTGAGATCGTGCCATTGCACTCCAGCCTGGGTGACACAGCGAAACTCTATCTCAAAAAATAAAATAAAATAAAATTTAAAAAATACAAAAATTAGCTGGACATGGTGGCACACGCCTGTAATCCTGTAATCCCAGCTACTTGGGAGGCTGAGACAGGAGAATCACTTGAACTCTGGAGGAAGGGGTTGCAGTGAGCCAAGATCGCACCATTGCACTCCAGCCTGGGCCAGAGAGAGAGTGACTCCATCTCAAAAAAAAAAAAAAAAAAAAAATTAGACAGGCATGGTGGCATGCACCTGTAGTCCTACCTACTGGGGAGGCTGGGGCACGAAAAATGATTGAACCCAGGAGGCAGAGGTTGCAATGAGCCGAGATCCCACCACTACACTGGGCATGACAGAGCGAGACTCTGTCTCAAAAAAATAAAATAAAATAATCATGGTGCAGAGAAGTTTTTCCATGTTCTACTTGGCTGAGAATGCTTGTGGTGAAGGCAAGAGAGGCCCTTTCTGGACAGAATCCCATCTCCTAGCATTTCACTATCTGACATGGCTTATGCTAGGAGTCCTCAGCTTGCTCCAAATTAGTATTTCCCCTATTAGAAGAGTAACATTAACAGCCCTCCCCCCTAAAAAAAGAAAAGGGAAGAAGTGGCCCTGACACACAGCCACAAATGGAGCAACCCTCAGTGAATTCAGCTCTACTGGAAAGGGCAGAGGGGTGAAAGCACTCGGGTGTGGGGACTGCAAACATAACAGCCTGCTTTTCTTCTCACAGTACATCAAAACCACTTGTTCGAGTTCTGGCCGGGTGCAGTGGCTCACGCCTATAATCCCAGCACTTTGGGAGGCTGAGGTGGGCTGGTCACTTGAAATTAAGAGTTTGAGACAAACTTGGCCAACATGTGAAACCCTGTCTCCACTAAAAATACAAAAATTAGGCCGGGTGTGGTGGCAGGTGCCTGTAATCCCAGCTACTCGGGAGGCTAGGGCACGAGAATTGCTTGAACCTGGGAGGCAGAGGTTGCAGTGAGCTGAGATCACACTACTGCACTCCAGCTGGGGAGACAGAGCAAGATTCCATCTCAAAAAAACAAACAACAACAACAACAAAAAACACTTGTTCAAGTTCTTTAAAACTGCATTTTTATCAGTTGCAAATATATTCCATCAAGTGGACATTTCATAGTTCAGCCATTGCTCTATTGTTTTCAACTTCTATTATGAATAAAACTAAACCCAGAGGTATTTGCATATAATCACTTCAATTATTTCCTGACACCACATGCCCCAAAATGGAAGTGCCTGGTCAAATAGCATAAACATTTGCTCTCAATACACAAGGCTGAAATGCTTTGCAAAAGTAACATACACCAACCAGGTACTCCAGTGTCAATTTCACCACACTTTTTGTAGCATGTGGTATAATTATTAATATATTTTAAATGTGGTATAATTTTTAATATATTTTAAATGTGGTATAATTATTAATATATTTTATTCTTGGCCGGGCGCGGTGGCTCACGCCTGTAATCCCAGCACTTTGGGAGGCCGAGGCGGGCGGATCACGAGGTCAGGAGATCGAGACCATCCTGGCTAACATGGTGAAACCCCGTCTCTACTAAAAATGCAAAAAATTAGCCGGGCGAGGCGGCGGGCGCCTGTAGTCCCAGCTACTCGGGAGGCTGAGGCAGGAGAATGGCGTGAACCCGGGAGGCAGAGCTTGCAGTGAGCCGAGATCGCGCCATTGCACTCCAGCCTGGGCGACTAAGCGAGACTCTGTCTCAAAAAAAAAAAAAAAAAAAAAAAAAAACTCCCATTCTTGCTACAATTTTCATTTATTTTCTTGGTTTGTTTGTTTCTAGAGACAAGATCTCAGTCACCCAGGTTAGTGTGCGATGCTACAATTATAGCTCACCACAGCATTGGATTCCTGGGCTCGGGCAATCTTCACATTTTAGCCTCCCAAGTAGCTGGGACTTACAGGTATGCGCCACCCTACCTGGCTAATTCTTTTTTAGTTTTTGTAGAAATGGGGTCTCACTATATTTGTTGCCCAGATTGGTCTCAAACTCCTGGCTTCAAACAATCCTCCTTCCTCAGCCACACAAAGCACTGGAGTTACAGGCAAGAGCCTCTGCACTCAGCCAGAATTTTCACTTCTTTATACTAAGATTTGACCTTTTGGCTGGGCGTGGTGGCTCAAGCCTGTAATCCCAGCACTTTGGGAGGCCAAGACAGGCGGATCATGAGGTCAGCAGATAGAGACCATCCTGGCTAACACGGTGAAACCCCGTCTCTACTAAAAAATAGAAAAAAACTAGCCGGGCGAGGTGGCAGGCGCCTGTAGTTCCAGCTACTCGGGAGGCTGAGGCAGGAGAATGGCGTAAACCCGGAAGACAGAGCTTGCAGTGAGCTGAGACTGCACCACTGCACTCCAGCCTGCGCAACAGAGCGAGCGAGACTCCGTCTCAAACAAAAAAAAAAAAAGATCTGACCTTTTTATCATATTTCCCCTTTGCTGCAATGCATATCTATATCTTTGTCTTTATTCCCACTGGTATCTGAGTGACATCAGCATCTGAATAAAACAGTCATGTCATCATAAAATGAACTCTTGAAAAACAAAAAATGAACTCTTAGTCTTGGTCATATTTCTGCCAAAGGTATTTCACGCAGTCTGGCTTTGGCCTTGTTATTTATTTATCTAATATATAAAGTTATAAAGTTTTGCCAGGCACGGTGGCTCAAGCCTGTAATCCCAGCACTTTGGGAGGCCGAGACGGGCAGATCACGAGGTCAGGAGATCGAGACCATCCTGGCTAACACGGTGAAACCCCGTCTCTACTAAAAAAAATACAAAAAACTAGCCGGGTGAGGTGGCGGGCGCCTGTAGTCCCAGCTACTCGGGAGGCTGAGGCAGGAGAATGGCGTGAACCCGGGAGGCGGAGCTTGCAGTGAGCTGAGATCCAGCCACTGCACTCCAGCCTGGGAGACAGAGCGAGACTCCGTCTCAAAAATAAATAAATAAATAAAGTTTGGGGATGAATTTCTTAACTCTGTTCATGGCCATGGGGGAAGATGAGGGTACCTCAGGACTAAAATAACCCTATCAGTGTGTGACAGTCCACAAAGGCTCTCTGCTGATTAATGCAATCTACCTTCTTGGCTGGGCAGAATGGCTCATGTCTGTAATCCCAACACTTTGGGAGGCTGAAACAGGAGGATTGCTTGAGTCCAGGAGCTCAAGACAAGACTGGACCACATAGTAAGAACCCATCTTAACAAAAATAAAAACCTACCTTCTTTCCTGCCAGTTTTATTCGTGGGGTGAAACTATTACAAAAGAGCTGGCTTTTGGATGTGTAGAAACTGTAAAAGAAACAGAGTCATTAATCTAAATCCCCTTTATTTTAAAAACTCAAAACACAGTTAAAATACTAGGCATGGATCAGCCCTCCTGAAATGGGCTTTGTTCTCAGCTTCACTGATCTTCCCAATTTTAACTTCTTTTGCAAGAAGTCACTACAAAACATTAGTTATATTTTGTTTTTTGGTAGAGACAGTCTGGCTACGTTGATCACAATGGTTTCAAACTCCTGGCCTCAAGCGTTCCTCCCACCTCAGCATCCCAAAGTACTGGGATTACAGGCATGAACCACCATGCCCAGCCTGAAATTGCTACTTTTGTAGGTCAAAAACAGTCTAATATCATGATATCAAATAGTATAAATTAATAGCTGCAGCTTTGCCATGAACTTGCTGTTCAAGACCAGGTTGGCCAACACGGTGAAACCCTGTTTCTACTAAAAATACAAAAATTAGCTGGGTGTGGTGGCAGGCACCTGTAATCCCAGCTACTCAGGAGGCTGAGGCAAGAGAATTGCTTGAACCCGGATGGTGCAGGTTGCAGTGAGCCAAGATCGTGCCACTGCACTCCAGCCTGGGCGACAGAGCAAGACTCCATCTTAAAAAAAGAAAGAAAGAAAGAAAGACAACCCAGAGAAGGAGAGAAGGCTCTGGAAGCACTGAAGAAAAAGTGGCTATTAGTTATCAGGGCAGCACAGAAGTAATTCACAGAAGAGAGATGCTGGAGTTGGATCTTGGAAGAAAATAGGCATTTTCAAGAGAAGGGTAGATGGAATAAGATTAGTGTCATAGTTCAAAAAGATGAGGCACTGGCACTAGCAGAGGGATGAGAAAAGCCATCCCTGAGCTGGAACCAGCAGGAACACTGAAGTCTTGTCCCATAAAGAGGCGCGGGGACTTATCTAGAGCTGAAGGAAGTCAGGCACAAATGTTGGTCTTCTACGGTCTGTGGGAGTTGGGAATAGAAGGACTTGGGAACAGCAGTGGAAGTCAGTCAGTCCTTAAAATTTTGTTTTTATTCTTTTTCACCATAGACTGTCCATATGATACTGCTACTGCTTTGTGTGTAGAGAACTTTGAGCAAATGTTAGAACTTGGTTTCCACATTTTCTTGACAAAAGGTTTAGTGCTATAATAAGAACCTAACAAATTTAAAGAAAAATGGCAAGGAAGCTGTCAAAACTCTTATCACCTACTATTGATTGAGATCGCACCCACCTGTGGTTTATCCAGTGAGGGATATTATAGTCATCGCCCAGACGAGAATCCCGGGGAGCACTCCGATTATGGAGCTGCAAGGGGAAAAATGAGAGCACAGATAAGCTACAGAACAAATAGGATGTGGAACTGCTCTAACTTTTCTGTTTTTGGGGTTTTAAAAAAAAATTTTTTAGGGCCAGGCATGGTGGCTCAAGCCTGTAATCCCAGCACTTCGGGAGGCCAAGGTGGGGGGATCACCTGAGGTCAGGTGTTCGAGACCAGCCTGGCCAACATGGTGAAATCCTGTTTCTACTAAAAATACAAAAATTAGCCAGGCGTGGTGGCAGGTGCCTGTAATCACAGCTACTCAGGAGGCTGAGGCAGGAGAATTGCTTGAACCCGGGAGGCAGAGGTTGCAGTGAGCTGAGATCGCGCCATTGCACTCCAGCCTGGGGGACAAGAACAAGATTTCGTCTCAAAAAAAAAAAAAAAAAAAAATTTTTTTTTTAGAGATGGAGTTTTGCTTTGCTGACCGGGCTGGAGTGCAACAGTTATTCATAGTTATTCATAACAAACTATACCCAAACTCCTAGGCTCAAGGGATCTTCCCACTTCAGCCTCTCGAGTAAGTGGGACTATAAGCGCATGCCACAGCGCCTGGATTGTTTCTCTTTCTAACTATACTCAAACTGGCCTTTAGTAAGCAAATCCAAAATCTAATTACCTTGAACAATGGGACAGCATGTAACGGTTGCTCTCCCATACACACCAAGTCCACACCAATTCCTAAAAAAATAAAAGACAAAAAGAGTTGTGGGGAGGGAATGGCAGAAACAAGCATCCCTATCTATAAATCATGTTATTTAACTGCGTATTAGGCAAAGCTAACTTACCATTGTATGATTTATAACCTCATAGTGCTGCCTATGCAGCAAAGAAGTAAATACACTTTTTGAGACAGTCTCACTCTGCTGCCCAGGCTGACGTGCAGTGGTCAGAGATCACAGCTCTCTGCAACCTCTGCCTCCTGGGTTCAAGCAATTCTACTGCCTCAGCATCCCAACTCCATCTTGTTGATGAAACAAATCAAATTGTGGGGTGTGGGGCTGAGTTGGGGATACGAGGCACATCATGGAGGACTGGACTAGATTATCTGATAGTGCATCTGAAAACAGGCTGACAGCACATGGGTCCCTTGAAATCATCCCTCCAGGAAGGCTTCTCTAGTGCCAAATATATTTGGGAAACTCAGAGTACCCTGATACACCCTTTAGAGAAAAACAACCTACACTAACATGTTAAAAACGGAGGAAGACCTGTCATTATGGAACCTGCTTATCTTTGCATGACCCAGCATTTTCCAAACTGATTTGACCATGAATCTTTAGCACCTGACGCCTATTGACATCCACAGATATTGTGACACACAGAACACTATACAGAGCTCCTCACACTCTAAGAAGTCAGTGAAGCTCGCAGTTCTAAGGGAAAATCAGGCTAGGAACATGTGGAGACAGGGCACAAACCAGAGAGTATTACCATTATCTATCATCCGCTGCTTGGTCAAGATCATGAGTAGGCGGTCCACCTCAAAGACACCCACCCCGGGCGTGATCACCACTGACATCTGACCCGTTCGGTCAAAGTTGCGGTTGATGTAATGCTTATCAAACACTAGAAATAAAACAAAAATTCCACAATAATGATGTTACAGTTTTTCAGAACCCCGTCACAAACAAGCATCTCTACACTCTCAGAGCATTCTGCCCATATTTTTATTTTATTTTATTTTATTTTGAGACAGAGTCTTGCTCTGTCACCAGGCTGGAGTGCAGTGGCGTGATGTGGGCTTACTGCAACCTCCGCCTCCCAGGTTCAAGCAATTCTCCTGCCTCAGCCTCCTGAGTAGCTGGGACTACAGGTGCATGCCACCACACCTGGCTCATTTTTTGTATTTTTAGTAGAGACGGGGTTCCACCATGTTGGCCAGGATGGTCTCGAACTCCCGACCTCAAGTGGTTCGCCCACCTCGGCCTCCCAAAGTGCTGGGATTACAGGCGTAAGCCACTGCACCCGGGCCATATTTTTATTATAGCAACTGCCACATTCTAGTTAAATGTATACACATCTATCTTTTCTATATTAAGAACTACTTGACCACGGAATAAGTCTCTGTCACCTTTGTTAATACACCTCATTGATGCCTAATACTTGCCCTGTGCAGCCTTAAATGCTCAAATTTCATGCTGTTAGGGATGTGGCTCATGCCTGTAATCCCAGCACTTTGGGAGGCCGAGGCAGGTGGATCACTTGAAATCAGGAGTTTGAGACCAGGCTGGCCAACATGGTGAAACTCCATCTCTACCAAAAAATACAAAAATTAGCCAGGCATGGTGGTGTGCACCTATAATCCCAGCCACTTGAGAGGCTGAGATGGGAGAATCACTTGAACCCAGGAGGCAGAGGTTGCAGTGAGCAGAGATCATGCCACTGCATTCCAGCCTGGGTGACAGAGCAAGACTCTGTGTCAAAAAAAAAAAAAAAAAAAAAAAAAAAAAATTCATGCTGTTAATTTGAACCATCCATAAATGAGTCTGTAGTAAAACTTTGATTATATAAATTTTTTATATATTATATATTATTTTATTATATATATAAACTATATAATTAGATTATATTAGATAGTATTAATTTAAGACACTATTTAAAAGAGTAGACCAAAATCTTGGGATGATTTTGTAAATCTGGCAAGTCACTTTTTATTTCTAGCTTCTGTGATTCTTACCATGAAAAATCAGTGATATTCCAATATGACAAGAAGATTTACTAATAGAAGACCTCATGCTCTAGAATTCCCCCAGCACCTGTGTACAGACACGTGTGAAGATGATATACAGGTGATGTGAATGTACATCATCACTTCCACCTCTGGCCAGTGACAGATGGACACCTAACTGGAGCTGGGCAGATCAGACTCTCTCTACCAGGAATGTGAATTCTGAACAGAGAGCAGAGACAGGGTTGCTGGAAGCTGAAATATGGCTCTCATAATTCCTGCTGCTATGGTTCCCAGAGCCACTAAGGTTCTTCAACATGGTGTTTGAGCCTTTCCTGGCTGCTCCACTTAAGCCTCTGTATTCTTCCAGTAAATTTCCCTTTTCGTTTAAACTAAATCAATACATTTCTGTTATTTGCAAACAATATATTTCAGCTAACACATAAATGCCAGGATAATCATACCACACTGCTAACAATGGTTCCCCTTAAAGAAGAGGACACTGGGGGTCAGGAGGAGCATATCGTTTTTTACTTGATACACCTCTCCATATTCGAATTTTATTTTTTATTTTATTTTATTTATTTGAGACAGTCTTAACTCCATCACCCAGGCTGGAATGCAGTGGCATGATCTCAGCTCACTTCAACCTCCGCCTCCCAGGTTTAAGTGATTTTCCTGCTTCAGCCTCCCAAGTAGCTGGTATGACAGGCATGCACCACCATGCCTGGCAAGTTTTTTATGTATTTTTAGTAAAGATGGGGTTTTGCCATGTTGGCTAGGCTGGTCTTGAGCTCCTGACCTCAGGTGATCCCCTGCCTCAGCCTCCCAAAGTGCTGGTATTACAGGTGTCAGCCATTGCAGCAGGCCTATTTATTTAAAAAAAAAAAAAAAAAAAAAAGTTTTTTTTTTTTTTTGAGATAGTGTCTTTTTCACCCAGGCTGGAGTGTAGTGGCATGATCTCTGCTCACCACAACCTCCACCTCCCAGGTTCAAGTGATTCTCCTGTCTCAGCCTCCTGAATAGCTGAGATTACAGGCGTGTGCCACCATGCTGGCTAATTTTTGTATTTTTAGTAGAGACAGGGTTTCACCACGTTGCTCAGGCTGGTCTCAAACTCCGGACCTCAAGTGATCTGTCTGCCTTGACCTCCCAAAGTGCTGGGATTATACATGTGAGTCACGGCACCTGGCTGCTTTTGTAATTTTTTTTTTAAGTAGATTTTGATTTTTTTAATTTTTATTTTAAATTTTTATTTTTTAAGTAGATTTTTAAAATATTACCTAGAAGCAGCTGAGAGATGGGGTGGAAAATAATAACACGGTTTGAGTAAGTCAAAGAACCCAAGGAGGATCCTTGTAGTTCCTGCCCATGAGAAGCAGATGAGACTACCAAATTAACCGGTCAACAGAAGACCCAAGAGCTAAATGTTGGTCATTACAACCACCCAATGAGAAGCTATTGCTTTAAATTAATTTTGGGGGTAGCTGAATGGAGGCATCATCACCTAGGTCTGGGTCTGCAGGCATTCATAAAGAGACATGCATAGCTGTCAGAGGCCTTTAAACCAGAGCAACTCCATCTTGAATAGGGGCTGGGGACAATGAGGTTCAGACCTGCTAGGCTGCATTCCCAGGAGGTTAGGCATTCTTAGTCACAGGATGTTTACAGTTAAGGGAACAGGTTAATAATGTTTACCCAACAGACTCAGGACTTAACAGACCCAGGAAACGTCCTGATGTCCCAATATTTTTTTTTTTTTTTTGAGATGGAGTCTCGCTCTGTCGCCCAGGCTGGAGTGCAGTGGTGTGATCTCAGCTCACTGCAAGCTCCGCCTCCCGTGTCCACACCATTCTCCTGCCTCAGTCTCTAGAGTAGCTGGGAATAAAGGGGCCTACCACCATGCCTGGTTAATTTTTTGTATTTTTAGTAGAGATGGGCTTTCACCGTGTTAGCCAGGATGGTCTCAATCTCCTGACCTCGTGATCCGCCCACCTCGGCCTCCCAAAGTGCTGAGATTACAGGTGTGAGCTACTGTGCCCAGCCCTGATTTCCCAATATCTTAAGAACGAAAGTATTCTTAGTTTAAGAGTAAGTTTTGCGGCCAGGCGCAGTGGCTCACGCCTGTAATCCCAGCACTTTGGGAGGCTGAGGTGGGCGGATCACCAGGTCAAGAGATCGAGACCATCCTGGCCAACATGGTACGTACAACTCTCTCTCTACTAAAAATACAAAAATTAGCTGGGTGTGGTGGCACGTACCTGTGATCCCAGCTACTTGGGAGGCTGAGGCAGGAGAATCGCTTGAACCTGGGAGTTGGAGGTTGCACTGAGCAGAGATCACACCACTGCACTGCAGCCTGGAGACAGAGTGAGACTGGCTCAAAAAAAAAAAAAAAATAGACTAGGCACGGTGGCTCATGCCTCTAATTCCAACACTTTGGGAGGCCGAGGCAGGTGGATCACGAGGTCAGGAGTTTGAGACCAGCCTGGCCAATATGGTGAAACCTCGTCTCTACTAAAAACACAAAAATTAGCTGGGCGTGGTGGTGCACACCTGTAGTCCCAGCTACTCAGGAGGCTGAGGCAGGAGAATCACTTGAATCTGGGAGGCAGAGGTTTCAGTGAGCCAAGATCACGCCACTGCACTCCAGCCTGGAAGACAGAGCAACACTCCATCCCAAAAAATACAAAAAAAAAAAAAAAAAAAAAAAAAGCATTAGGAGAAATACCTAATGTAGATGATGGGTTGATGGGTGAAGCAAACTACCATGGCACATGTATACCTATGTAACAAACCTGCATGTTCTGCACATGTATCCCAGAACTTAAAGTATATTAAAAAACAAAACGGCCAGGTGCGGTGGCTCATGCCTATAATCCCAACACTTTGGGAGGCCAAGGTGGGTGGATCACGAAGTCAGGAGATTGAGACCATTCTGGCCAACGTGGTGAAACCGTGTCTCTCCAAAAAATACAAAAATTAGCTGGGTGTGGTGATGTGCACCTGTAGTCCCAGCTACTTGGGAGGCTGAGGCAGAAGAATCACTTGAATCCACGAGTCGGAGGTTGCAGTGGGCCGAGATTGCGTCACTGCACTCCAGCCTGGTGACAGAGCAAGACTCCGTCTCAAAAAAAAGTAAGTTTTGCTTTAAAGAAAATAATATAGATTCTTGAGAAGGACAGCAGTTACACAAAGAGGAACAATCCTTTGTCATGAGTGCTTGCAGCAGAGCACCCCTCCCCCATGACTTTTTGCTTTGTTACATATAAACAACCATGGTACCTAAGGAGGACATGTTCCTCCTCCTGCTTTCGGGAATGCCCTACTCTTTCTATGGAGTAGTCATTCTTTTATTCCTTTTCTTTTCTTTTCTTTTTTTTTTTTTGAGACGGAGTTTCACTCTTGTCACCCAGGCTGGAGTGTAATGGCACGATCTCGGCTCACTGCAACCTCTGCCTCCTGGGTTCAAGCAATTCTCCTGCCTCAGCCTCCCAAGTAACTGGGATTACAGGTGTGCACCACCATGCCCAGCTAATTTTTGTATTATTATTAGAGACGAGGTTTCACCATGTTGGCCAGGCTGGTCTCAAACTCCTGAGCTCAGGTGATCCACCCGCCTCAGCCTCCCAAAGTGCTGGGATTATAGGCGTGAGCCACTATGCCTGGCCTATTCCTTAATATACTTGCTTTCACTTTATTCTGTGGACTCGCCCCCGGATTCTTTCTTCTGCAAGATCCAAAAACCTTCTCTTAGGGTCTGGATCAGGACACCTTTCCAGTAACACAGCCATGTGGTAGGCAAGATGCTGGCATACTGGCTGGCATCCTTACTCACCATTGAATGACAGATTGATGGCCTCCAGGTAGTTTCCTTGTGCTGAGGTAGAATTGTCTCCTTGAGGAAAGCCCTCTGAAGCAAAATATACAAGAGAAAGAAAAACATCTCATGAAAGATGAACTCTCTTTTTTTTTTTTTTTGAGACAGAGTCTTGCTCTGTTGCCCATGCTGGAGTGCAGTGGTGCGATCTTGGCTCACTGCAATCTCTACCTCCCAGGTTCAAGCGATTCTCTTGCCTCAGCCTCCCGAGTAGCCGGGACTACGAGCATGTGCCACCACGCAAGGCTAATTTTTGTATTTTTAGTAAAGACAGGGTTTCACCATATTGATCAGGCTGGTCTTGAACTCCTGACCTCGTGATCCGCCCACCTTGGCCTCCCAAAGTGCTGGGATCACAGGTGTGAGCCACCGCACCCGGCCCAAAGATGAACTCTTAAATAAGTGGTGGCTGAGCATGGTGGCTCGCACCTGTAATCCCAGCACTTTGGGAGGTAGAGGCAGGAAGATCGCTTAAGATGAGGAGTTTGAAACCAGCCTGGTCAACACAGTGAGACTCTGTCTCTACAAAAAATGAAATAATTATCTGGGCATGGTAGTGTGTGCTTGTCATCCTAGCTACCCGGGAGATGGAGGCAGGAGGATTGCTTGAGCCCCAGGGGTTTAAAGTTAAAGTACGACTGCTCTGCTCCAGTGCAGCCTAGATGACAGAGTGAGACCCTGTCTCAAAAAAAAAAGGCCGGGCGCGGTGGCTCACGCCTGTAATCCCAGCACTTTGGGAGGCCGAGACGGGCGGATCAGGAGGTCAGGAGATCGAGACCATCCTGGCTAACACAGTGAAACCCCGTCTCTACTAAAAAATACAAAAAAAAAAACTAGCCGGGCGAGGTGGCGGGCGCCTGTAGTCCCAGGTACTCAGGAGGCTGAGGCAGGAGAATGGCGGGAACCCGGGAGGCGGAGCTTGCAGTGAGCTGAGATCCGGCCACAGCACTCCAGCCTGGGCGGCAGAGCGAGACTCCGTCTCAAAAAAAAAAAAAAAAAAAAAAAAAAAAAAAAAAGTGGACGGCATCTGGCTCCACAAGGCCTCACTCCCTGTATGAGGGACACTGTTGAACTTACTGCATAACGAAATGTACAATTGGGATCCAAATGGAAACAGAAACCTGATCAAAAGCCGAAACTGCACACGGCCATAGGAGAGATATAAGCACAAATCTCTCCTCTGTCTCCCAGACCCTTCCTACACTTCCTGTCCCACTGCATCTTCTATTACATGAAAGCAGTACCTGCCTGTTCCAGTCGCACCAACACTGGATACTGGATGAAGAGTTTTTTAATGGTCACGAGAAGTGAAGTCCATTCTTCTCTTCTCTCATTCTGCACCACCACTCTGAAAAGAGTATTATCATAAAATGGATATTGAGCAGCTGATATGGTTTGGCTCTGTGTCGCTCCCAAACTGCATCTCAAATTGTAATTCCTATGTGTCAAGGGAGGAACCTAGTGGGAGGTGATTGGATCATGGGGGCGGTTTCCCCCATGCTGTTCTTGTGATAGTGAGGGAGTTCTCATGACATCTGACGGTTTAAAAGGGGCACTTTCCCCTGTGCTTGCTCTTTTTCCTGCTTCACCATGGTAAGACGTGTCTTGCTTCCCCTTCGCCTTCCACCGTGATTGTAAGTTTCCAGAGGCCTCCACAGCCATGCAGAACCATGAGTCAATTAAATCTTTTTTCTTTATAAATTACCCAGTCTTGGGTATGTCTTTATAGCAGTGAGAAAATGGACTAATACAGCAACTTTAAATACAGAACATCAGGTTCCTTACAAGGTTTCAAAAAGAGTGTAATTGGAGTACAGTGAGCCAAGATCACACCACTGCACTCCAGCCTAGGTGAAAGAGCGAGACTCTGTCTCAAAAAACAAACAAAAGACTCAGTGAGCTTATTTTTCTGCCAATCCAATTGGGAAAGAAGCATTAAAAAAAAAGATGCTGGGTGCAGTAGCTCATACTTGCAATTCCAGCACTTTAGGAGGCTGAGGCAGGTGGATAAAGAGGTCAGGAGTTCAAGACCAGCCTGGCCAACATGGTGAAACCCCGTTTCTACTAAAAATACAAAAATTAGCTGGGTATGGTGGCAGGCACCTGTAATCCCAGCTACTTGGAAGGCTGAGGCAGGAGAATCACTTGAACCCAGGAGGCGGACGTTTCAGTGAGCCGAGATCGAGCCACTGCACTCCAGGCTGGGAGACACAGCGCAACTCCATCTCAAAAACAAAAAACAAAAAACAAAAAAAAACCTTCAGTGTTGGTGAGGACCCAGAAATTGCTGCTAGGAAAACAGGATCTTCTACTTTAATGGAGGGTACATTGGCTGTACAAATAGCCTTTACAACACAGACCATCCTTTGACCTAATAGCTCCATTTCTGAGAATTTATAATAAAAACTAAAGATATGCTTAAAAACTTATCTGTAAGAATGTTCACTGGCAATACTGTTGAGAATAGCGAAAAGCTGGAAGTCACCTCAATTTTCAACAATACTAACCCAATGTAATTTCTACTTAGAAATAAAAAATGATACAGTGGGCTGGGCGCAGTGGCTCACACCCATAATTCCAGCACTGTGGGAGGCCAAGGTGGGCAGATCATGAAGTCAGGAGATCGAGACCATTCTGGCTAACACGGTCAAGCCTGTCTCTACTAAAAAAAAACCAAAAAAATAAGCCAGGTATGGTGGCTGGCGCCTGTAGTCCCAGCTACTTGGGAGACTGAGGCAGGAGAATGGTGCGGACCCAGGAAGCAGAGCTTGCAGTGAGCCGAGATCACACCACTGCACTCCAGGCTGGGCAAAAGAGCGAGACTCTGTCTCAAAACAAAAAAGATACTATGGAAGTAGGGTGTTTAACATGGATTGGCATTTGTGACAAACTAGAAAATGAAGGTTTATGGCCGGGCACGGTGGCTCATGCCTGTAATCCCAGCATTTGAAGAGGGCGAGGTAGGGGGATCACCTGAGGTCAGGAGTTCGAGACCAGCCTGACCAACATGGAGAAACCTCGTCTCTACTAAAAATACAAAATTAGCTGGGTGTGGTGGCGCATGCGTGTAATCCCAGCTACACGAGAGGCTGAGGCAAGAGAATCGCTTGAACCCAGGAGGCAGAGGTTACGGTGAGCTGAGATCGTGTCACTGCACTCCAGACTGGGCAATAAGAGCAAAACTCCGTCTCAAAAACAAAAAAGAAAAAGAAATAAAATGAAGGTTTAAAACACATAAAAAGGGAACCACGTGGGCCGGGCGCGGTGGCTCACATCTGTAATCCCAGCACTCTGGGAGGCCGAGGCAGGTGGATCACCTGAGGTCAGGAGTTCGAGACCGGCCTGGCCAACATGGTGAAACCCAGTCTGTATTAAAAATACAAAAATTAACCGGGCACGGTGGTGGGTACCTGTAATCCCAGCTACTCACGAAGCTGAGGCAGGATAATCACTTGAACACGGGATGCAAAGTTTGCAGTGAGTTGAGATTGCACCACTGCACTCCAGTCTGGGTGACAGCAAGACACTGTCTCAAAAAGAAATAAAAACAATAAAACATGTAAAAAAATCACATGGAGGCCTGACATGGGTGGATCACCTGAGGTCAGGAGTTCAAGAACAGCCTGGCCAAGATGGTGAAACCCCATCTCTACTAAAAATACAAAAATTAGCCTGGCGTGACGGTGGACGCCCGCAATCCCAGCTACTCCGGAGGCTGAAGCAGGGAATTGCTTGAACCCGGGAGGTGGAGGCTGCAGTGAGCCAAGATTGCACCACTATACTCCAGCCTGTGCAACACAGCAAGACTCCCTCTCAAAGAAAAAAAAAAAATCACATGCGGCCGGGCGTGGTGGCTCAAGCCTGTAATCCCAGCACTTTGGGAGGCCGAGACGGGTGGTTCACGAGGTCAGGAGATCGAGACCAACCTGGTGAACATGGTGAAACCCCGTCTCTACTAAAAAATACAAAAAACTAGCCGGGCGAGGTGGCGGCGCCTGTAGTCCCAGCTACTCGGGAGGCTGAGGCAGGAGAATGGCGTGAACCCGGGAGGCGGAGCTTGCAGTGAGCTGAGATCCGGCCACTGCAACTCCAGCCCGGGAGACAGAGCGAGACTCCGTCTCAAAAAAAAAAAAAAAAAAAAATCACATGCAATTTGCGATCATATCTTGTGAAAACTAATTTTTCTCCTAAATACAGAAAATAGGGGTTGATTTACCAACATAATGAAGACTGTATTCAGGAGATGGAATTAAGTGTGCTTTGAATTCCTCTCTACTTAACTATACTTTGGTGTGCTTTTATAGTTGTTGTTGTTGTTGTTGTTTCTGAGACAGGGTATCACTATGTCACTCAGGCTAGAGTGCAGTGGCACGATCTTGGCTCGCTGCAGACTCAACTTCCAAGGCTCAAGTAATCCTCCCAAATAGCTGAAACTATGGGCACGCACCACCGTGCCCAGCTAATTTTTTGCATTTTTTGTAGAGACAGGATTTTTCCATGTTGACCTGGCTGGTTTCAAACTCCTGAGCTCAGGCAATGTGCCTGGCTTGGCTTCCCAAAGTGCTGGGATTATAGGCATCAGCCACCACGCCTGGCCTATTTTGTGATTTTCCTAAAATGAACCTGTATTGTTTTTGCAGTAAGAAAAAGATAACCAGTTTCTCTCAGTAAGAAAAAGATAGCCAGTTTCTCTCAATCTAAAAAATGTTGAGGATGACTTTGTAATGACATAAACTTTCATATATTAAAAATATATAGTCACATACACCTAAAAATCTACATTCGTAATTCACACATTCATGCCTTATATAGTACTTTCTATAACTGATTATGCTCAAACTAATTCATATTCATTATACAGATAAAACTTCATATACTGTTAAGCCAAAAGAGCTCTCATGGTTCCTGGAATTCACTGAATTAGAGGTATGCAGAATTCATCTGCATAAGGGGATGAGTGGAGGTGTCAGTACAGCACAGGGCCCATCACTTTCATAAAATTCTCCAAGGGGTACAGGATCCAACAGAAGATGAACAAATAATCTAAAATATAATCCGTATGAGGCTGAGGAATACAGTGGTCAAAAAGCACAGACTCTGAACTAGATTGACTGTGTCAAGTCCATGCTCCACCGCTTAATATGTTATGGACTTTGGATAAGTTATTGAAACTCTGTGTCCAAGTTTCCACATCTGTAAAATGGGGTAACAGTATCTATCCCATAGGGATGCAGCGATATTTAAATGAATCAAGTCATGTAAAGTGCTTAGAAGAGTAACTCATTCATGCTAAGTCCCAACAAAACAGTAACTGTTACTATCTGATTACCATCTCAATAAGATAGTGGTGTCAGCCGGGCGTGGTGGCTCCGGCCTATAATTGCAGCACTTTGGGAGGCCAAGGCAGGTGGATGACCTGAGTTCAGGATTGGAGACCAGGCTGGCCAACATAGCAAAACCGCATCTCTAACAAAAATTTTAAAAAATTAGCCAGGCATGGTCGCGGGTGCCTGTAGTCCCAGCTACTGGGGAGGCTGAGACACGAGAATCCCTTGAACCTGGGAGGCGGAGTTTGCAATGAGCTTACATGACCACTGCACTCCAGCCTGGGCGACAGAGTGAAACTGTGTCTCAGAAAAAAAAAAAAAAGGCCAGGCGTGGTGGCTCACGCCTGTAATCCCAGCACTTTGGGAGGCGGAGGCGCGCAGATCATGAGGTCAGGAGATGGAGACCATCCTGGCTACCATGGTGAAACCCCATCTCTACTAAAAATACAAAAAACAATTAGCCAGACGTGGTGGCGGGTGCCTGTAGTCCCAGCTACTCAGGAGGCTGAGGCAGGAGAACGGCGTGAACCCAGGAGGTGGAGCTTGCAGTGAGCCGAGACTGTGCCACTTCACTCCATCCTGGGCGACAGGGAGACCCCGTCTCAAACAAACAAAATAATAATGTTAAACATAATAATGATATTCTTGTCAAATATAAAAATGCCTTTTTTGAATATGTATAGGAATAAAATGTTACAATATTGATAATTTACTTAGTTGGTGGCACTGAAAAAACCAGATGAATTAAATATGACAAAATAATAACTGTTAAATTCAGATATTGGGTATACGGACTCATTATATTATTTGTTCTTCTTTTCTGAATGATGAAGTTTTTCACAATAGAACATTTAGAAGGTCTAAATGCAATGTGGTATCTTGGATTAGACACGGCAAGTACACGAGTGCTAAAATCTGAAAAACATCTGAATTTACTTAATAGTAATGTACCAATGTTAACATAGTTTTCACAAATGTAACTTGGTTATGAAATGTTAACATTAGAGGAAACAGAGCAAAGAGTATACAGGAACTGTACTACCTTTGAAACTTCTCTATAAATCTAAAGTCATTTCAAAATCAAAAGGTTTATTTATTCTTTTTTGTTTGTTTGTTTTTGGAGACAGGGTCTCTCTCCCAGGTTAGGGTGCAGTGGTGTGATCTCAGCTCACTGCAACCTCCACCTCCCAGGCTCAAGTGATCCTCCCACCTCAGCCTCCCAAGTAGCTAGGACAACAGGTAGCTAATTTTTTTGTATTTTTGGTACAGGGTTTTGCCACGTTGCCCAGGCTGGCATTTTTTTAAGTTAGGAAAGAAACAACTAATAAATAAATAAAAAGTACAGGAAAGCACCCAAACATACTTGTAAAAGTCTTCATAGAATCTCCCCTTATGATCCTGTCGAATTGAGGCTCGGTTTATCTCAGGAAATTCATCTGAAATAGAGAAAATGGAGTATGTAGTTCAGGTTGAGAAAATAAATTCAGTTTTGTCAGCTTCCCCTTCTGGGTTAAAGATTTGCATCATAGGTCAGGCGCGGTGGCTCACGCCTGTAATCCCAGCACTTTGAGAGGCCAAGGCAGGTGGATCACGAGGTCAGGAGATCAAGACCATCCTGGCTAACATGGTGAAACCCCATCTCTACTAAAAATACAAAAAACTTAGCCAGGCATAGTGGCGGGCACCTGTAGTCCCATTTGCTGGGGAGGCTGAGGCAGGAGAATGGCCTGAACCTGGGAGGCAGAGCTTACAGTGAGCTGAGATCACGCCACTGCACTCCAGCCGGGGCAATAGAGCAAGACTCTGTCTCAAAAAAAAAAAAGATCTGCATCCCAAAAAATTAAACATAACTGTCCAATTTTTTTTTTTTTTTTTTTTGAGACAAGGTCTTGCTCTGTCACCCAGGCTGGAGTGCAGTGGCAAGATCTCAGCTTACTGCAACCTCTGCCTCCTGAGTTCAAGCGACTCTCCTGCCTCAGCCTCCTGGGTAGCTGGGACTACAGGTGCATACCACCACACCTGGCTCATTTTTGTATTTTTAGTAGAGATGGGGTTTCACCATGTTGGCCAGGCTGGTCTTCAACTCCCGACCTCAGGTGATCTGCCCACCTCAGCCTCCCAAAGTTGTGGGATTACAGGCGTGAGCCACTGTGCCCAGCCAACTGTCTTTTAAGTTGGTTTTAAGATGAATCACAGCCCACAGACCTCTTGCATCCACTAATGGACTGTGCTACTTTCCTTTTTACACCGTCCTCATAACAGAAAAGATGGGAACGGTGGAAAAGCGCAACGAGGAAAAAAATGAGAGGGAATGGCTGGGGTGGGGTTGGGGGAAGCCTAATAGAAAAACAACTGTAGGAGAGAAAGAGTTACTCACCAACAGATTTTGCATCATAGAAAGTTCTAGAAAACAGGACCACTGTCACCTCATGACTACAGTTCTTCTCCTAAGCATGAGTACAGAACAACAGGGTTAACGTTTGTTTCATCTACTTCACTATGAAGCAGACTGCATGCACATAATTTTTTTTTTTTTTTGAGATGAGTCTTAACTCTGTCACCAGGCTGGAGTGCAAAGGCACAATCTCAGCTCACTGCAACCTCCGCCTCCTGGGTTCAAGCAATTCTCCTGGCTTAGCCTCCCAAGTAGCTGGGACTTTAGGAGTGTATCACCATGCCCAGCTAATTTTTGTATTTTGAGTAGAGACGGGGTTTTACCATGTTGGCCAGGATGGTCTCGATCTCCCGATCTCATGATCCTCCTGCCTCAGTCTCCCAAAGTGCTGGGATTACAGGTGTGAGCCATCATGCCCAGCCTTATTCTTTTTTTTTTTTTTTTGAGGCAGAGTCTCACTCAGTTGCCCAGTCTGGAGTGCAGTAGCACGATATCAGCTCACTGCAGCCTCCACCTCCCAGGTTTAAGCAATTCTCCTGCCTCAGCCTCCCGAGTAGCTGGGGTTACAGACATGGGCCACCACACCCAGGTAATTTTTGTATTTTTAGAAGAGACAAGATTTTACCATGTTGGCCAGGCTGGTCTCAAACTTGTGGCCTCAAGTGATCGGCCTGCCTCGGCCTCCCAAAGTGCTGGGATTATAGGTGTGAGGCCCAGCTGCACATAATATTCTTAATCCAGGTGGCTTAGCAGCAGTGCACAATATTGAATAGCTTCATGTAACTACAGGCTGCAGTGCAGGAGACAGAGTACTGCTGGGAGTCAGAAGACCTAGATGGAGTCCTGGCCCTGAAACTTGCCACTATGTGACCTTGGGAAAGTTACCTAAAGTGCCGGGAATGTGGAGAGTGATTGGAAAGCTGCAAATCAGCAGTAAATAATGGTCACTGTCTCCCAGTTCCCAAAAAGCTGGGACTACAGACAAGCACCACCAGGCCCAGATAATTTTTGCATTTTTTGTAAAGACAGGGTTTCTGCTGGGCGTGGTGGCTCACGCCTGTAATCACTGTGCTTTGGGAGGCTGAGGCAGGTGGATCACTTGAGGTCAGGAGTTAGAGACCAGCCTGGCCAACATGGCGAAACTCTACATTACCCAGGCAATGTGGTGCGCGCCTAAAGTCACAGCCACTCGGGAGGGTAAGGCAGGATAATCACTTGAACCCAGGAGGTGGAGACTGCAGTGAGCCAAGATTGTGCCATTGCACTCCAGGCTGGGCAACAGAGCAAGACACCGTCCAAAAAAAAAAAGAAAGAAAAAAAAAAGAGAGATAAGAGTTTCATCATAATCCCCAGGCTGGGCTCAAGTGATCCACTAGCCTTGGCAAAGTGCTGGGATTACAGGCGTGAGCCACAATGCCAGGCCTACAGTGTTTTTTAATTTCTGCGGAACTGTGGTCTAGGGAACAAGAACAGCACCCATGGTGGTGGATTTAAGAATCAAAGACACTCCCACACCCTACTTGTCTCATAGGACGAGGGTGGAGGTTTGCTCCAGACTCAATGGTATAAGCCAAGGCAAAGAACTACCTTTGGACAGCGACGGGGACTAAAGAGAATAAACATTTCAATGGAGTCTGGAGATCAATATCCTGGAAGTAGGGTGTTTACAAATGAATATGAAAAGTGGCTTGCACCAGTGAGCTAGCAAGTTCCGTTTCAGTTCCTCCTGGGTCTCTGAAGACAACAGCCTCTACTGACCAACCCCATCTTTATCCCAAGTACGCTTAGTGACTAAAGAATTCAGCACTCACTATATAAGGCACATAATATAATGCACATTTCATAAATGTATCTCAAGTGGACAGAAATTCCTAAATACAAGCCACAGTACCAAGAGCAGAGTGCTAGGAAACAGCAGACCTTCACTGACTACCAATTAATTCACTGGACTCCAAGAGCTCCAAACTCAGCACCCTTATCTAATTTTAGTGCAAGTGATATACAGGAAAACACAATGGGCTCACAACGGGCTGACGTGGGCATGGAGTGTCTCAATTCATAAGCGATGTGATGAGAGGGTCTATTATTATCTTCATTTTGCAGCTGAAGAAATGGAGCCTCAGAGACTAATCCTTGGAGATGAAAAAGCTAATCAGCCAGGCATAGTGGCCTGCGCCTGTAGTCCCAACTACTGAGGAGGATTAAGTGAGAGGATCCTTGGAGCCCAGGAGTTCAAGACCAGCCTGAGCAGCATAGCAAGACCCTGTCTCTTAATTTAAAAAAAAAAAAAAAAAGCAAGCTAACGAGATCATTTAAAACCCAGTCTGCCTTAATACAAACTCTACTCTTTTACATTACATCATGTGACTTCAAATACTTTTTCATCAAAACGTTTTCATGTGAAATCAAGGTGGGATAATTGAATGAAATAATTTTTTAATAGTGGTAAAACACATATACATATTGCCATTATGACATTTAATACATTCACCATGTTGTATAACTATCACCATTATTTAAATCCAAAACATTTTCATCACCCCAATAGGAAATCCCAAACTGATTAAACAGTCACTCCCCACCCTCGGTTCCTGGCAACCACTGATCTCTATATTATATATTTACCTATTCTGGACATTTCATATACATAAGATCCTATGATTTGTATTTGATCCACTATGTCTGGCTTCTCTCACTTAGCACGTGTTCAAGATTCATCTATGCTGTAGCATGTGTTAGTACTTCATTCTTCTTTATGGCAGACTACTACTATATTGTATGGATATACATTTTATTTATCTATACTTTAGCTGAAAGACATTTGTTATTTGTGTTATCCTACTTTTTAGCTAACATGAATAATGCTGTCAAGAATATGTAATCGAGCACTTTGGGAGGCCAAGGTGGGCAGATCACTTGAGGCCAGGAGTTCGAGATCAGCCTGGCCAACATGATGAAACCACATCACTACTAAAAATACAAAAATTAGCAGGGTAAGGTGGCGCACACCTATAATCCCAACTACTCGGCAGGCTGAGGGACGAGAATCGCTTGAACCTGGGAGGTGGAGGTTGCAGTGAGCCATGTTTGAGATTGCAGCACTGCACTCCAGTCTGGGCGACAGAGCAAGACTCTGTCTCAAAAAATACATAAATAAATAAAATAAAGAATATGGGACCAGGCACAGTGGCTCACCCCTATAATCCCAGCACTTTGGGAGGCCGAGGCTGGCAGATAACCTGAGGTCAGAAGTTCAAGACCAGCCCGGCCCACATGGTGAAACCCCATCTCTACTAAAAATACAAAAAAATTAGCTGGACATAGCAGTAGGCGCCTGTAATCTCAGCTACTTGGGAGACTGAGGCAGGAGAATTGCTTGAACCCAGGAGGCAGTGGTTGCAGTGGGCCAAGATTGCACCATTGCACTCCAGCCTGGGCAACAAGAGCAAAACTCTGTCTCAAAAAGAAAAAAAGAAAAAAAAGAATATGGGCTAGGCACTGTAGCTCATGTCTGTAATCTCAGCACATTGGGAGGCCAAGGTGGGAAGATCACTTAAGCTCAGGAGTTCGAGATCTGCCTGGATAACATAGTGAGACCTCATTTCCACCAAAAAAAAAAAAAAAAAAGTAGCAGGGCATAGTGGCACATGCTTGTAGTCCCAGCTACCCAGGAGGCTGAGGAGGGATGGCCCCTTGAGCTTGGGCAATCAAGGCTGCAGTGAGCTATGATTGTGCCACGGCACTCTAGCCTGGGCAACATGGCGAGACTCTGTCTCAAAAAATATATATACACGTATATAGTCATCCTAGTGGGTGTGAAGCAGCATTTCATTGTGGTATTAGTTTGCATTTTCCTAAAGACTAATGATCTTGAGCATCTTTTCATGTACTTGTTGGACATGAGAAATGTCTATTCAAGTCCTTTGCCCATTTGTTTTTATTTTTTTGTTTAATAATTTTATTTTTTAATTTTTATGGGTACATAGTAGGAGTTTATATCTGTGGGGTACATGAGATGTTTGATACAGGCATGTAATGTGAAATAATCACATCATGGAGAATGGGGCAGCCTTTGCCCATTTGTCAATTAGGGTTTTTTCTTTTCTTTCTTGAGTTATAGAAGTTCTGTGTATTTTCTGGATAACAGACTTTTATCAGAAGATCATTTGCAAATATTTTCTCCCATTCTGTGGGTTGCCTTCTTTTTTTTTTTTAAGAGACAGGGTCTCACTCTGTCCTGTCACCCAGGTTGGAGTGCAGTGGTACAATCGTACTGTAACCTCAAATTCCTGTGCTCAAGGGATCCTCTCGCCTTAGCCTCTTGAGTAGCTGAGACTACAGGCATTTGCCAATGCAGTCAGCTATTTTTTTCTGTTTTTATTCTTGTAGAGACAGGGTCTCGTTTCGTTGCCTGGGCTACTGGAACTTTTGGCTTCATGAAATTCTCCTACCTCGGCCTCCCAAAGTGCTGGGATTAAAGGTGTGAGCCAGAACGTCTGGCCCCTTCACTTTCTTGATAATGTCTGTCGATGAATAAAAGTTTTTAATTTTGAAGTCTGATTCATCTGCTTTTAATTTGGAGGTTGTGCTTTTGGTGTTATATCTAAGAACAAGGTTATATGAATTTCCCAGCCAGGCGTGGTAGTTCTATTGTAATCCTAGCAATTTGGGAGGCCGAGGTGGGCGACTGCTTGAGCTCAGGAGTTTGAGACCAGTCTGGGCAACATGGCAAAACCCCGTCTCTACAAAAAGTACAAAAAATTAGCTAGGTGTGGTAGCAAACGCCTGTAGTCCCAAGCTACTCAGGCTAAGGCAGGAGGATCCCTTGAGCCCAGGAGGTCAAAGCTACAGTGAGCCATGATTGCTCCATTGCACTTCAGCCTGGGTGACAGTGAGACCCTGTCTCAAAAAATAAAATAAAATAAAATAAAATAAAACTTTTTAGGCTGGGTGCGGCAGCTCATGCCTGTAATCCCAACACTTTGGGAGGCTGAGGCAGGCGGATCGCCTGAGGTTAGCAGTTCAAGACCAGCCTGGCCAACATGGTAAAACCCTCTGTCTAGTAAAAATACAAAAAATTAGCTGGGCATGATAGCAGGCATCTGTAATCCCAGCTACTCAGGAGGCTGAGGCAGGAGAATTGAAGAGGTGGAGAATTCAGGCAGGTGAGAGAATCACATGAAAATAAAAGTTCAAGAGTAGCCCAGGCAACAAAACGAGACCCTGTCTCTACAAAACTAAAAACAGAAAAAATTTAGCTGGCTGTGTTGGCAAATGCCTGTAGTCCCAACTACTCAAGAAGCTGAGGCAAGAGGATACCTTGAGTACAGGAATTTGAGGTTACAGTCTATGATTATACCACTGCACTCCAACCTAGGTGACAGGATAGAGTAAAACCCTGTCTCTTAAAAAAAATTCAATTCTTTTTTTCAGGTTGTTTGAACGTGGGAGGCGGAGGTTGCAGTGAGCTGAGATCGTACCACTGCACTCCAGCCTGGGTAACTGCAACAGAGTGAGACTGTCTCAAAATAAATAAATAAATAAATAAAATAAAAATAAAACTTTAAAAAATTCTTTCTTCTTTATTTTCTTTTTTTTTTAGCCACCACACCCAGCTAAGTTTTTGTTTTTGTGGAGACAAAGTTTTGTCATATTGCCAGGGCTGGTCTGGAATTCCTGGGCTCATGCAATCTGCCCACCTCCACCTCCCATGAGCAACCACACCTGGCTCAGCTTTATAGTTTCAGCTCTTTATTTACTTATTTATTTATTTTTGACATGGAGTCTCACTTTGTTGCCCAGGCTGGAGTACAGTGGCATAATCTCGGCTCACTGTAACCTCCACCTCCCAGGTTCAAGTGATTCTCCTGTCTCAGCCTCCTGAGTAGTGGGATTACAGGGCACCCACCACGATGCCTGGTCTAATTTTTGTATTTTTAGTAGAGACAGGGTTTCATCGCGTTGGCCAGGCTGGTCTCAAACTCCCGACCTCAAGTGATCTGCCCACTTTGGCATCCCAAAGTGCTGAGATTACAGGTTGTGAGCCACCGCGCCCAGCCAATTTTAGCTCTTATATTTAAGTCTTTGATTCACTTTGGTTCCATTTCATATATGATTTGAGGTGAGGATTCAAATTCATTCTTTTCCATATGGACATTCAGTTGTTCCAGAATAATTTGTTGAAGAGAATATTCTTTCTCTCATTAAAAGAACTTGATGCCCTTGTCTAACTGACCATAGATGTACGGATTGATTTCAATTCAATTCCATTGATCTATATATCTAACCTTACGTCATATCACACTATTCTGATGATTGAGGGTTTTAGTAAGTTTTGAAATTAGAAAGTGAGAGTCCTCCAACTTCGTTCTCCTTTTACAAGATTGTTTTGACTATTCGGGATCCCTTGCAATTCCACATGAATTTTAGGATCAGCATTTCTATTTCTGCAAAAAAAAAAAAAAAAAAGGGGCACTGGTATTTTGATAGGAACTGCACTAAACTGTAAACTGCTTTGGGTAGTATTGCCAAATGCACAATATTGAGTCTTTCTATCTGTGAACACAGCTTATCTTACTATTTACTCAGGTCTCCATTAACTCCTTTCACAATATTTTATAGATTTTAGTGGACCAGTCTTACAGCTCGCAGGGTAAAGTATTCTAAGTATTTTATTCTTTCAGATTGTTTATTGCTGGTATATAGCAAACACAATTATTTTGTGTGTTGATTAGGTATCCTGAAACTTCATTGAACGCACTAGCTCTCACACTTACTTTGTGGATTTTGAGGATTTTCTACATTTAGGATCATATTATCTGTGAATAGAAATAGTTTTACTTCTTTTTCAATTTGGATGCCTTTTATCTCTTCTGCTTGCCTAGATGGTCTGTCTAGAACTTCTAGTAAGTATAATGTTGAATACCAGTGGCAAAAGCAAGCATACTTACCTTGTTACTCATCTTGGGGGAAAGTTTTCAGTCTTTTACCATTGAGTGTGATGCTAGCTTTGTGTTTTTCATAAATTCTCATAAATTGAGATTATTAGGGTAATTTAAATCTGGAGTCTGGGTTTTAGCTAAAATCGCTAAATTTAGGGCAATTTAACAAAAACAGTGCATTTTTAAAATCTGTATTGGGTAACGTTTACATAATGAGACTTAGTGTGTAAGAAGAAATGTACCTTCCACTTGGTAAATAGATCAGCAAGGAAACCATTCACAGCTTTCTCAAAATACAAATCCCCTGAAAAGAAACAATGAAAAGAAGGTGAGAACATGAGCACAATCTTTATTTCTTGTTTGCAATTTCTTCTCTAACTAAATTTCTTCTTTAAGTAAATTTTTCTCTAAGCAATTCCCTAAGTAAATTGCTTGTAATTTCTTCTCTAAGAAAGGGGACCAAAAAGGTGTATTTTGTACATCTTTTTTGTTTGTTTGTTTCTTGTTTTTTTCCAAGACAGAGTCTCGCTCTGTCTCCCAGGCTGGAGTGCAGTGGCGTGATATTGGTCCACTGCAACCTCTGCCTCCCAGATTCAAGCAATTCTCCTGCCTCAGCCTCCCAAGAAGCTGGGATTACAGGCACCTGCCACCACGCCCGGCTAATTTTTGTATTTTTAGTAAATACAGGGTTTCCCCATGTTGGTCAGGCTAGTCTCCAACTCCTGACCTCAGGCGATCCGCCCACCTCAGTCTCCCAAACTGCTAGGATTACAAGGCATGAGCCACTACGCCCAGCCTGTTTTGTACATCTTACAAGATCATAACAGCCAGATGTACAAAGTGGTTTCATTCTCAACTTTCTAAGACACCAAGTTTATTTATTTATTTTTTGAAGCCAAATTTAATATCTGCCTCACTACTAACAGGCTGTGGCTTCAACATAAAATGTAGTTTGAAAAAAATTTGATTATTGAAAAAAGCAGTGTATCTTCAGAACGAGAAAACACTCTAACCTCCAAATAGGATTATTCTCACAAGGATATTTAAAGTTTGTTAGAAGATGATGTGGGGGACCCTGGGCATTCATGAATTAGCATTTGTAGTTCCAGAAAATTCTCCCCTTAGCAGTTACAATCAGCATTACAAATAGTACCATAAATATCAAAATCCCACATTTCACAGCTCATCTGAATAAATATGTAAACCATAGCCGACGTAGAACGAAACACCACCTGAAATAAAAACACAATTGTATTAAAAAGCAATACCATATAGAGTTTCAGTTCTGTAAGATGAAAAAGTTCTGAAGATCTGCTTCACAACAGTATAAATGTTCTTAACACTACTGAACTATACACTTAAAAATGGTTAAGATGGTAAATTTTGTGATAGGCTTTTTAACCACAATTTTTTTTTAAAGCAATGATAAAAGAATCCTGCGATGTTGGACTTCTTTTTTTCCTTTGTTTTGAGATAGGATCTCACTCTTGCCGCCCAAGCTGAGTGCAGTGACACAATCACAGCTCACTGCAGCCTCAGACTCCCAGGATGAAATGATCCTCCCATTGCAGCCTCCCGAGTAGGTGGGACTATGGGAGTGCATCCCCAGGCCACAAAATTTTTGTATTTTTGTAAAGAGGCAGTCTCCCTATGTTGCCCAGAGTGGTTTCAAACTCCTGGGCCCAAGCAATCCTCACACTGTCTCCAGAGGTGGTTCCTTCCAGTGGGTTCCTGGTCTCCCTAACTTCAAGAATGAAGCTGCAGACCTTCGCAGTGAGTGTTACAGCTCTTACAGGTGGCATGGACCACCTTTGCTCACCAAGAGGGAGCAGCAGCAAGATACATTGTGAAGAGCAAAAGAACAAAGCTTCCACGTGGAACGGGACCGGGTTGGGCTGCTGATTAGGGTGGCCAGCTTTTATTCCCTTATTTGTCCCAGCCCATGTCCTACTGATTGGTCCATTTTACAGAGTGCTGATTGGTCCATTTTACAGAGTGCTGATTGGTGCACTTACAATCCTTTAGCTAGACAAAGAGTGCTGATTGCTGCATTTGCAATCCTCTAGCTAGACAGAAAAGTTCTCCAAGTCCCCACTCGACCCAGAAAGTCCAGCTGGCTTCACCTCTTACCACCTTTGCCTCCTGAAGTGTTGGGATTACAAGCATGAGCCACAGCTTGGGGCCATGACTTGGGACCTCTAACAGCAAACTTCATCGAAGCTTTCTTTGTTTCATTTAAATAGTTACTGAACTCTTACTCTGAGCCCTGTTTCAGAGACAGTGAAAAGAAGATCTGTTCCCTATCCTCTAGGAGCTTACAGTACAAGATAAAAACATGCAAAACATTCCAGCATATACAAAGGTTCTATGAACATTTACACAAGAAATGCAGGGGAAAGGGCAGTGAATCTACCTGGGAAAGTTATGGAAATCTCATTACGAAGACAGAACTTGGGCTAAGATGTGCCAGGTGATGAGTTGCCAGTCTAATAAATTATAACTCACATTGTAATTCCATTACTCTCAGACTGCCTCAATGAAAAGCATAAGTGGTTTTCTAGCCCTGTGTGCTATACCACAGAGCCTTTCCTCCACAAGGCTCTAAAGAAGTTTAGAGGGAACGTAAAATGTAAATCTCTAACACTCCTTTAGTCCATCAGAGACCTGCTCCTTAAAGACTGAAGCTCCTGGCCGGGCACGGTGGCTCACGCCTGTAATCCCAGCACTTTGGGAGGCTGAGGCAGGTGGATCACCTGAGGTCAGGAGTTGGAGACCAGCCTGACCAACATGGCGAAACCCCGTCTCTACTAAAATACAAAAATTAGCCAGGTATGGTGGTGAGCGCCTGTAATTCCAGCTACTGGGGAGGCTGAGGCAGGACAATCGCTTGAACCCGGGAGGCTGAGGTTGCAGTGAGCCAAGATCACACCACTGCACCCCAGCCTCGGCGACAGAATGAGACTCTGTCTCAAAAAAAAAAAAAAAAATTCAGAGAAATGAACAGAAATATAGGTTATATTGTCTAAAAGTTATAATAATAAATATGCAAGGTTCTTATAATTAAAGTTGTTTTCCTCTGTCTGTCTGTAGAGACAAGGTCTCACTCTGTCTCCCAGGTAGGAGTGCAGTGGCACCATCATAGCTCACTGCAACATCAAACTCCTGGGCTCAAGTGATCATCCTGCCTCAGCCTCCCAAGCAGCTGAGATTACAGGTGTGGGCCACTAGCCCAGCTAAATTTTCTTTTGAGAGGTGGGTTCTCCCTCTATTGCCCAGGCTGGTCTCAATCTCCTGGGCTCAAGCAATCCCCCTACCTTGGCCTCCCAAAGTCCTGGGATTACAGACATGAGCCACCATGTCCAGCCTCATCTTATTTAATATTTTTTTGGCCAGATGTGGTGGCTCACCCCTGTAATCCCAACATTTTGGGAGGCTGATGTGGGCGGATCACTTGAGGTCAGGAGTTCAAGACCAACCTGGCCAACATGGTAAAACCCCGTCTCTACTAAAAATATAAAAAATCAGGTGTGGTGGCAAGTGCCCGTAGTCCCAGCTACTCAGGAGGCTGAGGCAGGAGAGTCTCTTGAACCCAGGAGGCGGAGGTTGTAGTGAGCTGAGATCGCACCACTGCACTCCAGCCTGGGTGACACAGCGAGACTCCATCTCAAAAATAATAATAATAATAATAAATAAATACAATAAAAATAAACTCGTGTTTTTCTGATAGGTGTGGTGGCATGTGCCTGTAATCCCAGATACTGAAACAGGCCTGCTAGAGCCCAGGAAGGACCCCCGAATAACACAACAAGACCCCCATCTCAAAAATAATTAATTAAAAAGAAAATTTGGAAGTCTTGTTTCTCTAATCAGATAATAAATTCTTTGGTTTTTTGTTTTTTGTTTTTTTGAGACAGAGTTTCACTCTATGTGATCTTGGCTCACGGCAACCTCCGCCTCTTGGGTTCAAGTGATTCTCTTGCCTCAGCCTCCCAAGTAGCTGGGATTACAGGCATGCGCCACCAAGCCCGGTTTATTTTGTATTTTTAGTAGAGATGGGGTTTCTCCATGTTGGTCAGGCTGGTCTCGAACTCCCGACCTCAGGTGAACCACCCGCCTTGACCTCCCAAAGTGCTGGGATTACAGGTGTGAGCCACTGCACCCGGCCCAGATGATGAATTCTTGAGGCAATGAAGCCTGTCTAATATTTCACTCCACCAACATTTGAGAGACTACTAGGTGCCAGTAGACATGCCAGAGAACTTTGGCATATAAAGGTTAAAGATGCATCCTTGCTCTGAGGGTGCTCACAGTCCAGTGACAAGGCACACAAGCAAGCGCACCTACCGCAGTGTGGGAACTGCTAATGAGTGCACAGATCCAGGGTGCCATGGAGGTACTTTCAGCCTGGTGGACCAGGAAGGCTCTCCAGAAGCAGGGAATCCTAAGACTAGAGCTGAGACCTGGATGAGTGGCTTGGGAAGGGGAAACGCAGGGTCTAGGCACCTCAGGTTACAGAGGGCAGCATGTGTAAAGACATAGTGGCAAGAGAGAAGATAGCATGTTGGGGAACAATGAGTGGTTTGCGTGGCGAGGACACTGGGGGGCAGTGGGGAACAACACATGGGAGAAGTGATGAAGAGAACTCCAGACTCAACTGCCTCTAGTGATTCCTCCACTCAGGTGTCCAACAGACTTCTCCCAAATGGAGCTTCCTAATGTCCCCAACCTGCTTCTTCCCTGTCTTCCCCATCTCATAAATGGCACCACCATCTACCTAGCTGTTCAGTCCTTCTCTTTCCTTCACTCCTCACATCCAATCTACAAGCAAGTTCTGTAGACCCTATCCAGAAATGTGTCTCATACCTGCCCACATCCTTCCACTGTTACAGCTCTCACCTTAGTCCATACCACCATTTTCTTGCTAGACTATAGCGGGTCTTCTAACTCACTTATCTGCTTTTACTCTTGACCCTGGAAACAACTCTCTATACCAGAGCCAGAAGGGCTGCAGCACTTAATGCTAAATGCCTATCCATTCTTCCCTTCTTCTGATTCTGTTCTGAAAAGCAAGAGACCCAACCAAAAGACAAAACTTCCCAGCCTCCATAGCAGCTACAAGTGACTAAAATCTGGCCTGTAAGCTTTAAATGGAAGTGTTGTGTCCATAAAGGAAGCTGACTTGGTGGGGCGATACACCTCTCGTCTCTCTTTCCTTCCTCTCTCCTCTGCCTGGAGTATGGATATGATTATATCAGCTCTAGGTGGACATGGAAGCCCTACCCTGAGGATAACAGAACAATAAGACACAAGGACACAAATAATGGTGACACTATTGTACCAACCATGAATTACATACCCATGATTTCTTTTACATGACAGAGAAAAGTTGACCTTTGGCCATTAGAGCCGGTGATTTGGAGGGTTTTATTCAACAAAATACAACTGAATGAGTAGTGATCGTTTAAAAGCATAATTCAAGTATCACTCTGCCACTTAAAACCCATCAGTGGATTCTAATTCTCCTTAGAAAAACTCTAAACTGGTTCTAACCACCTTGAAGGCCCCACATGAACTGGCTGGAACCTGCCTATCTCCTCACCAACATCGTTCTCCCTGCCTGTCTGCAATACTTCCACCACACTGACTTCTGAAAATTGTTTCCTCTGCCTGGAATACTCTTCACCCCAACATTTATAAAATAGCTAAGTCTCACTATTCAGATACCTTTGCAGGAAAGCAAAGGCACGATTATGGTGAGTACTCTGGCAATTAATTGGGTCATGTGTATACGCACACACAAAACATACATATATTTACAAACAATGTAAATACATCCAATGTAAACAATAGGAAATTACAAAAATGAGGTTCGTAGAGTGGTTCCCTCTAAGGGCACATTGGGTCTCAACCAAGGGTGATTTTACCCCTCACGGGACATTTGGCAGGTCTGGAGAAATTTCTGGCTGTCATAACTTGTAGATTTGTAGGGTAAAGGGTGGTGGGTGATACTGGCATCTAGTGAGTAGAGGCCAGGGATGCTGCTAAACATTCTGCAATGCACAAGACAACCCCTACAACATATTAACATTTTGGGCCAGATAACTCTTTGCTCTGGAGGCCTGCTCTGGATGTGTAGCATGTTTAGCAGGATTCTCACTAGATGCCAATTTCACAACCCCTCAGTTGTGACAACCAAATATGTCTTTAGACATTGTCAAAAGACCCCTGAAGGGAGCAAAATCACCCCTGGTTGAAAACGACTGCTCTCAGAGAAGGCATGGAGATGGGAACGAGCAAAGGTAGACATACGGTTTTACCAGCATGGGTAACGTTCATTGGCAAAGGTCTCTCTTCAAGTTTATGACATGATCTTCCATAGGGCTTAACTTTTGCTATGTATGAATGGGCATGGCATTCTGCAGGCCAGATACTCTATCTTTCTGTTTGAAATTAAACAGACCCCTTCAGAAGAAAATGAAGATCAATTCCAAACTGGAGACATTCAACTGTAAAACAGTTTCAAGAGAACTTGATATTACTAGTTCCATGTAGGCAAACAGTAGCAGTCAAGAGCGTATCAGATTTTTGTTTGTGTTTTTTGTTTGTTTGTTTTTGAGACGGGGTCTTGCTGTATGTCACCCAGGCTGGAGTGCAATGATGCAATCATGACCCACTGCAGCCTCGAACTCCTGGGATCTGGTAATTCTCCCACCTCAGTTTCCTGAATAGCTGAGACCAGAGGCACCCATCACCATGCCTAGCTAATTTTTGTATAGGTGGGTCTCTCCATGTTGCACAGGCTTGTCTTGAACTCCTGGGATAAAGCAATCTGCCCACCTTGGTGTCCTGCCCCACCCTTGTTTTATTTTTGATTTTAGGACTTAGCCATAATGGGATGGGGAGATAAAACCAAAAATGTATTTTATAAATCTTACCCTGGTATCTTCACTGATGTAACCACACATGACCTTCTCATTCTTAACCCACAGCTCACCAGCCTGTGCTCTGAAAGGATACACACACAAGTTATTACAAGTCTTACATGAAACCAATACATGCCTGGTGCAGTAGCTCACACCTGTAATCCCAGCACTTTGGGAAGCCAAGGCAGGTGAATTACCTGAGGTCAGGAGTTCGACAACAGCCTGGACAACATGATGAAACCCCATCTCTACTAAAAATCCAAAAAAATCAAACAGTCATGGTGATGGGTACCTATAATCTCAGCTTCTCAGGAAGCTGAGGCAGAATCGCTTGAACTCAGGAGGCGGAGGTTGCGGTGAGCCGAGATCATGCCATTGCACTCCAGGCAACAAGAGCGAAACTCCGTCTCAAAAAAGAAAAAAAAGGTGAATAGTACGGCAGAAACAGCATGGCTTTCAGACCTGACCAGCCTGGAGAGAAACTGGTCTAGGCAAGAATCTCAGCTGAGTATCACTTACTAGGTGAGTGGCCATAGTAACCTCATGAGGTTCATTGGCCTTATCTTTAAAAATGAGATAATGGGCCAGGCGTGGTGACTCACACCTATAATCGCAACACTTTGGAAGGCCAAGGTTGGCAGATCGCTTGAGCCCAGGAGTTGACACCAGCCTGGGCAGCATAGTGAGACCTGTCACTACAAAAAATACAAAAAATTAGGCAGGTGTGGTGACACATGCTAGTCCCAGCTACCTAGGAGGTTGAGGTAGGAAGATCACTTGGCCCTCAGAGGTCAAGGCTACAGTGAGCTGTGATTGCACCACTACACTCCAGTTTGGGCAACAGAGTGAGACTGTCTCAAAAAAACAAAACAAAAAAACAAACAAAACAAAAGAGACAATGAAGCCTACGCCCTACAGAGCTGTTTTCTTTTTCTTTTTTTTTTTGAGATGGAGTCTCGCTCTGTCACCCTGTCTGGAGGGCAGTGGAGTGATCTCAGCTTAGTGCAACCTCCGACTCCCTGGTTCAAGCGATTCTCCTGCCTCAGCCTCCTGAATAGCTGGGACTACAGGCACATGCCACCATGTCCAGCTAATTTTTTGTATTTTTAGTAGAGACGAGGTTTCACTATGTTGGCCAGGATGGTCTAGATCTCCTGACCTCGTAATCTGCCCGCCTTAGCCTCCCAAACTGCTAGATTTACAGGCATGAGCCACCGCACCCAGCCTTCTACAGAGCTGTTTTCAAATTAAACTAGATTAATGTGCAGAAACTGTTCAGGACAGTGCGAGGATAGGAGGTGCTCAATTAAGTTTACTAGCAAGAAGCAGAATTACAGCAGGTATTAACACAAAATGCTATCCTGGAGAACAGTGGTAGCTGTTAGCTGAGCACCCTGTAATCAATCATCCCTCAGTGAACCCCCTCAAGCCCTTATCTTCTACCAATTTCACTCTTTCTCCCAACCTGCTGCACCTAAACAATCAGTCATAAAAAAGGGAGACAAAAGCTGGGTGCAGTGGCTCACACCTGTAATCCCAGCACTTTGGGAGGCTGAGGTGGGCGGACCACGAAGTCAGGAGTTTGAGACCAGCCTGGCCAACATGGTGAAATCCTGCCTCTACTGAAAACACAAATATTAGTCAGGCGTGGCAGCAGGCGCCTGTAATCCCAGCTACTCGGGAGACTGAGGCAGGAGAATCGCTTGAACCTGGAAGATGGAGGTTGCAGTGAGCTGAGATTGCGCCACTGCACTCCAGCCTGGGCAACAAGAGTAAAACTCTGTCTCAAAAAAACAAAACACAAAAAGCAAACAAAAAAAAGGAAGACAAAAATCAGATAAAAGCCCAGAAAATGCTGTGTACTATGAGTTACAGCTCAGGCTACCTGGGAAATGCTGGACAATCAATCAATCCCTCTGGGTCTACCCCATGCCAAAATGAAGAAAGCTGGACCAGGCCTATGGCTTATACCAAGTGGGATGTTTTTCATACTTCTTTGCCCAGTTACATCTGTGAATGAACAAGTGTCACAAGACTGACCTGAGAAGAGATTTGTATTTATTTAATATCATAATAAGGAGGTCAGGCACGGTGGTTCACACCTGCAATCCCAGCACTTTGGGAGGCCGAGGTGGGTGGATCACAAGGTCAAGAGATCGAAACCCATCCTGGCCAACGTGGTGAAAACCCATATCTACTATCTTGCTATCTCCCAGAGTGGCCTCAAATTCTTGGGCTTAAGAGATTCTCCCACCTCAGACTCCCAAGTAGGTGAAACTACAGGCACACGCAGCCACACCTAGCTAATTTTTTTGTATTTTTAGTAAAGACGGGGTTTCTTTTTTTTTTTTTTTTTTTTTTTTTTTTTTGAGACGGAGTCTAGCTCTGTTGCCCAGGCTGGAGTGCAGTGGCCGGATCTCAGCTCACTGCAAGCCCCGCCTCCCGGGTTCACGCCATTCTCCTGCCTCAGCCTCCCGAGTAGCTGGGAGTACAGGCGCCCGCCACCTCGCCCGGCTAATTTTTTTTGTATTTTAGTAGAGACGGGGTTTCACCGTGTTAGCCAGGATGGTCTCGATCTCCTGAACTCGTGATCCGCCCAAGACGGGGTTTCACTATGTTGTCTAGGCTAGTCTTGCACTCCCAGACTCAAGCAATCTGCCCACTTAAGCCTCCCAAGTGCTGGGATTACAGGCGTGAGCCACCACACCCAGTCAGCTCTGTTTATAATCATCCGAACCCCACATTAACAGGACCTCTAAAACAAGCTTGGTGTGGCCAGAGGTGGTGTGATCCCAGCACTTTGGGAGGCTGAGGCAGGCAGATTACCCGAGGTTGGGAGTTCACGACCAGCCTGACAAACATGGTGAAACCCCATCTCTACCAAAAACACAAAATTAGCCAGGCATGGTGGCAGGTGCCTGTGATACCAGCTACTTGAGAGGCTGAGGCAGGAGAATTGCTTAAGCCTGGGAGGCAGAGGTTGCAGAGCCGAAATCACGCCACTGCACTCCAGCCTGGGTGAAAGAGTGAGACTCATCTCAAAAAAAATAAAAATAAAAAGTTACAATGTGATCCAACAGGCTAGGGTTTACGGTATTTTTTAAAAGCAAAATGTCAGTCAATAGGAAATAAGATTTTGCTACTATATATATATATTTTGTTGTTGTTGTTGTTTGTTTTGTTTTTTTGAGATGGGGTTTCACTCTTGTTGCCCAGGATGGAGTACAATGGCACGATCTCGGCTCACCACAACCTCTGCCTCCTAGGTTCAAGCAATTCTCCTGCCTCAGCCCCCGGAGTAGCTGGGATTACAGGCACCTGCCATCACGCCTGGCTAATTTTTGTATTTTCAGTAGAGATGGGGTTTCACCATGTTGGCCAGGCTGGTCTCAAACTCATGACCTCAGGTAATTCACCCGCCTCGGCCTCCCAAAGTGCTGGGATTACAGGCATGAACCACCAAACCCAGCTCATATGTTCTTAACTATTATCAGATTGAAAGTTTAATTGCACAGAAATTCTTTGACCATTTACAATGACTTTAACTATACAAATGACTATACTTTATTTTTCTCATAGTAGGCCCAAAGCATCTTTTTTCTCAGGCATTCACGAAGTCAGCAAAAGAAAGTAATCTTTGATCCAGTGTAGAAATACTGTAAGTCTTCTGGAGAAAAGATAGAAGACTGTAGTTTACATTTAACCATGCCTGAGCCAAATATCAGGACAGACCTTTAAAAGTCTAAAAGTGGCCAGCTGCAGTGGCTCATGCCTGTAATCTCAGCACTTTAGGGGGCTGAGCCAAGAGGATCGTTTGAGCCCAGGAGTTGGAAACCAGCCTGAGCAACATAGTGAGACCCTGTCTCTACCAAAACGAAAAAAAAAAAAAAGAGCCAGGCGCGCTGGCATGCACTTGTAGTCCTAGCTACTCCGAAGGCTGAGGTGGGAGTACTGCTTGGGCCTAGGAGGTTAAGGCTGTAGTGAGGTATGATGGCACAACCGCATTCCAGCCTGGGCAATACAGGAAGCCCATCTCAAAAATAAATAAATAAAAATAAAGTTAAAAACTGACACTATGTGAGGGTTTTCTTTTCTCCATCTAGAACTGTGTGTATGAGGGTATTTACATAGAGAAACAAAGAACTTAAAAAAGAAAGAGATCAGCCGAGCGTAGTGGCTCACATCTGTAATCTCATCACTTTTGGAGGCCAAGGTGTACAGATCACTTGAGGCCAGGAGTTCAACACCAGCCTGGCCAACATGGTGAGACCCCGCGTCTACTAAAGAACAAAAATTAGCCAGGCATGGTGGTGCATGCCTGTAGTCCCAGCTATTCAGGAGGCTGAGGTAGGAGAATCACTTGAATACAACATGTGCGTGCGTGTGTGTGTGTGTGTGTGTGTGTGTGTGTGTGTATAATTTAAAAAGAGAAAGCAATAGAAAAAAAAAATGAGAGAGATCTAAATAGGTTTCCAAACCAAGGCTGGCAAACTACATACAGCCTTCAAGCCAACTCTCCCCTATCTCCTGTTTTCATATGGCCCACAGTTAAGAATGGCTGTTATATTTTTAAATGGTCGAAACACACAAACACACAGAATATGCAATAGAACTGACATCTATTGTGACTCACAAAGTCTAAAATATTTTTATTAACTGGTCCTTCACAGAAGAATATTCTAAACCAACTATTCCATTTTGCAGATGTGAAGACTAAGGGTTTACCAGAGTTACCCAACATCACTCGAACCACTAATCACAGTGATGGCTAAACACTGGCTCTGCAGATACAGATCCAGGCTTCCTGACCCCTAGATACCCATCCAGTAGAGATCTGCTGATATTGGAGGCATAAACCTAGGTTGCATTTTTTGTGCTGCTTGAGATTTAGTCACTTCTTGGGTTGTGCTTTAGTTGCTTGGATTTTTTAAAGAACACTGACTCGCTAACACATTTTTTTGTTTGTTTTCAAAGATGGGGTCTCACTCTGTTGCCCAGGCTGGAGTGCAGTAATGCAATAATAGCTCACTGCAGCCTCAACCTGTGTTCAAGTGCTCCTCCTATCTGTTTCCCAAGTACCTCAAACTAGAGAAGCCCTGACACCAACCCCGTTCTTTTTTCTGTTATTTTAGACAGAATCTGACTCTGTCACCCAGGCTAGGGGGCAGCAGAATGATCAAGGCTCACTACAGCCTTGAACCTCCCTGGATTCAGGTGATCCTTCCACCTCAGCCTCCCAAGTAACTGGGTCTACAGGCGCCATCATGCCCAGCTAATTTTTGTATTTTTTGGTAGGGATGGGGTTTCAGCATATTGCCAGGTTGGTCTTGAACTCCCAGGCTCAAGCAAACTACCCACCTCAGTCTCCCAAAGTGCTGGGATTACAGGCATGAGCCACTGCACCTAGCCATAATTGTGTGTGTGTGTGTGTGTGACGGAATCTTGCTCTGTCGGCAGGCTAGAGTGTAGTGGTGTGATCTCGACTTACTGAACCTCTGAATCCCTGGTTCAAGTGATTCTCCTGCCTCAGCCTCCTGAGTAGCTGGGATTACAGGCATGTGCCACCACACCCAGCTGATTTTTGTATTTTTAGTACAGACGGGGTTTCACCATGTTACCCAGGATGATCTCGATCTCCTGACCTTGCGATCCACCTGCCTCGGCCTCCCAAAGTGCTGGGATTACAGGCGTGAGCCACCAAGTCCAGCAAAATATATACACACACACACACACACACACACACGCACGCACATATATATATATATTTTTTTTTTGTATAGATGAGGTCTTGCTATGTTGTCCAGGCTGGTCTTAAACTCCTGGCCTCAAGTGATCCTCATGCCATAGTCATTTTACTTGGCTGCCCTCCAATGATTAACACCTTTTTTGGGGGAAAAAAATGAAGCCTTTATCCTTTCTTTCTTTTTAGGATCAGTATTTCATTCTGGTCTAATAGCCCTAGTTGATGATGAAAAGTTACTTACAAAAAGATTCTGGCTAATAAATGTAGAAGGGATGACTGAATTTAAAAAAAAAAACAAAAAAAGAAAAGAAAATCAACATTTTATAACAATCCTCAATGGATTAAACCACTAGGTGAAAAGTTGATGGGGACCAGGCGCAGTGGCTTATGCCTGTAATCCCAGCACTTTGTGGGGCTGAGGCAGGGGGATCACCTGAGATCAGGAGTTTGAGACCAACCCGGCCAACATGGTGAAACTCCATCTCCACTAAAAATAGGCATGGTGGTGCGCGCCTGTAGTCCCAGCTACTCAGGAGGCCGAGGCAGAAGAATTGCTTGAACCTGGGAGGCGGAGGTTACAGTGAGCCAAGATCACACCACTGCGCTCCAGCCTGGGCGACAGAGTAAGACCCGTATCAACAACAACAAAAAAAGAAAAGTTGATGGGGATCTTTATGAGGGACTACACTGTACCCTGTGACCATGCTGACCAATCTTAGGATCACAAGTCAGTTAACAAGACATAAATACGCCGGGTGCGGTAGCTCACTCCTGTAATCCCAGCACTTTGGGAGTCCAAGGTGGGCAGTTCACGAGGTCAGGAGTTCGAGACCAGCCTGGCCAACATGGTGAAACTCCATTTCCACTAAAAATACAAAAACTAAAAATTAAAAAAAATTAGCTAGGTGTGCTGGCGGGTGCCTGTAATTCCAGCAACTCACAAGGCTGACGCAGGATAATTGCTTGAAACCAGGAGGCGGAGGTTGCAGTCCGCCAAGGTCGCGCCACTGCGCTCCAGCCTGGGTGACAGAGCAAGACTCCGTCTCGAAAAAAAAAAAGATATAAATATGATTATGTATACACAGTAAATTTCAGGAAAAACACAAGTTGTTTCTGGAGAGAGGAATGTATATTTCGTGAGATACCTTTCTGAACTATTTGAATGCTTAATTATGTGCATGTTGTACTTTTTTTTTTTTTTTTTTTTGAGACAGTCTCACTCTGTGACCTAAGCTGGAGTGCGGTGGCATGATAACGTCTCACTGCAGCCTCTACCTCCCAGGGCTCAGGCGATCTCCCCACCTCAGCCTCCTGAGTAGCTTGGACTACAGGTGCGTGTCACCATGCCCAGCTAATTTTTGTATTTTTTTGTAGAAATGGGCTTTCACTATATTGCCCAGGCTGGTCTTCAACTCCTGGGCTCAAGCAATAATCTACCCACCTCGGCATCCCAAAGTGTTGGGATTACAAGCGTAAGCCACCACACCCAGCCACTTTTTAAATTTAAAGGGGATTTCAAAAAGTCCCTTTTATCTTCACAAACTAAAATATAGAAATAGTTTTAATAAATCAATAGTGCAGCAATATAGTTAAAAAGGTAACAAATCAGGAACCAATGTGCTAGTCATTTTGTTTCTAAACCTGTTTCCTAATGTGTAAAATGAGAAGGTATGATTCAAATATGTTCATCTAGGGTTTTTCCAGTTGTAAAATTGTGAGTCTCTATCTCCTTTTTTTTTTCAACTCCCTTTTTTACAGAACACCGGGGGCTTCATCAACTTCTTCCATTAAGCCTCAAACTACTATAGTGCATTTTGTTGTTTGTTTGAGCTACAACAATCTAACTTTTTTTCTTTTTTTATGAGACAGAGTCTCACTGTGTCGCCCAGGCTGGAGTGCAGTGGTGCAATCTCGGCTCGCTGCAAGCTCCACCTCCCGGGTTCACGCCATTCTCCTATCTCAGTCTCCCGAGCAGCTGGGACTATAGGCACCCGCCACTACGCCCGGCTAATTTTTTGTATTTTCAGCAGAGATGGGGTTTCACCGTGTTAGCCAGGATGGTCCTGATCTCCTGACCTCATGATCCGCCCACCTCAGCCTCCCAAAGTGCTGGGATTACAGGCGTGAGCCACTGTGGCCAGCCAACAATCTTAACATTTTATACTCTTATGCATTTTATTGTATGGACATCCATATGCCTCCACTGCTTTATATAGCCCAGTTACTGCATAGATAAGGCAAGAGTGACATAATATCTACCTGATGCCAGCAAACTCCACCTTCTGAGTGATATATGCACATGTGCTGACCTAAGAGGAGTGGGAGAGAGAGGGAGGGAGGGAGGGAAGGAGAGAGGGTGAGAAAGACAAAGAGAGAGATTGATTAACATTAAGGCCATGAAAAATCACAAACAAGAACTCCTAGCTTTCTAATCTCTTCTACCAACCCAAAGTTCAACTAGCTTGTGAGTAATAGACTTACCCCACAGGAAAACCTGTTAGGGTAGGTATGACAGTAGGTGCTTAAAGAGTTTGGCAAGTATGGCTAATGGGAAAGACCAAGTGGATGATAAATGACCAGCTTTACAAATATACTGATCTTCACATATGTTTACATATATATCTGCATTTACATACTCATTTAAGTATCATGTTGTTTCTCATTTTATCTCTCACTTTAGAAAATGGAACCCTCAACAAATAAAACGCAGATTTTTCCTGAAAATATGCCCTGTACGGAAATTCCACCTATAATTTGTGGTTTCATAGTATACAAAAACTTCATTTCTTTTGATTAGTGTCAAAATGGGAGGAAAAAAAAAAAAAAACCTCAAATGAGGAGAATTTTCAGAACCAGTTCACAATTCTGATGAACTAATCTTTTCAAGTTGAAATGTTCATTAAAAAATTAATAAATGTGGGTGTGGTATATACTGCCTGGGTGATGGGTGCACCAAAATCTCACCAATCACCATTAAAGAACTTACTCATATAACCAAATACCACCTGTTCCCCAATAACATGGAAATTAAAAAATTTTTTAAAAGACACAATTAAAATATAATAAAAATATTTTCGTTAACAAAATGGGCTGGACACGGTGCCTCACACCTATAATCCTAGCACTTTGGGAGGCAAAGGCAGGCGGATCACCTGAGGTCAGGAGTTCAAAACCAGCCTGGCCAACATGGCGAAAACCCCATCTCTACTAAAAATACAAAAAAACAGGCTGGGCGCAATAGCTCACATCTGTAATCCCAGGACTTTGGAAGGCTGAGGTGGGTGGATTGCCTGAGGTCGGGAGTTCGAGACCAGCCTGACCCACAGGAGAAACCCCGTCTCTACTAAAAATACAAAATTAGCCAGGCATGGTAGTGCATGCCTATAATCCCTGCTACTTCGGAGGCTGAGGCAGGAGAATCGCTTGAACTCGGAAGGCAGCGGTTGTGGTGAGCGGGGATCATGCCATTGCACTCCAGCATGGGCAACAAGAAAACTCTGTCTCAAAAAAAAAAAAAAAAAATTAGCCGGGCATGGTGGTGGGTGCCTATAATTCCAGTTATAGGCAGGAGAATCGCTTGAACCTAGTGGGCAGAGGTTGCAGTAAGCCAAGATCCCACCACTTCACTCCAGCCTGGGTGAAAGAACAAAACTCCGTCTCGGGGAAAAAAAAAAAAAAAAAAACCAATGAATACATGCAGAAAATGGGAGGAGGGTTCAGCAAAAAGCAGTGTGATCTGGAAGCCACAGGATCTGGGTTTTGGCCAAGGGCCAACTTACTATCTAGCCTTGGGTAATTACCTAACTTCTCAATCTCAGTTTCTACCTCTATAAATTAGGGATAATAAATACCTGTCCATGAGGAGATGTGGGGAGCAAAGGGGATCAAGTGAAAACCTGAAAACTAAGGTTCCACTCAAATGTAAAATACAGTATAACTTCCTATCTAAACCAAAAATGCTGAGTAAAAATCTGTAACAGTAAACAAATAAAAGATCAAAAAAACAATGAAAAGAGAATGGAAGAATACACAAGATGTTGACAATAATTGTAGATGCTGAAATCAGAAACAATTTTATATTCTTCTCCTATAATAAACAGGGATTATTCACATAATGGAAAAAAGTAACAGACTTTCAAATAAATCACATCTTACCAAACTTTTCTTTAGTCGCCACATATCCCCACGGCCAATATACTGGTCCTTAAAAGTTAACTCCACTAGGTCAAGGGTCACATCCTAAAAGGAATAATCAAATAATATCTCTGACATTACTTTGCCACATTTTATAGTCACAAGGTAATGCCCACTTACCATGGAAAAAAACTTTTTGCAAAAAAGAAAACTACTGGAAGACCATTCAGTAGCAGAACTCTGATAAACAGAATTATATCCTGCCAAAGCACACTTGTCAGTATAGTTGGTAAATCTACAACTAATCCTACAGCCACGGCAGCACGTTGAGTGTGAAGGGTAGAGGGGGACTCATTCTGTATTTTAGTCTGGATACTGGCACACAAACATGACACTGAGCTATGCACTTTATTTACCTATTAACGCCAATAGCACTTTCTGAACAATAATTTTTATCTATTATAACATCACTTCCTGAAGAAAAATGAGAATATGTTCTAAAATGTTAGTATTTTAATATAAAATTTTACATATAGTTTTTTATACAAAAAATGGTTAGGACAAGCTTCAAGAAAAGTGGGGGTGGGTTTTAAATGCAACCTACATACTGCCTACATTCTAAACGACATATAGGCTACGTATTTATTTATTTACTTATTTATTTTGAGACAGGATGGTGCTCTGTTGCCCAGGCTGGAGTGCAGTGGTGCAATCTCAGCTCACTCACTGCAGCCTCCGCCTCCTGGGCTCAAGTGACTCTCATGCCTTAGCCTCCCTAGTAGCTGGGACTACAGGGGTGCACCATCATACCCAGCTAAGTTTTGTATTTTTAGGAGACACAGGGTTCCACCATTTTGCCCAAGCTGGTCTCAAACTCCTGACCTCAAGTCATCCACCTGCCTTGGCCTCCCAATGTGCTGGGATTACAGGCATGGGCCACCACCCATGGCCTACATGTTTAGTTTAACAAGACAAGGTCTCGTTCTATTGCCCAGGCTGAAATGCAATAGTGCAGCCATCAGCTCACTGCAGCCTCAATCTCCTGGGCTCAAGCAATCCTCCTGCTGCAGCCTTTCAAGCAGTTGAGATTACAGGCATATAAACACGCCCAGCTAATCTTTTAGAAAAGTTTTAGTAGGCAGGACGCGGTGGCTCCTGCCTGTAATCCCAGCACTTTGGGAGGCCGAGGCAGGTGGATCACCTGAGGTCAGGAGTTCAAGACCAGCCTGGACAACATGGTGAAATCCCGTCTCTACAAAATACAAAAATTAGCTGGGTGTGGTGGCGTGGGCCTGTGATCCTAGCTACTCAGGAGGCTGAGGCAGGAGAATGGCTTGAACCTGGGAAGCACAGGTTGCAGTGAGCCGAGATCGTGCCACTGCACTCCAGTCTGGGTGACAGAGCGAGACTCCATTTCAAAAAAAAACAGAAAAGTTTTAATAAAGACAAGGTCTAGCTATGCTACTCAGGCTGGTCTTGAACTCCTGGCCTCAAGTGATCCTCCTGTCTCAGCCTCCCGATGGGCTGAAATTACCACACCTAGCAGGTCACACATTTAATAGTCGAATACTACACTTAAGTAACCCGTTGTTTCCTTAGTAATCTAACCTTGAGGAAGGGTGCTAATCATTCCAAAAAGATATTCAAGTCCAAAACAAAGACGTACCTTAGGGTCTACGACATTAACATAGACATCTTGATAAGGTCTTAGCCGAAACACTTGAGTCACAGTCTGGTCCACACTGATGGTTTCTAAAACAGAAACAATATCTGGCTGGGACAACACATTTTGAAAAAGCAGGTCCATATATTCTAATCTATAAATACTCAGACATTCAGTAAGCAACACAATTGATCATCTGACATGGGCAACACACAGTCTCTTCCTTTCAGGAGCTTAGAATTTAAATAATTCTCTGCTTTTTTAGGTGAAATAAGACCAGAGCCTAAGCAATCAACAAAAATGGAGAGAAAAAGGGAGAAGGGAGGGAAAAGAAAGAATTTAAGAAGGAAGAGGCTGGGTATGGTGGCTCACACCTGTAATCCCAGCACTTTGGGAGGTCTAGGCAGGAAGGTCACCTGAGGTCAAGAGTTCGAGACCAGCCTGGCCAACATGGTGAAACTCTGTCTCTACTGAAAATACAAGAATTAGCCAGGCATGATGGTGGGCGCCTGTAATCCAAGCTACTCGGGAGGCTGAGGCATAAAAATCGCTTGAACCCCAGAGGCAGAGGTTGTAGTGAGCTGAGATTGTATCACTGCACACCAACCTGGGTGATAGAATGAGACTCTGTCTCAATAAATAAATAAATAAAATAAGAAGGAAGAAAAGAAAGTTCAAAGACCTATAAAATTCCAGAAGAGGAAGGAGATCTCTTTGGAATGAAGTTATCAGTGGTAAAGAAGAAACAAACTTTTCAATGAGCCCTTAAGTCTGGTAAGAAACATAACAGAGGACAGGAGATAAGGGGAAGGTATGAAGGCCATTTTTAGGATTAAGGTTTTATAGAATTCTTTTAAAATCTTTAAATTGGCTGAATGTGGTGGCTCACGCCTGTAATCCCAACACTTTGGGAGGCCAAGGTGGACAGATCACGAGGTCAGGAGTTCAAGACCAGCCTGACCCGGCCGGGCACGGTGGCTCAAGCCTGTAATCCCAGCACTTTGGGAGGCCGAGACGGGCGGATCACGAGGTCAGGAGATCGAGACCATCCTGGCTAACCCGGTGAAACCCCGTCTCTACTAAAAAATACAAAACACTAGCCAGGCGAGGTGGCGGGCGCCTGTAGTCCCAGTTACTTGGGAGGCTGAGGCAGGAGAATGGCGTAAACCCGGGAGGCGGAGCTTGCAGTGAGCTGAGATCCAGCCACTGCACTCCAGCCCGGGCGACCGAGTGACACTCCGTCTCAAAAAAAAAAAAAAAAAAAAAGACCAGCCTGACCCATACGGTGAAACCCCGCCTCTACTAAAAATACAAAAAAAATTAGCCAGGCATGGTGGCGTGCACCTGTAGTCCCAGCTACTCAGGAGGCAGAGGCAGGAGAATTGCTTGAACCTGAGAGGTGGAGGTTGCAGTGAGCCAAGATCACGCCTGGGCGACAGAGGGATACTCCATCTCAAAATAAAATAAAATAAAACATTAAAAAAAAATGACAACTTTAATTTTTTTTTTTTTTTACTGCTCCTTGCAGAGCAGGGCTAACCCTTAGGCAGTGTAACCAGAGTAGCCAGGTTTTACAGAATGTTTTCTCCTCAAATTGAAATATTGAATGGTTAAATATGAGTGGGTAGCCAGGCATGGTGGCTCATGCCTGTAATTCTAGCACTTTAGGAGGCCAAGGCAGGAGGACTACTTGGGCCCAGGAGATCAAGACCAGCCTGAGTAAAAATTAAAAAAAAAAAAATTAGCCAGGCATGATCCTGTGGGCTGGGTACCTGGGGTCTTAGCTACTCCAGAGGTGGAGATGGGAGATGGAGAATCACTTGCCCCCAGGGAGGCTGAGGCTGCAGTGAGCCGTGACTGCACCACTGCACTCCAGTTTGTACAACAGAGAGGCCCTGTCTGAAAGAGAAAACAAAAAAAGGCAGGGGCAATGGTGCAGTGGCTCATGCCTGTAATCCCAGGACTTTGGGAGGTTGACGCAGGCAGATCACCTGAGGTGAGGAGTTTGAGACCAGCCTGGCCAAACATGGTGAAACCCCATCTCTACTAAAAATATAAAAATTAGGCTGGGCATGGTGGTTCATGCCTGTAATCCCAGCACTTTTGGAGGCTGAGGTGGGCAGATCAAGAGGTCAGCAGTTCAAGACTAGCCTGGCCAACACAGTAAAACTCTGTCTCTACTAAAAATACAAAAATTAGCCGGGTGTGGTGGTGCGCGCCTGTAGTCCCAGCTACTCGGGAGGCTGAGGCAGGAGAATCCCTTGAATCCAGGAGGCGGAGATTGCAGTGAGCTGAGACCACGTCATTGCACTCTATCCTGGGTAACAGAGTGAGACTTCCTCTCAAAAAAATAAAAATAAAAATATAAAAATTAGCCAGGCATGGTGGTGCACACCTGTAGTCCTAACTACCTGGGACGCTGAGGCAGGAGAATCACTTGAACCCAGGAGGCGCAGGTTGCAGTGAGCCAAGACCGTGCCGCTGCACTCCAGCCTCCAGCCTGGGCAACGCAGTGAAACTCCATCTCTTAAAAAAACAGAAACAAAAAAAAAAGAGTGGGTGACATCAAAGCCCTTTATTTAATTAATTAGCTTATTTATTTAGAGACAAAGTTTTGCTCTTGCTGCCCAGGCTGGAGTGCAATGGCGCAATCTCAGCTCACTGCAACTTCTGCCTCCCAGATTCAAGCAGTTCTCCTGCCTCAGCTTCCTGAGTAGCTGGGATTACAAGCGTGCGCCACAATGCCTGGCTAATTTTATATTTTTAGTAGAGATGGGGTTTCTCCATGTTGGTCAGGATGGTCTCAAACTCCTGACCTCAGGTGATGCACCTACCTCAGCCTCCCAAAGTGCTGGGATTACAGGTGTCAGCCACTGCACCCAGCCATCAAAGCCCATTAAAGCAACCCAGAATTTTTTTGTTTTTTTCTCTTAAGAACTATTTAAGAGTATCTTATTTACTGTCAATTGACATTCTGGTTCCTTGAACAGCATGGCATAGTGATAAGAGGGAAAAACAAAGGATCTGAATCCAGAATGAGTAAGCAGGAATCACCGCTTCTGGCTATGCCTAGACTGTATAGTCCGGCAGAGAATAAACTTCCTCACTCACTCAAGAGTTGTTGAGAAGATAAAGCTAGATTACACAAAGCTCCCAGGACAGTGCCTTGCACATGTGGTGGGCAATCATAAATAAATATTTCTTCCTCCCCAATCCCTACTCACCCAGACTAGGCATTTAACAAATCGTTTGTGAAAAAATGGGACAGATGTGGTGGATCACACCTGCAACCCCAGCATTTTGGGAGGTCAAGGTGTGAGGAACTCCACTTGAGGCCAGGAGTTCAAGACCAACCTGGGCAACAGGCAGGTTGTGTATTTCTTTTCTTTTTTTTGAGACAGAGTCTCGCTCTGTTGCCCAGGCTGGAGTGCAGTGGCGCAATCTCGGCTCACTGTAACCTCCGCCTCCCGGGTTCAAGTAATTCTCCTGCCTCAGCCTCCCGGGTAGCTAGGACTATAGGTGCATGCCGCCACACCCAGCTAATTTTTTGTATTTTAGTAGAGACGGGGTTTCACCGTTTTGCCCAGGCTGGTTGCAAACTCCTGAGCTCAGGCAATCCACTTGCCTCAGTCTCCCAAAGTGCTGCGATTACAGGCATGAGCCACCATGCCTGGCCTTTTTTTTTTTTTTTTTTTTTTTTGAGATAGGGTCTCTGTTGAACAGGCTAGAGTGTGGTGGCACCATTATAGCTCACTGTAACCTTAAATTATCGGGCTCAAATTATCCTTCCACCTCAACCTCCAGAGTACAGAGTAGCTGGGACGATAAGCGTCAACTTGACAATTTTTTTTTAGCGGGAACACAATTTGATAAGAAGAGAACTGCAGCCATAAAAAAATGAAATCACATCCACTGCAGCAACACAGATGGAGTTGGAGGCCACCGTTATCCTAAGTGAACTAACTCACAAACAGAAAATCAAATACTGCATGTACTTACCTATAAGTGGGATGGAAATAATAGACACTTGGGACTCCAAAAAGAAGGATGGAGAAGAGAATGAGGGTTGAAAAATACAATGTTCAGACACAGATACAATGTTCTGTATCTGTTCTGTCAGATACAAGGTTCACTGTGTGAGTAATGGATACAACAGAAGCCCAATCCCCACCAGTACACAATATACCCATGTAACAAACATGCCCATGTACTGCCTGAATTGAAAATTAAATTAAAATTTTTTAAAAAAAGAAAAGAATTACTTGCCCTCATCCCTTGAAATTATGAAGAGAGGTTTCTTACAGTTTCTGAGGCAGTAAATAAAAAATTCTGGCCGGGCGCGGTGGCTCACGCCTGTAATCCCAGCACTTTGGGAGGCCGAGGCGGGCGGATCACAAGGTCAGGAGATCGAGACCACGGTGAAACCCCGCCTCTACTAAAAATACAAAAAATTAGCCGGGCACGGTGGCGGGTGCCTGTAGTCCCAGCTACTTGGGAGGCTGAGGCAGGAGAATGGCAGGAACCCGGGAGGCGGAGCTTGCAGTGAGCCGAGATCGCGCCACTGCACTCCAGCCAGGGGGAGAGAGCCAGACTCCGTCTCAAAAAAAAAAAAAAAAAAAAAATTCTAAGAATGATGTAATTCTTACCCTTCTGTAAATCTTCCTTAAGTGACTTGACCTGCAAAAGCAGAGGGCTGAAAAAGAAAGCAACAGAGAGTTGGGATACCGTGAGCAGTAACTCCCTAGCATCCTTCATCCCCTACAAAAGGCAAATAGGTCACTCTGGACAGTCTGTGACTTACAGCACAACAATGAGAGAAAGCTCCCTTAGAAACAAAGAAACTCCATATGCACCAAAGGAAATGGATAAACGCTACACAACCCTTCAGTTGTCATCTCAGCTTTAAAACCAGAAAGAGGCCAGGCACAGTGGCTCATGCCTATAATCCCAACACTTTGGGAGGCCAAGGCGGGTGGATCATCTGAAGTCAGAAGTTCGAGACCAGCCTGGTCAACATGGCAAAACCCTGTCTCTATTAAAAATATGAAAATTAGCCAGGTGGGGTGGCCCACACCTGCAGTCCCAGCTACTCGACAAGCTGAGGCAGAAGAATCGCTTGAAACTGGGAGGCAGAGGTTACAGTGAGCCGAGGTCACACCACTGCACTCCAGCCTGAGTGACAGAGTGAGACTCTGTCTCTTTAAAAAAAAAAAAGGTTGGGCATGGTGCGGTAACTCGCACCTGTAATCCCAGCACTTTAAGAGGCCAAGGCAGGCGGATCACGAGGTCAGGAGTTCAAAACCAGCCTGACCAAATGGTGAAATCCCATCTCTACTGAAAATATAAAAATTAGCCAGGCGTGGTGGCATGCACCTGTAATCCCAGCTACTCAGGAGGCTGAGGCAGGAGAATGGCTTGAACCCAGCAGGCGGAGGTTGCAGTGAGCCGAGATCGCACCATTGCACTTCAGCCTGGGTGACAGAGTGAGATTTTGTCTCAAAAAAAAACATAAAACAAAAAAAACGGCTGGGTATGGTGGCTCATGCCTGTAATCTCAGTGCTTTGGGAGGCCTAGCAGGGTGGATGGCTTGAGACAAGCCTGGCCAATATGGTGAAACCCCACTCTCTACTAAAAAATACAAAAATTAGGCCAGCTGCGGTGCCTCATGCCTGTAATCCCAGCACGTTGGGAGGCCAAGGCAGGTGGATTACCTGAGGTCAGGAGTTCAAGACCAGCCTGGGCAACATGGTGAAAACCTGTCTCTACTAAAAATGCAAAATTAGCCGGGCATGGTGGCGCATGCCTCTAATCTCAGCTACTGGGGAGGCTGAGGCAGAAGAATCACCTAGGCCTGGGAGGCAGAGGTTGCAATGAGCTGAGATTACACAACTGCACTCTAGCCTAGGTGACACAGCTAGACTCCATCTCAAAAAAAAAAAAAAAAAAAAAAGGAGGAGCAGGAATGGACAACTTTTGAAAAATTATTTGTTGATCAAATCCTAGAAGGCATGAGCTTTTTTTTTTTTTTAAGACAGGGTCCCACTATGTTGCCCAGGCTGGTCTCGAACTCCCGGGCTCAAATGACCTACCCCACCTCAGCCTCCCAAAGTGCTGGAATTACAGGCTTGAGCCACCACAGCATGAACATTTTGAAAGGCAAAGAGAGTTATCTGCCCTTCAAATCCCTTGGACATCATCTGGAAACAGTGAATTGCCCAGTTCCATGGATCCTAAGAGACACTCACCTGTATTCATCGTTGGGGTGTGCAATCTCTACAATGTCTCCAAGCTTGATGTGAGGAAACACTTTGGGGTTCACAACTAGCTCATCATCTGAAAGACAATTCAGCGACTTCAAGTAGAAAAACACTCATTAGGTACATTGTGTATGTTCTCATTACTGGTTCCTCACAACCCTATCAGGATAGTATTGCCACACCATTGACAGATGAGGCTCTATTTTGAAATGAGGCTTACAGTGACTAATGGATTCACACAGGAACACCAAGAGCAGTGGAGTGGGATGGTGCTCAGGTACCTTTGTCTCCATACTCCGTGCTCTCTCTACTACTACATTGCTTCCAGGGACAGAGCAGCCCTCAGTATCTGGGAATTAGGCTTCTGGACAGCCTTTTACCCCTTCAAATATTGTGTATCTGGCATATAACAGGAACAAAACAGGCTGGTTTCCATAGATACAGCACAATTCCTTACAGTTATTCAATGTTCAAAGAATTTCCCAAACAGTATCTTAATGTGACCCTCAGAGTAAATCTTTAGATTTAACAGGAGTAAGAAAATAACCTCAGAGAGGCCAGGAGCAGTGGCTCACGCCTGTAATCTCAACACTTTGGGAGGCCGAGATGGATGGATCACCTGAGGTCAGGAGTTCAAGACCAGCCTGGCAAACATGGCGCAACCCCGTCTCTACTAAAACTACAAAAATTAACCGGGCGTGGTGGTGGGCGCCTGTAATCCCAGCTACTTGGGAGCCCGAGGCAGGAGAATCACTTGAACCCAGGAGGCGAAGGTTGCAGTGAGCTGAAATCACACCACTGCACTCCAGCCTGAGCGACAGAGTGAGACTGCGTCTCAAAAATAAATAAATAAATAAAATAAAATAAGAGGGATGTGCTTTTATGTTTATCTACCCCTGCCCCTCTACCAGGGATGGGGAGAACTCTCTCAAATATTGCAAACTCAGAAGCATAAAGACAGAATGACTGTTTCGCTGTTTTAATTTGGGAGGAAAAACATCCCTTTTAATTATGCTAATATCATGACAATTAAGTATATCTAGATTTCAAATATAACCAGATCCAACAAAAATTTCGCCTAATAAAATCAAACAATGGGTTACTCCCAAATTTTTGTTTTGTTTTTAGAAATAAGGTCTTGTTGTTGCCTAGGCTGGCGTACAGTGGCTATTTATAAGGACAATCCCACTATTGATCAGCACAGGAGTTTTGACCTGCTCTGTTCCCAACCTGAGGTGGTTCACATTTCCTAAGGCAACCTGGTGGTCCCCCACTCCTGGGAGGTCACTAGACTGACGCAGAACTTATTTCAGACACCCAATCAACATAATGTCCTATAGTCTGAAACTCCTGGGCCCAAGTGATCTTCCTGTCCCAGCCTCTTGAGTAGCTGTGACTACAGGCACACACCACAGCACCCAGCATCCCTAATTTTATCTGCTATATTTCCACCGACAGTTTCACGACAAATCCTCCGTTGAGCTTCCCCCCTAATTTACACAGTCTCAATTAAGGTCCCTGAGAATACATTCCCTTCTGCTTGGTTTTATCATTTCCTTTTTGCATGTCTGTCTTACAAAACTGAAAGCTCTTTAGGGACAAAGAACCTTGCAGTATTCATAATCATTGCGTCTGGCACAGGTATACGCCTAATATCTGTTGGTTGTTTCTTTTTTATTATTTTTATTTTTATTTTTAAAGACAGGGTCTTGCTCTATTGCCCAGGCTGTGCAGTGGCGTGATCTTGGCTCACAGTAACCTTTGCCTCCTGGGTTCAAGCAATTATCGTGCCTCAGCCTCCCTAGTAGCTGAGATCACAGGCACGCACTACGACACCTGGCTAAGTTTTGTATTTTTAGCAGAGATGGGGTTTCACTATGTTGGCCGGGCTAGTCCTGAACTCCTGACCTCATGTGATCTGCCCACCTTGGCCTCCCAAAACGCCAGGATTACAGTCATGAGCTACCATGTCCAGCTGTTAGTTGTATTTTGATCTATAGTCTTGCAGAAGACTGGATACAGCATCTAGCTACCTTTGTATTTTATACATCAAAATATGTATTTGTATACATTGTATATACTGTATCCTTCTCTCTGCCAAAAGTTATGTTTTATTCCACTCCACAAATACTTAGGCAATATCAACAGCATACAAAGTAATAACAATAAACTGTACATTTTAGCAGAAATTGTAGTTTAAATATAGCAATGCCTGTAGTCTGGTAATTATAACGGCTTCATTTATTGAGCACAGAGTCTAATACTCTGCTAAATGCATTACATGTACCACCTTACTTAAGCTTCACAAGGCTCTATGATAGAGAAACTATTGTTTTCCCTTTTTGGTCGTCCTTTCCCTCTGGAGGCTTGTATCTACATAATGCAGAAGTAAATACACCCTAAAACACAACATTAAAAAGACTCATGTGGGGCGCGGTGGCTCATGCCTGTAATCCTAGCACTTTGGGAGGCCGAGGCGGGCGGATTGTCTGAGCTCAGGAGTTTGTGACCAGCCTGGGAAACATAGTGAAACCCTGTCTCTACTAAAATACAAAAAAAAAAATAGCTGGGCATGGTGGCATGCACCTGTAATCCCAGCTACTCGGGAGGCTGAGGCAGGAGAATTGCTTGAACCTGGAAGGTGGAGGTTGCAGTGAGCTGAGATCATGCCGCTGCACTCCAGTCTGGCGACAGAGCAAGACTCTGTCTCAAAAAAAAATAAATAAGTCAATAAATAATAAAATAAAATGACTCATTATATTGTTAACTCCAATTTCTGAATAAGGCTGTCAAGACAGAACGGAAAATTACTCCCTCACAAAAGAAAAAAAAAGTATACTAAGTGCCCTTTTATTCTTCAGATTTATGGACTCAAGGTGCTAAGGAGAGCTGGGTACAGTGGCTCATGCCTGTAATCCCAACTACTAGGGAGGCTGAGGTGGAAGGATCCTTTGAGCTCAGGAGTTCCAGACCAGCCTGGGCAAATGGGGAACCATGTCTCAAAAAAAAAAAAAAAAAAAAAGAAAGAAAGGAAAGGAAAAAAAAAATAGATGTTAAGAGAAACTATTCTAAAGCCCCTCAACTTTCAGATAAGGTACACTAGGAGCTTGTTCAAGGTCACCAGGAAAATTATAAGTAGAGCAGATATTCAAACTATAGTTCAGTGCAGGATACCATGCTGTATCCTGCCCCTTCTTCCCATGCCTAGAAGCCAGGCGAAAGTTCATGCTTTGATCATACCTGCTCTGTGCACATCTATGCTGCTTCTCTCTCACTCAATGTAAAAACTGATATATGGTTTTAGTTTCTCTTACCTGCCAAACCAGTGCAGGCTAGAATTTTATGGAACATACACGGAAGATTTGTAATAAACAATGCAATTCAACAAATGAAAGGTAGTAAACCGGCAGCATTCATAATGTTCCTTAAAAGTCTGAATGCAAATGCATTTAGAAGGGTCCTGCCATCCTCCTTGTTGCTTTGCCTGTTTAGCCTCAATTGTCACGAGTCAGTGTGTAATTTCAAGGCATTGCACACACCAGAACCTCAGCCAACTTACAAAACCTCTAAAGACCAATCGATACTGACCACTGCCCCCAAAGCCCTTCTTGTGGATGACGAGTTTGTAGACCTTTGTTGTTCTCATCTTGCACTGTTTTTCCCTTTAGCTGTTCCAAGCTTGGGGCAGAGAAGTCATCTTGCCTCCCTGCCATTGAAATACAAACAAAAAGGTTGGAAAGTCAGACTTTTCCTTGCAACCACTCTTTGATTTTAGGCCAGTGAAGATACTGGTGTTGCTCTGCTGTGAAGCGGTGCCAAGCGACTCTTGGATGAAGTCACTTCTCCAGTTACAAGGAGCGATGGAGAACAAACAGAACCACAGAATCCAAGAACTAAGGGGAATTCACGCCAGGGGCTAGTCAAACCTAGGAGAAGGTATTCTATCACACCCTAAAAGGGAAGCATTGCGGTGAATGGGTACTCATTACCTTGTCTCCATCTACATCAATAACAACCGAACATTAAGGACATCTTAAAAGAAGTTAGCCCACTCATTTTGTAGATGATGAAAGTGTGAGTCACGGCAAGGGACTTGCTCAAGGTCACTTGAGACTTAGAGATACTCCCACCATCCTCATTTTGCTGCCAACGTCCTGAGCAAGGCGACCACAAAGAAGAGGAAGGCAGGAGTTTCCTCCCCCCAAACCTCGGTCTGTGTGAACTCTCAGCGTACCTTCCCTGACTCCCTTTCACAGCTGAGGCCGCTGAGGCTCAGAGAGGGAGAGAGACTTGTCCAAGGTCACACAGCGGATTGGGAATGAGGGCCAGGACTCGAACCTGGGCCAAGGCCCCCTACCTCAAGCCCCCCTCAGTCCCGAGTCTGGGGCGGGCAGCTCCACTCACCGAAGCTCTGGAGCCCCTTCCCGCCTCTGGCCGGGGCCCCGAGGGCTGGACCCTCTCCAGGTTCCCCGCGCCTCCTCCAGATACCCCGCCTACGCCCTCGCGGCCCGCGCTGCTTCCGCCCCTGAGCCTGAAGCGCCTGCAAGGCCCGCCCCGACCGTGTAACGCTCACCTGAGAACCCTCGCCGCTCCGGTGGCTCCGCCCCGGGGCCCCGCCCCCTTCCCGCCCTGGCGCCTCCGCGCCGCTCTCGCCGGGCCTCCGCCTCGTCTCTGTGGCCGCGCCACTTCCTCATCCGGGGCTTGAGCCGGAGGCGGGGTATTGCGTGCGGCCTCTTGCTTGGGCCACCTCCTGGCGTTTCCTGCCCTCGAGCCTTAGAGCCTCCCGCCCCACGGAGGAAATCCATTTCCTCCCAGTCTATCCGAAATAGACCCATGGCCACAGAGCTTCGTTTGCGACTTAGTGGTCTCCCCGTAGGGGAAACGAGATCCCTCAGAGCTCCGTTTTCTGTTACATGAACGAGGTTAATGACTCCTGTGGCTTCACTGGGCTGCTAAGAGGCGCCAACGAGAGTTTCTGGGAGGACTTCTGTAAAATGCAAGGGGCTGAGCACGCGAGAGTTAGTGTGATGGCCCCTGCTGGGAAGTGTCCACTTACCGGGGGCTTTTCAAACCCTTAAACTCCAAAGGACTTTCTGCGCCCCTCTGGTATTTTAATAAGAATGGCTGCCTGCCTTCACAGTCCTTATGTAATCATTGCATCCCTATTACGTGATGGATTCAGGAGGCAGATACTATCCTATTTCACAAACCGGGAAACAGCCTGAGGACACAAAACCCTTCAGAAGGAAGCAAGGACGAATCCTGACCCGCTCCCAGAACAGAGCCTTTAACCAACATCCTTTGGTCATTCCCAGGGCACAGCCTAAACTTGAATCTGTCAGGATATCTTTCTCTCCCAGCAGAAAACCAGAGAGCTGGGTGGGCCGGGTCAGGCTCTCGCCGAAGGCTCCTGACAATTGCCGGCTCCGCCTGCTGCCACTGATATCCCCGCCCCCAAGTCCAGTCCACCGTTTCCGACCTGAGCGGCAGCAACTCGATAGGACCTCCCTGCTTCCCCTCTTGCAGCCCGAGAGATCTTATAACTGGAATCAGTGTCTCGGTCACGCCACTCCTCTGCTGCTTCTAATCACACTGCTAAGTCTAAACGACACAGCACTTGTCTTACATTTTTTTATATCTTTAATGCTTACGGTGCCCGTTTCTTACGGATTTGGGAAACTTAAAAATGTTGAAAGAAAAACCATGGTATACCGTAGTGAAACATTCTACAGTGGACCAAGGGGATCCTGGGACAGGACAAGCAACGTTCTTAAGCATGGATGCCTTTACGTTGGGACTCAGGAGAAGTTAGGTAAATAACGCAAGTATTAAGTAATTGCGATTTTTTTTTTTTTTTTTTTTTTTTTGAGATGAGGTCACCCTCACCCAGGCTGGAGTGCAGTGGCGCGATCTTGGCTCACTGCCATCTCTGCCTCCCCCGCTCATGGGATCCTCCCACCTCATCCTCCTAGTAGCTGGAATTACAGGTCCGTGCCAACTAATTTTTGTGTTTTTTGTAGAGACGGGGTTTTGCCATGTGGCCCTGGCTGGTCTCAAACTCCAGGGCTCAAGCAATCCGTTCGCCTTGGCCTCCCAAAGTTCTGGGATTACAGGTATGAGTCACTGCAGCCAGGTTTTATTTTTTTCTTTCCGAGACAGGGTCTAGCTCTGTTGCCCAGGCTGGAGTGCAGTGGTGCTATCATAGCTCACTGCAACCTCAATCTCCTGGGCTCAAGCGATTCTTCTGCCTCAGCCTCCCAAGGGACTGGGAACTACAGGGCAAGCCACCACTCCTGGCTAAAATTATTTATCTTGTAATAAAACATATATGATGAAGTGGATTGCAACAGTTACAAAATTTTTTAAGAATAACAATGTTATGTTTAAAAATGTTTCTATGTTGCCACTTCAGGAGACACACCCAGATCCCCCAAGATAGTTTCTGTCTTTAGAGACAGTGGTTGATGGGACATTCTTCCATCTCAGAGGAAGCTAATAGAATTCTCTCTTCTTAGCCCTCAAGGGAGTTTTATTCCGTCTCCTGAGAGATGTCTATAATGGGACGTCTTAAAAAGGCATATATTTTAACTTTTTAACTTGGCCACTCTCATAAAGAAACTCTGAAGGCCAGGAGCCTGAGGCGGGCGGATCACTTGAGGTCAGGAGTTCGAGACCAGCATGGCCAACATGGTGAAACCCCGTCTCTACTAAAAAATACAAAAATTAGCTGGGCATGGTGGCATGCGCCTGTAATCCCAGCTACTCAGGAGGCTAAGGCAGGAGAATCTCTTGAACCCAGGAGGCAGAGGTTGGGAGGCAGAGGTCACAGTGAGCCGAGATCCCGCCACTGCACTCCAGCCTGGTGACAGAACAAGACTCCGTCTCAAAAAGAAAAGAAAAGAAACTTTGAATCGTTCAGTTTTTTTGTTTTTGTTTTTGTTTTTTTAAGAGACAGGGTCTTGTTTTCTTGCCCAGGCTGGAGTGCAGTGGTGGTACCATCATAGCTCAATGCAGCTTCAAACTCCTGGGCTCAAACGATCCTCCCGCTTCAGGCTCCCCAGTAGCTAGGAGCACAGGTGCATCAACATCTGAGCAATTTTTGTTTTGTTTTGAGAAAGAGTCTTGCTGTGTCACCCAGGCTGGAGTGCAGTGCCATGATAACCGCTCACTGCAGCCTCAACCTTCCAGGCTCAAGTGATCCTCCTGCCTCAGCCTCCAGAGTAGCTGGGATTACAGTCACACATCACCAGACCCAGCTGTTTGTTTCTTGTTTGTTTGTTTGTTTTTTGGCAGAGACGATGTCTCACTGTGTTGCCCAGGCTGGTCTCAAACTTCTGGGCTGAAGTACTTCTCCCGCTTTCGCCTCCCAAAGTGCTGGGATTACAGGCGAGAGACACGGCGCCTGGTCGAGTTCTATTTTTTAACACAAAGGTGTATGATTTGGAGCAAGTCGATTTAATTCTCTGTGCCGCCTCAATTCTTCCCCTGGATAAACATTTCTTCCTTCCTTCAAATGTCCGTCTAGTGTCTAGTTTTGTGCTGGACACTGCTGTTGGTGCTGAGCATTAAGTGATGAACAAAACAGACAAGGTGGAGGAAGATAAATTATAAACGAGTCAATAGAGAGATGAGACACAGAAATTGCAGCTACTGTTAAAGCTATGAAGAAAATAAAACAAGGTTCTGTAACCAACTGGAGGCAGGGGTGCCGTTTATTTAGCGGTCACTGTGATGAGAAGAAGCAGAGGAGTGTCGTGACCCAAAACACTATTTCCAGTATAATAAGATCTCTTGGGCTGCCAGAGTGGAAGCAGGCAGGCCCTTAGAATTGTAGCCGTCCAGACTAGAAAAACGGTGGACTGGAACAGGGTGACAGCAGTGGACGTAGGCACTGGGTCCTGTGGCTCAGCGGGAGCAGCGCCAAAAGTTGTGCTTCCCTTTGAAAATTTGAGTCGCAGGGGCGGGATTGAGGGAGGCTGGGGTTAGCAGAGGGCGGGAGGTCAGAAGCAGGAAGAGCCTCCCCTTGGAGTGCGCGCGCGCGGTGCGGGGGCGGGATTTGGGCGAGTCCGCATGGCTGGCTCGGGCCCCGGATGAGGAAGTGCAGGGGGACCATAGAGACGAAGAGGTGGCGGCGGCCGGAGCGTCCCCGGGCTCTGTCGGCTCCGTAGGCTCAGGTAGACTTGGCGACGACTGGGCTGCAGCTGCAGAGGCTGAGCTGGCTGGGCAAGCGTGGGCCGCGGAGCAGGTCTCAGGGTAAGAGGCCGGGGACTGGAAGGCTTCGGGCGTAGCCGCCCCGCCCCACTCCGCCCTAAAGGGACCCTCCGCCGGGTGGTGCTGGCTAAAGGGGAGTCCGGGCCCCCAGCCTTCTTGGGGCGCGGAAAGGAACCAAGGCTGCCCTGTGGGCGGCGGAACGACCCAGGGAGAGGGAGGAGACCAGGCCCCGCGTCGCTAGAGAGAAAAGCGGCTTCTCCAAGTTATGGCTCCGACGCGGGAGAGAGACTCCTCTTCAACCTCGATACGACAGGGATCCCCCAACTTATCTCCTCGCAGAGGACGACGCCCCTTGTCGGAGGCGTACGCTCTTTCTTAGCGCTCATCCGTTGGTCAGCAGAGGGAGACCCACTCCCGGGGTTCGAGGGGCATTCTGAACTTATCCTGAGGAGGAGTAAGAGATAACCCCTAAATGAGACCTTTCCCCCAACTTTGGTCAGCGTCCCCCAGGTGAAGAGTGAGACTCAACTTGCCTGAAAGTGACAGAGGGGATCTTTCTTCCCAGTAAGAAAGAGACTTACCTTCCTCCTTTATTTTTCACGTGTACCCCAAGATACGGAGAGGAAGACCCTGAAAATTTACTTTATGGTATCAGAAGTCAACCTTTCTCCCTCTCCCATCGCGATGTCCACAGAGGGAGCCTCGCTTCTCTTCTTCCCTTTAAACCTCTTGGTGTGCAGTGAGCTCCTTTCCCTTGCACAATTAAGAGCATGGCTTTTGGAGTGTGATAGTTACAAACCTGGGTCTCTCACTTAACATCTTTGTGACCTTGACTATTTGTTTAACTTGTCTCAATCTCAGTCCATCTCCAATTTGGGTTCTGTTTTCTTAAAATTGTCATGCGGGCTAAGGGAGCATTTGTGTAAATACTAATTACATAGTAAGCTTTTGGTAAGCTGTTGCTGTTACTCTTAACTTCATCTGTTAAAAAAGAAAATTAATATCTTGCACAGAGAAGCATATTTTTCCATGCGTGCCCCTCCCAACCCCCATCACAAGTGTTCGAGCATCCTTTCTCACTGGAGTGGAAGACTCCCTCCCACTTAGGGGTTAGAGAAAGAGACATTTCCAGTCCCCTTAGATCCTACTGTACAATACCCCCCCCCCCAATTAACAAAGAGAGCATCAATGAAAATAATCAAGAAAAAAAGACTTAGCTTTTGGAAACAGGTCTGTCCTCTTAAGAGAAAGGGAGACCTGATGCCAGAAGCCAGCCCTTCCTTTGTCCACAGAAGGTATCACTTCTTCCTGACTGGTTGGAGATGTCCTCTCCCACTCCCTGACTTACTGTAGTGACAAAAAATATTCCATCTGCACGTCCTTCCTACCCCCCAAGTGGGCGATTCCAAGTTCTTCCTTTCTTTTGCTCTCCCAAGAAAATGAAGACTCTGTACCTTTGAGGAGCGATCTCTTCCCTCTTGTATATCCAGAATGACACAGATTGTTTCTTTTCTCCTTTTCCTTTGTAAAAGAGATGAAAATCTTTTATACAGGAAGCCTCTGTCAGTAGAAATCAGGAGCTTTTCCACGGTTTCACTCCTTACGTGGAGACAGAGGGATCCTTTTTCTGGATGTTATTAAAGGGAGGAAATGGGAAATAGTCCTTGATGCTTTTGAGATTTTCTGCACGCTCCTCGTTGAAGCGCTTGGCCCTGTTTAGTGTATGAACTTCCCTGCCTCACTTTCAGTTTGTCTTGGGATTTTATTAAAAGACTCTTCTTTCTCTTTCTCAAGAAGAGGCCCATTCTCCAAATTCCCTCACGGAGGGAATGACTACAATGTCTGAATCTTTGGAAAAGAAAGCCCCTTTCTCAAGGTGAAAAGAGTATTGCGAGCTTCTGAGGGCCTGGTCATTATTGTGAGTATTGTTCCCTGAAGCAAGCATGGCAGTGCCTAGTGTTATTAACAGCCCCTTTGCTTTGGAATTAAAGGGAGGGGAGACTTTCAGATTCGGGATTGTTGGGGCACACGGTTTTAGGTTCTGTTTTCTTTGTGGTTTTTTTTTTTTTTTTTTTTTTTTTTTTTGGCTTTCTTATTTTTTGCCTGTTGTAAATTTTCGACCTCTAGAACTTTTGGGGAGTGTTTGAATGACTAAAAGTTGCCACTTTGTCAGGTTTTTAGTGTTATAAAATGTATTCTGATGAGATTGAGAGCAGCAATGTTAATCCTTCACTGGTAGGTTTGTTTTCCTGTTTTTGTTTTTTTGGTGGGCTAGGAATTAACACTGCCAAATTACCTGAAAGCACGCTAAAGGAAAGCTTACCATCTTTTTTTATATGTAAAGTGTTCTTAAATTACCTCAAATGCCTTCGAGTAATTGCAGAGGGGATTAGTGGGAGCTCTATACCACCATTGTTGGTGTCTGTAGGTGTGCTTTTCTGAAACAAAGGGAAATAGAAAAGTTATTCTTTGGAGTCTTGGGATTTTTTATGGGTGATAGGACCCTTTGAACTTATTTTGATGAATATGTGAAAAACAAGCCCGGGAAAGTTCACTTAACTTTCACTTAACACACTCAAGACTCAGCAGCTAGTATGTGGGAGCAGGATAAGGGACCCTGGCTTCCTGCTGAAGAGACCAGCAGTTAGGCCGGGCACAGTGGCTCACTCACGCTTATAATCCCAGCACTTCGGGAAGCTGAGGTGGGCAGATCACGAGGTCAGGAGATCAAGACCATCCTAGCTAACACAGTGAAACCCCATCTCTACTAAAATTACAAAAAATTAGCCGGGCGTGGTGGCAGGCACCTGTAATCCCAGCTACTCAGGAGGCCGAGGGAGAAGAATCGCTTGAACCCGGGAGGTGGAGGTTGCATGAGCCAAGATTGTGCCATTGCACTTCAGCCTGGGCAATAGAGCAAGACTCTGTCTCAAAAAAAAAAAAAAAAAAAAAAAGACTGCTGGGAGAGGGCGGGGTGCAGTGGCTCAGGCCTGTAATCCTAGCACTTTGGGAGGCTGAGGCGGGCAGATCACGAGATCAGGAGATCGAGACCGTCCTGGCTAACACGGTCAAACCCCGTCTCTACTAAAAATACAAAAAACAAACAAACAAAAAATTAGCCGAGCATGGTGTCAGGCACCCGTAGTCCCAGCTATACTTGGGAGACTGAGGTAGGAGAATGGCGTGAACCCAGGAGGCAGAGCTTGCAGTGAGCCAAGATCGCGCCACCACACTCCATCCTGGGCAACGGCGAGACTCCGTGTCAAAAAAAAAAAAAAAGACTGCTGGGAGAAGTATTTGTGCATTTGCAAAGAGTGAGCATGAAATAATTGTCCTCAACATAAAATAATTTCTACTTTTACTGGAATAATAATAATTTTCATACTTCCTATAAGTATTAGTCACTTTTTGGGAATAACTCCATTCCCTACACAATCTAATACAGTACTTGTTTGTGTTGTGATAAAGACAAGCCAGTAGCAGCTGTCAAGAGTCATTCATAAATCTATGGTTTATTTTTTGCCTATACCTCAAACTAGGTAATTATCTGGTATCCTCACCCAATAGGTTGATATAAGTGATTAGCAAAGATTAAGCTGTAAATCCCTGTCTACATTTTATAGGCATGTGTTACTCACTCTTCCCTTTCACTTCACACTGAACACTTTAATGTAAAAACATTGATGGTTAAGGCAGAGAGCTGACAGCTGGAAAAATACTGATAAAACAAAAGGATGATAAACTTACCAGCTGTTTTTATTGCTGTGCATTTAGATCTTGAGAAATAATGGTTAGACATTTTAACATAAGTAATATATACTCACTGTTTTGAAAACTTAAGTACAAGGCTGGGTGCAGCAGCTCACTCTGGTGGGAGAATCACTTGAGGCCAGGAGCTCAAGACCAGCCTGGGCAATGTAGTGAGACCCTGTCTCTACAAAAAATAAAAGTATTTGCTGGGTTCACTGCCTCGCACCTGTAGTCCTGGCTGCTTAGGAGGCTGAGGCAGGAGGATTGCTTGAGTCCACAGTTTGAAGTTAAGTTCAACATGCAGATAAGCCATTGGTGATGCTTTTGTCCAAGGTGACACTGTGATATTTGCCTTATATATATATATATATATATATTTTGTTTTGTTTTGTTTTGTTTTGAGACTGAGTCTCCCTCTGTTGCCCAGGCTAAAGTACAGTGTCATGATCTCTGCTCACTGCAACCTCCGCCTCCCAGGTTCCAGGGATTCTTGTGCCTTACCCTCCCAAGTAGCTGAGATTACAGGCTCCTGCCACCATGCCCGGCTAATTTTTACATTTTTTAGTAGAGATAGGGTTTCACTGTGTTGGTCAGGCTGGTCTTGAACTCTTGACCTCAAGTGATCTGCCCACCTCAGCCTCCCAAACTGCTGGTATTACAGGCATGAGCCACCAAGCCTCGCTGTAGAGATATATTTTTACATCATCCTTTTAGATTGCTCCATTGCATTCAGAAATTTAGTTTTAAAGAACTTGAATGTCTTCTCAAAATCGGGTTCTGTTACTGCAGCCTTGTAGCATTATCAATATTTTGATAGATGGTGTAAGCTACTGAGCTGAAAATAAGTTTAACCTGCCACTATAGGCTTGCCTCTAAATATCACCTCACTTCTGAACGTTCCAGCTGTTCTTGGTAACAGATCTGCAATTCTGCTCAGAAATTTGAGGACCCAGAATTAGTCCAGGAGAAAAAGGAGGGGGTGTCTGTTTTGCTTCTCTAGCCAGTGTGGCTAGTTGTTTTACAGGTTGAAAATTCTTAGAATTTGGTCCAAACAGGAGTATCAAGAGATGAACCATTTTATGTGATTGTCAGTATTGACTCTCTATGATAAAGATCTGTTTAGTAAACCTGTATTTGTGCATGACTCTATGTGGAGCAACATTTGGAACAAAATGTTGAGCTAGAACCTTGGGGATGGAAAGGAGTAGAATTTACTAGAAACACTGCAGGGAGTTGAGTCCACAGGCTGCAAGTGCTGATTGAATGGTGAGGGGAAGTCAGATATGGTTATGGCTGGGGATTCATTCAAATCTGAGCTCCAGAATAATGATGATGTGTTTTCTGAGAAGCAACAGGATTAAGAATAAGCATGTGGCTAGTCATAGTGGCTCACGCTTGTAATTCCAGCACTTTTGGGACGCTCAGGTGGGAGGATTGCTTGAACCCAGGAGTTTGAGACCAGCCTGGGCAACATAACAAGACCTACAAAATTATCTACCAAAAAAAAAAAAATTAGGCCAGGCACAGTGGCTCTCACCTGTAATCCCAGCAGTTTGGGAGGCCAAGGCAGGCTGATCACTTGAGGTCAGGAGTTTGAGATCAGACTGACCAACATGGAGAAACCCCGTCTCTACTAAAAATACAAAATTAGCTGGGCGTGGTGGCGAATGCCTGTAATCCCAGCTACTCAGGAGGTTGGGGCAGGAGAATCGCTTGAACCCAGGAGGTGGAGATTGTGGTGAGCAGAGATCTCAGTGTTGCACTCCCACCTGGGCAACAAGAGGGAAACTCCGTCTCAAAAAAAAAAAAAAAAAAAGTTAGCCAGGCATGCTGAGGCGGAAGGATTACTTGAGCCCAGGAGTTCAAGGTTATAGTGAGCTATGATTGCACCACCACACTCCAGCCTGGGTGACACAGCAAGACCCTGACTCTTTTTTTTTTTTTTTTTTTTTTAAAAAAAAGAAGGAATGAGCGTGTAAGTTTACTGAGGGCATCTTATTTATCCTTGTTTCTCAAAGCTGTTTGCATGTAGAAAGACTCAGTTATTCAATAGATTGAATGAATTGTGTTTTAAACATGGTAAGTTTTGGGGGTGCCATTCTTGCAAGTGAAATGTAGGTTAGGAATTGAGAGAAAGGTTGGGGTCAGGGTCAGGTTCCTTTTTTTTTTGAGACAGAGTCTCTCTGTGTCACCCAGTCTGGAATGCAGTGGCCCCATCTCAGGTCACTGCAACCTCTGCCTTCCAGGTTCAAGCAATTCTCCTGCCTCAGCCTCCCAAGTAGCTGGGATTACAGGTGTTCACCAACACGCCCAGCTAATTTTTTGGATTTTTAGTAGAGACGGGGTTTTACCTTGTTGGCCATTCTGGTCTGGAACTCCTGACCTCGGGTGATCCACCCACCTCGGCCTCCCAAAGTGCTGGGATTACAGGTGTGAGCCACCGCTTCTGGTCAGGCTTCTTTTTTAAAAGAAATTATTTTTGTTAAGATTTAATTCATATGCCAGACAATTGACTGATTTAAATTGTACCAGTCAGTGGTTTTTGGTATAGTCGCAGAGTTCTACAACCATCACCATAATCAACTTTAGAAAATTTTTATTACTCGAAAAAGGAACTCTGTGTCCATCAGCTGTCCACTCCTGATTTCTCCAAGAATCCCAGCCTTTTTTTTTTGGACGGAGTTCGCTCTTGTCTCCCAGGCTGGAGTGCAGTCGCGCAATCTTGGCTCACTGCAACCTCTGCCTCCCAGGTTCAAGCAATTCTCCTGCGTCAGCCTCCAGAGCAGCTGGGACTACAGGCACGTGCCACCATGCCCAGCTAATTTTTTGTATTTTTAGTGGAGATGGGGTATCACCGTATTACCCAGGATGGTCTCCTAACTCCTGACCTCGTGATCTGCCCACCTTGGCCTCTCATGGGTGTGATCCTCCCCTGTTAATAGCTGGGTTCGTAGTAAGATTTGCCAATTCTAGACATTCCTATGCAGGGGATCTTGTAATATGTGATCTTCTGTGACTGGCTTCTTTAACTTAGCATAATGTCTTCAAGGTTCATTCGTGTTGTAACATGTATTATTTCTCCATTCCTTTTTATGGTTGAATAATATTCTATTGTATGGCTGTACCACATTTTGTTTATGCATCCATCAGTTGATGGATATTTGGATTGTTTCTACTTTTTGACTATTGTGAGTAGTGCTGCTAAAGACATTTGTGTACAAATTTTTATGTGGACATATGTTTTGTGCATATATACCTATGAGGGGAATTGCTGAGTCTATGGTAACTCTGTGCTTAAAGGAAGAGTTTTAGGCCAGGTGCAGTGGCTCACACCCTTAATCCCAGCACTTTGGGAGGCCGAGGCGGGCGGATTACTTGAGGTCAGGAGTTCAAGACCAGCCTGGCCAACATGGTGAAACCCCATCTCTACTAAAAATACAAAAATTAGCCAGGCATGATGGCTAATTACATGCCTGTAATCCCAACTATTCAGGAGACAGAGGCAGGATAATCCTTGAACCTGGGAGGCGGAGATTGCAGTGAGCCGAGATGGCGCCACTGCACTCCATCCAGCCCGGGCAACAGAGCAAGACTCCATCCCAAAAAAGAAAAAAAGGAAGAGTTTTGAGTCATCCTCATCACAGAGGCTGCAGAAAAAGATGAGGTTATAAAGAAAGTGAAGCCTAAAAAGGGAGGAATCAAGGATTAAGTTTTAAGAACACCCATGTCTGTGTGGTAGGCAGGGTCAGATGCATAAGGTGGCAGAGACCCAAGGAGGCCATCTCCTTTGAAAAATCTGCTCCTTGTAATCCCAGCACTTTGGGAGGCCGAGGTGGGTGGATCACGAGGTCAGGAGATCGAGACCATCCTGGCTAACATGGTGAAACCCCGTCTCTACTAAAAATACAAAAAAAAAACTAGCCGGGCGTGGTGGCGGGCGCCTGTAGTCCCAGCTACTCGGAGGCTGAGGCGGGAGAATGGCGTGAACCCGGGAGGTGGAGCTTGCAGTGAGCCGAGATCACGCCACTGCACTCCAGCCTGGGCGACAGAGCGAGACTCCGTCTCAAAAAAAAAAAAAAAAAAAAAGAAAAATCTGCTCTTTTGCCGTATCCTTTCCTGCATTTACTCTTCAAATCTGTATGTGCTGTGACAGCTGAAAAATGGACTGTGTATGTTGTTGGGAAAGGAAAACTGAACCAAATTAAAATTGAGTACTTCCTACTTATTTTTGGCATCAAATAGCAACTCCACATTATCTCTACTAGCCTCCCCCATCCCCCACCTTACACACACACACACACAAATGGCCTAAAATCTGAAGTGCCCCAGAAAGATCTTTATCTGGAAATAAAGGAGAAAGGGGAAGATTCTAGATCTAAAAGGGATACATTTCTCTCAGCACTGTTTTTGAGACAGAGTCTGGCTCTGTCACCCAGGCTGGAGTGCAGTGGTATGATCTTGGCTCGCTGCAACCTCCGCCTCCCGGGTTCAAGTAGTTCTCCTGCCTCAGCCTCCCGAGTAGCTGGGACTACAGGCACCTGCTGTCGTGCCCAGCTAATTTTCTTTTTAGTAGAGACAGGGTTTCACCGTGTTGGCCAGGTTGGTCTCTAACTCCTGACCTTAGGTGATCCGCCTGCCTGGGCCTCCCAAAGTGCTGGGATTATAGGCATGAGCCGCTGCACCCAGCCTTACAGCACTGTTTATGAAAGCTTTTCACATCCGAAATCTCATTTGATTCTCGTTCTTGCCCTATACACACAGTTTATCTCTTGGTAATGTTTTGTTTTGTTGCTTGTTCATTTTTTTCTTTGAGATGGGAGTCTTGCTTTGTTGCCCAGGCTGGAGTGCAGTAGCGCGATCTCGGCTCACTGCAACCTCCACCTCCTGGGTTCAAGTGATTCTCGTATCTCAGCCTCCCAAGTAGCCTGCCACCATGCCCAGCTAATTTTGGTATTTTTAGTAGAGACTGGATTTCACCATATTGATCAGGCTGTTCTCGAACTCCTGACTTCAAGTGATCTGCCTGCCTCAGCCTCCCAAAGTGCTGGGATTACAGGTGCGAGCCACTGCGCCCAGCCTAATGTTTTGGATTTAATTTTTTAAATTTGCCTTTCTGTGTTACCTAAACATCATGGAACAGCAATCTGATTTCTTATCACTTCTGGTATTTAAGTTAGTATTATAACGTTATGCTTTTTTACCTTTGGGAAGGTTCATTAAAGTTCATCTTTTCTCTCCTTTTGTTTAGGGTTAGGGAAAGCATCAAGAATGAAAGTGTGGGTCAGGCATGGTGACTCGTGCCTATAATCCCAGCACTTTGTGGGGCCAAGGCAGGAGGATTGCTTGAGCTCAGGAGTTGGAGACCATCCTGGACAACGTATCAAAACTTGTCTCCACCAAAAAAAAAAAAAAAACTAGCCAGGTGTGGCCAGGCACAGTGGCTCATGCCTGTAATCCCAGCACTTTGGAAGGCGAGGTGGGCAGATTATGAGGTCAGGAGTTCAAGACCAACCTGGCCAACATGGTGAAACCTTGTCTCTACTAAAAATACAAAAATTAGCCAGGCGTGGTGGCACACGCCTGTAGTCCCAGCTACTCAGGAGGCTGAGGCAGAAGAATCACTTGAACCTGGGAGGCGGAGATTGCAGTGAGCCGAGATCACGCCACTGCACTCTAGCCTGGGCGACAGAGCGAGACTCCGTCTCAAAAAAATAAAAAAATTAGCCAGGTGTGGTGATGTGCACCTGTCCCAGCTACAGGAGGCTGAGGCAGGAGGGTCACTTGAGTCTGGGAGAGGGAGACTGCGATGAGGAACGATTGCACCACGGTACTCTAGCCTGGGTGACAGAGCAAGATCCTGTCTAAAAAGAAATGAAAGCTTGAAGTATCTTATCTGGCTAACCAATTTCTGCCCTGGTCAGGTCAAAGCAGATTTTTTTCCCCCCTACTTAGGCAAGATTTATTTCAAGGCCTGTAAACATTCAGACTGATCAGAATGGTCAAAGTGGATTTTGTTGTTGTGGAAACTGCATGTTTGGTACACTGAACTGGAAAAGTTACAAGTCAAGAACCCCTGGCCCTGAGTATGTGTGTGTTTTGGCTACTTGTATAGTGTAGTGTTACAAACTGCTTAGATATAAGTGTTTCAGCAAATAACCTGTTGCTACCATTCAATGTAAGAAATGAAACATTATGAACACAGTGGAAGCTCTTTCTTGATACACCTTCACCTCCATTCTCTCAGACAACCATGTAATATTTTAGGCAGGTCATATTTAACCTCCTCAGGTGTGGTGTTAGGATCTATAACAAAAAGCTGATAGGGTTGTTATGAGAATCAAATGAGTGACGACTGTGGAAAACACTTGGAAAATCTGAAGATGCAGGATAAAAATCAGGAAGGATTCTGCTAACGAGCTGGTTTAGTAGTTTCTCGTGCTAGGCTGGGTAGAGAGAGCTCAAGTATTTAGTAAGCAGTAAAGGAATGGAATCCCACTTTATCCCTATCCTCCCTCAAAAAGGAAAAGTCAGTATATGAAATTTTCCAGAGTCCCTCAGTATATGTTCAACAAATACTTGCTGAGTATGTACTATGGGATAGCATGGGGATATAGCAGCGAACAAAAGAGGTAAGGTTCATGCCCATGAAAACAAACAGAAAACCGTCTTTATTTTCAAATTTACATCAGGTCTATCCTTGGATGCTTCAGGCATGTCTTATTCTCATCTACATTGGCTGGCCCTTCACATTTAAATTAAGAATTGTTCATAAGACAGTATTTGAATTGAGATTAGTCAAATGCCTATTAAAGGTTAAGGTATTTATTTTTCTACAAATTCATCAAGGAGAAATTTTTGGTGCCAGATGATGCTAGCATTTAAAGTAGAACTTATTTTCTTCATTGTAGCCGGTTTGAACTGAGGCAGCCTTCTTCTAACCTATCAAGGTTTTAAACTTTTATCCCTTCCTGTGATTTGTGTCAGGGTGAATCGTTTGATATAAAAGACTTGACTCCATAATCTGCATCTGCCCTAATGCTGTCATCTGGAGTAGAGACTCAGCCAGTTCCACTTGATTCCTCCATGTCTGCCGTGGTACAGGAATTATACTCTGAACTCCCAGTAAGTGTCTCCAGAGAGCTTCATGCTGATCCTGAGCCAAGTGTGATTCCAAATGTAAAACCTGGAGCCTCAAGCCCTCTTTTAAGTCAGAGTAGGGCATTGCCCTTGGAGCTGCAGAGGACTCGTGTGGAGAGTTGTTGTGAAGAAACCTATGAAACCTTGGATCCTGGGAGTGAGCCTGGGCGATGTGGGTTAGTGGAGTCCACAGCAGGAGGTTCTGTGGCATCTGGGATCTTGGATAGGGCAAAGAGAAGCAAGAGCATGGAGCCAAAGGTCTTCAGAGATCCAGGGGGCCAGGCGGAAATTGTAAGAGAACCTTCTGAGGGAGCAAAGGAAGATCCACATCAACATTCCACAGCTGCTGAAGAAAAGATTAGCCCAAGTCAGGTAAGAAATGAAATCTCCATTCAGAAGAGTTGAGTGTGAATGACAGCTTTCTCTTGATAAAATACAGATGCTGACGGTTAGCTTATGATTTATTCTTGAAACATTTCCGAAATGTTGATTTTGAAGTTAACTTTGTTTTGATGATCTTTTAAAAAAACATTTGTGTCGTATCAGACACTTGAAGAGAGGAAGTGCTTAGTAAAAAAGTGTCACTTCTCTGAAGCAGTGACTGTATATGAAATATTGAGTCTGTGAAAATCATGTGGTATTTCAGCATTTGATGTTAAGAAATGATATAGATATACTCAGTCCTTATGTTTTGGTAGGTTGGAGTGAGGTGTTACAGAGAAACCTTTGAAGGGAGGCCTTTTTTTTTTTTTTTTAAAAAAAAAAAAAAAGGTCTCGTTCTGTCGCCCAGGCTGGAGTGCAGTGGAACAATCTTGGCTCACTGCAACCTCTGCCTCCCAGGTTCAAGCGATTCTCTTGCCTCAGCCTCCCAAATAGCTGTGATTATGGCATGAGCCACCATGCCTAGCTGATTTTTTTGCATTTTTAGTAGCAATGGGGTTTCGTCATGGTGGCCAGGCTGGTCTCGAACTGCTTACTTAAGTTATCCACGCACCATAGCCTTCTAAAGTGGTGGGATTACAGTCGTGAGCCACCATAACCAGCCGATGTGCGCTTTAATTTATACCCAGAGAGATTGGTTAGTTGAGACTAAGTGAACTATGATAGTGTGATGGTCTCAAAAAAAAATTTTTTTTTTAATAGAGACAGAGTCTTAGTATGTTACCTAGGCTGGTCTCAAATTCCTCGGCTCAAGCAATCCTCGCACCTCGGCTTCTCAAAGTGCTGGGATTACAGGCGTGAGCCACTGAGCTGGGCCCTCCAAATTCTTTTTTCTTTTTTTTGAGACAGAGTCTTGCTCTGTCTCCCTGGCTGGAGTGCAGTAGTTAGATCTCGGCTCACTGCAACCTCCGCCTCCCGGGTTTAAGTGATTCTCCTGCCTCAGCTTCCTGACTAGCTAGGATTATAGGCACCTACCACCACGCCCGGCTAATTTTTGTAGTTTTAGTAGAGATGGGGCTTCACCATGTTAACCAGGCTGGTCTAGAACCCCTGACTTCAGGTGATCCAACCATCTCGGCCTTCCAAAATGCTGGGTTACAGGCATGAGCCACCGCACCCGGTTGGGCCTTCCAGATTCTTAAAGGAATGTACCTGCCCAGCGGACTCCCTCCAATAGATGGTTTTCTAAGCCAGGGGTCAGCAAACTTTTTCTGTCGGGGCCACATAGTAAATCTTTTAGGCTTTGCAGGTCATGTGGTCTCCTTTTTTGTTTGTTGGTTTTTTTTTGAGATGGAGTCTCGCACTGTCTCCCAGGCCAGATTGCAGTGGTGTGATCTTGCCTCACTGCAACCTTCGCCTCCTGGGATCAAGCGATTCTCCTGCCTCAGCCTCCTGAGTTGCTGGGATTACAGGCGCCGGCCACCACGCCTGGCTAATTTTTTTGTATTTTTAGTAGAGACAGAGTTTCACTGTGTTGACCAGGCTGGTTTTGAACTCCTGACCTGTGATCCACCCACCTCAGCCTCCCAACGTGCTGGGATTGATTACAGGCATGAGCCACCATGCCAGGCCATATATGGTCTCTTTTGGAACAACTCAGCTTTGCCATTGTAGCATAAAGTGGGCAGAAGCAATACATAAATGAATGAAAGTGACTGTATTCCAGTAAAACTTTATTTATTAGCACAGGCTGCTGGCCTGAGGGCTGTGATTTGCCAACCCCTGCTCTAAACCCCCAACAAGTTCATATTCTTTGGGCTGCCTGGGCTATGCTCCCATCCTGCTCTTGATAACATCCATCATTTCTTTACACAGCATAAAGGGCAGTTAATTGTTGTTAGTAGGCTTCATACAGTGACTATGATTAGGAATGAATGAAGCATTAAGTAACATTTAAACATGATATTTGAGTTTACACCGTGATGCCCTATCTTTTGTTTTGTTTTGTTTTGTTTTGTTTTGTTTTGAGATGGAGTTTCGCTCTTGTTGCCCAGGCTGGAGTGCAATGGTGCGATCTCAGCTCACAGCAAGCTCCACCTCCCGGGTTCACGCCATTCTCCTGCCTCACCCTCCCGAGTAGCTGGGACTCAGGCGCCCGCCACCATGCCCAGCTAATTTTTTTTGTATTTTTTTTAGTAGAGACAGGGTTTCACCATGTTGGTCAGGCTGGTCTCGAACTCCTGACCTCAGGTGATCCACCCGCCTCAGCTTCCCAAAGTGCTGGGATTACAGGGTGAGCCACCGCACCTGGCCGATGCCCTATCTTTTAAAAATACAGTTAAATAGGTAAAAGACTAAAGATCCCAAAGTTCCGGTTGTGTTGCTTCTTAATGTGGTGGGCTGAGTCTTAAGAAAAGTTTCTTTTTTTTTCCCCCCCCAATTTAGGGACCTGCCACTTCAGGAGAGAAAAGTTTCTTAATGTGATATTTGATATAAAAGCATGTGTAATATGCATAAAGTATAACAAACACACATGCATACATATATTTATATATACATACATATACATACACATGCTTACGTAAGAACCAACCTAAGAACTAGATTACTATCTCCCTGTTCTTTTTTTTTTTGGAGGTGGAGTCTTGCTCTGTCACCCAGGCTGTAGTGCAGTGGCACAATCTCGTCTCACTGCAAGCTCCACCTCCCAGGTTCATGCCATTCTCCTGCCTCAGCCTCCCGGGTAGCTGGGACTACAGGCGCCCGCAACCACACTCAGCTAATTTTTTGTATTTTTTTAGTAGAAACGGGGTTTCACCCTGTTAGCCAGGATGGTCTCGATCTCCTGACCTCGTGGTCCACCCACCTCAGCCTCCCAAAGTGCTGGGATCACAGGCGTGAGCCACTGCGCCCGGCCTCCCTGTTGTTTTTTAAAATCATGCCTTTTCTCCCTCCCAGCTCCACCAGGTGTATATTCCATTTTGAATTGTATAAAGCCGAATGAAATTTAATTGATATAAATGTTAACATTTTGTACTTGGTTTCAAAAAGTGATCTCCACAAGTGAAAAGAAACAGAAGTACTTACAGGGAAAGGGGAAACGGAAGACCTGCATGTTTTAGCAGGTCAATTAGAATTGACTTTGTGCCAGGAAAAGCCAATTTGCTCTTAAAATAGTTAAGGGAAATGTGTTATCTGGACTGAGAAGTGGTGGTCGTGCTCCTTTATGTGCTGGTCAGGCCACAGCTAGAGTATTATACTCTCCTGTTGTTGTCATGTGTGTGAGAGGTATAAAAAACCAGGAAGGCATTCATGGATAAGTATTCACACTAATGACACAACCTGACAATATGCATCTGGAAGCCAGGTCATTGGGTGTCTAACTTGTGAAAGAGAACAGTCAAGAGACGTGAGAGATGCCTTCAACAATTTAGAGGTCATTCAGCAGGAGTGGTCCTGTGGGGCACAGTTAGGCCAGTGGAAGATGTGGGGCAGCAGCAAAATCACTCTCAGGTCACAGGACCCTTTGGAAATCTGAACACTGCAGACCTTTCAGAAAAACAGACATACCATGTGCATACCATTTCAGATTTGCAAACCCCAGGCATCCCCTGATCTCAATTTATAAGAGCTCTTGCTAGATTGGCAAAATATCCCACAGTCAAAAGACAACTGACAAATTGAGAGAACGGATTTGCAATATGTATCAGAGATAAAGGGTCTATATCTGTAATATATGAAGAACTCTTAAATTGAGGAATGAAGAACCAAAGCCCAATAGAAAACTGAGAAGACTTTGGCCAGGCGTGGTGGCTCACGCCTGTAATCCCAGCACTTTAGGAGGCTGAGGTGGGCGGATGACGAGGTCAAGAGATTGAGACCATCTTGGCCAACATGTGAAACCCCGTCTTTACTAAAAATACAAAAATTAGCTGGTGGTGCACGCCTTTAGTCCCAGCTATTCAGGAGGCTGAGGCAGGAGAATTGCTTGAACCCAGGAGGCGGAGGTTGCAGTGAGCTGAGATTGTGCCACTGCACTCCAACCTGATGACAGAGCAAGACTCTCGGCCGGGTGCGGTGGCTCAAGCCTGTAATCCCAGCACTTTGGGAGGCCGAGAGGGGCAGATCACGAGGTCAGGAGATCGAGACCATCCTGGCTAACACAGTGAAACCCCGTCTCTACTAAAAAAAAAAAATACAAAAAACTAGCCGGGCGAGATGGCGGGCGCCTGTAGTCCCAGCTACTCGGGAGGCTGAGGCAGGAGAATGGCGTGAACCCGGGAGGCGGAGCTTGCGGTGAGCTGAGATGTGGCCACTGCACTCCAGCCTGGGCGACAGAGCGAGACTCCGTCTCAAAAAAAAAAAAAAGACTCCCTCGCAAAAAAAAAAAAAAAAAAGAAAAAGAAAAAAATGAGAAGACTTGACAATGAACTGTGCATGTGTTTGTGTGTGTGGTGATTAAACATAAGAGATGGTCAGCTTCATGTAATTAGAGAAATGCAAAGTTAACCAGAGATACCACTTTTTTCCCTTTGATCTAAGGGTATCACTTTTTGACTATCAGATGGGTGAAAATGAAAATGTATGACAACGTATCTGGTTAGGGACGCTATGAGGAAACAGACTTTCTAATACATTGCTGGTGGGAATGCAAACTGATACAACCTTTCTGAGGAAGAATTTGGCAACATTTAACAAAACTGCTCTTGCCTTGACCTGTTGACCCAGTACTTCAAGGAAACCTGCCTTAAAAGATACACTTCTAGGCCTATAATCCCACCACTTTGGGAGGCCGAGGCGGGTGGATCACCAGAGATCAGGAGTTTGAGACCAGCCTGGGCAACATGGTGAAGCCCTGTCTCTACTAAAGATACAAAAATTAGCTGGGCGCAGTGACGCATGGCTGTAATCCAAGCTACTTAGGAGGCTGAGACAGGAGAACTGCTTGAACCCCAGAGGAGGAAGGTGGAAGGCGGAGGTTGCAGTGAGCCAAGATGGCACCACTGCATTCCAGCCTGGGTGACAGAGCGAGACTCCGTCTCAAAAAAAAGAGGCCAGGCGCAGTGGCTCACACCTGTGATCCCAGCACTTTGCAAGGAGGAAATGGGTGGATCACCTGAGATCAGGAGTTCAAGACCAGCGTGGCCAACATGGTGAAACCCCATCTCTACTAAAAATAGAAAAAATTAGCCGGACGTGATGGTGGGTGCCTATAATCCCAGCTACTTGGGAGGTTGAGGCAGGAGAATCACTTGAACCCGGAAGAAAGGGTTGTAGTGAGCCGAGATCGCACCATTGCACTCCAGCCTGGGTGACAAGAACAAAACTCTTTCTCAAAAAAAAAAAAAATGCACTTCTAGCAGTATAATAATACATATACACAAGGTTGTTTTAAGCAGTTTATAATTGCAAAATATTGGAAACAACCTAAATGCCCATATATAGGAGAGAGATTGAATAAATTATGGCATAAGGTATGTCCATACATGGAGTATTATCCAGATATAATAACAAGGAAGATCTGTATATACTGATATGGAGCGATTTCCAGGTGTGTCAGGGGTCCCCAAAACCACCTGCAGGTTTTGAGATTTGCTGAAACTCACAGGACTCAGCATTTAATTGTTCTCACAGCTACAGTTTATTACAGTGAAAGGATACAAAGAAAATCAGCAAAAGGGAAGCAGGCATAGAGCAAAGTCCAGAGGAAATCCAGTGCAAGCTTCCAACAGTCCTTTCCCAGTGGAGTCATACACACTTAACCTCCTTCAGGAACAAATTGTGACAACACATATGAACTATTGTCTACCATGGGAGTTTGTTAGTGGGTCAGTGCCCAGGGATTTTACTGGGGACTAGTTGCATGGACATCCTCTGCCTGGCACATAGCAAAATTTCCGACTCCTAGAAGGAAAGCAGGTGTTTAGCATAAACCACATTATAGTGTAGGCACAATGAGCCACTCTTATTTAGGGAATGGTGGAAACTCCCAAACTCTAGTTCCCAGATGCTAACCAAGCCTGACCCTGCAAGTAGACTTTTCTAAGGACAGCAGTCAGGCCTGCTCTGTTGACTCGCTTCTGTAAACTAGGATATACTGTTAAGTAAAAAATGCAAATCAATATCTATAGTGTTACCCTTTTCATGGAAGAAAGAAGAGGAAATAAGCCTATATTGAAGTATCTGCTCGTTTGTATAAAACCTATACACAAGGCCGGGCACGGTGGCTCAAGCCTGTAATCCCAGCACTTTGGGAGGCCGAGACGGGCGGATCACAAGGTCAGGAGATCGAGACCATCCTGGCTAACATGGTGAAACCCCGTCTCTACTAAAAAAATACAAAAAAATAGCCGGGCGAGGTGGCGGGCGCCTGTAGTCCCAGCTACTCGGGAGGCTGAGGCAGGAGAATGGCGTAAACCCGGGAGGCGGAGCTTGCAGTGAGCTGAGATCCGGCCACTGCACTCCAGCCTGGGCGACAGAGCGAGACTCCGTCTCAAAAAAAAAAAAAAAAAAAAAAAAAAAAAAAAAAAAAAAACCTATACACAAGTACACATGGGAAGGATAGACCAGAAACTAATGAATTTGATTACCTATACTGAAAGAATGGGGGAATGGAAATGGAACAGAAAGGGTAGGAGGAACTGGCACTTCTGTAAGTACATCTTTTGGTATAGTTCTAACTTCATACTTGAAAAATAACTAACTAGACAACGGGGATGTGACATGGGCCCAAAGCTGAATAGAAACTATAACAAGTGAGTCTTAACTGTATTATAAATGAATAACAGAACCAGTGGGGAGGGTAGCCCACATTACTTTAGCAAACACTAATTCGACTATATCCTCTTAAAGACTAAAGCCAAAAAAAATAGAAAATATTAGTAAATTTGTTTCTCACAGGGGTAGGACTTAGCCATTTCTAAACAAAATGCCTATATGTATTCTAGGATTGGGGAAATAAGTAAATATGTGTGGATAATGACAGCCAGCTTTCTCACAGAGAAATAAATTACAAAGGAGAGTTGGCAAACATGAACCCTGACCCCACGAATTGCAGTTATTGGAGTTATTAGTATGAACTTGAGGTTCTTTTTTTTTTTTTTGAGACAGAGTCTCACTCTGTCACCCAGGCTGGAGTGCAGTGGTGCGATCTTGGCTCACTGCAACCTCCTCCCGGTTGTTCAGGCAATTCTCCTGCCTCATCCTTCCAAGTATCTGGGACTACAGACTCATACCACCACGCCCGGCTAACTATTTTTTTGTATTTTTAGTAGAGACGGGGTTTCTACTAAACCATGTTAGCCAGCATGGTCTTAATCTCCTGACCTCATGATCCGGCCACCTTGGCCTCCCAAAGTGTTGGGATTACAGGCGTGAGCCACAGTGCCCGGCCTAACATAGGGTTTTTTTTTTTTTTTTTTTTTTTTTTTTTTTTGAGACGGAGTCTCACTGTGTCGCCCAGGCTGGAGTGCAGTGGCCAGATCTCAGCTCAATGCAAGCTCCGCCTCCTGGGTTTACGCCATTCTCCTACCTCAGCCTCCTGAGTAGCTGGGACTACAGGCGCCTGCCAGCTCGCCTGGCTAGTTTTTTTTGTATTTTTTAGTAGAGACGGGGTTTCACCGTGTTAGCCAGGGTGGTCTCGATCTCCTGACCTTGTGATCCGCCCGTCTTGGCCTCCCAAAGTGCTGGGATTACAGGCTTGAGCCACCGCGCCCGGCCAACATGGGGTTCTTAATACACACACATAGAGATGGAAATATGTGTATAAATGAGTGTATAAGATAGGGCCTAGAAGTAGCGACAGGCACCTTGTAGCAATGAGCACACCTAGTCTTGGCTCTGAATACTTTTTTCCAATGAAAGGAGCTAAGATTCCTTGGAGAAATGGCTGTTCCAGGACAGGAGAGGGGAAAACGCAAGATGTGCCTAGAACAATTTGTGACTAAATGCTCAGAAAATTTTGGGGATATATCAGAAGGACACAGCAGCTAACTTGAAGGGGCTCCCAGTGGCCAAGTATGGGATGGTTTGAGCTTAAAATAAGTGATAGTGATGAATTATTCGACACTTACTTTTTTTTTTTTTTTTTTGAGACGGAGTCTCGCTCTGTCACCCAGGCTGGAGTGCAGTGGCCGGATCTCAGCTTACTGCAAGCTCCGCCTCCCGGGTTCACGCCATTCTCCTGCCTCAGCCTCCCGAGTAGCTGGGACTATAGGTGCCCGCCACCTCGCCCGGCTAGTTTTTTGTATTTTTTAGTAGAGACGGGGTTTCACCGTGTTAGCCAGGATGGTCTCGATCTCCTGACCTCGTGATCCGCCCCTCTCGGCCTCCCAAAGTGCTGGGATTACAGGCGTGAGCCACCGCGCCCGGCCTCGACACTTACTTTTGCAGCAACCTATAGTACCCGTAGAATAAAACAAATATCCATGAGCCCGTTTGCTGATTTTCTTTGTATCCGTTCACTGTAATTGAATTAAAAGTGAGAAAATAAAGGTCTTACAGAATTCCAATTAATAAATATAGATGGAATGATGGAAATAGAAAAAGCACTGTTTGGCAACCATCGCAATAATAATTATCTCAAGCAGGAATCATTAATGGATGTTAAAGCTAGTGGCTAAATGTTTGAGAAACAAATGTTTACATAGTCTCAAAGTATTTCCCTACAAGATATTTATTAGTTACAAAGGTGGAATAGTAACTTCGCAGTAGAGAAACCTGGCAGAATCCACCCAAACCAGGTGATGGAAGTTTGCCCCCAGGAATGAGGCACTCTAACACCATGATAGGACAGTGCCTCCTGATAGGACACTGCCCCCAATAGGACACCATGAGGAGAACCAACACCACTTCTGTGGTATTCTTTTTTTTTGAGCCGGAGTCTCACTCTGTAGCCCAGACTGCAGTGCAGTGGAGCAATCTCAGCTCACTGCAACATCCGCCTCCCAGGTCCCGCTTCAAGCAGTTCTGCTTCAGCCTCCCAAGTAGCTGGGATTATAGGCACGTGCCACCATAGCCAGCTAATTTTTGTATTTTTAGTAGAGATGGGGTTTCACCATGTTGGCCAGGCTGGTCTTGAACTCCTGACCTTGTTATCTGCCCGCCTCGGCCTCCCAAAGTGCTAGGATTACAGGTGTGAGTCACAGTGCCCGGCAATTTTTTTTCTTTTCAGACAGCATCTCATTCTGTTCTCCCAGTGCAATGGCATGATCTCGGCTCACTGTAACCTCTGCCTCCTGGGTTCGAGTGATTCTCTGCCTCAGCCTCCCAAGTAGTTGGGACTACAGGTACATGCCACCATGCCCGGCTAACTTTTGTATTTTTAGTAGAGGCGGGGTTTCACCTTGTTGGCCAGGCTGGTCTCGAACTCCTGACCTCGTGATCCACCTGCCTCAGCCTCCCAGAGTGCTGGCATTAGAGGAGTGAGCCACTGTGCCCGGCCTTTTTTTTTTTTTTTCCCAAAGACAGAGTCTCACTCTGTTGCCCAGGCTGGAGTGCAATGACACAATCTTGACTCACTGCAACCTCCATCTCCCAATTTCAAGTGATTCTCCTGCCTCAGCCTCCAGAGTAGCTGGGATTACAGGCATGTGACACCATTCCTGGCTAATTTTGTATTTTAATAGAGATGGGGTTTCACGGTTTCACCATGTTGGTGAGGCTGGTCTCGAACTCTCAACCTCAGGTGATCCACCCACCTCGGCCTCCCAAAGTGCTGGGATTACAGGTGTGAGCCACTGTGCTCGGCCCGGAAATACGCAGTTCAGTCACATTAAGCACATTTATAGTGTTGTGTAACCATCACCACCACCCGTCTCCAGAACTTTTTTCATCATCCCAAACTGAAACTCAGTAGCCATTAAATTGTAACTCACCATTCTCCCCTCACCCCATCTGTGACAACAACCATTCTACTTTCTGTCTCTATGAATTTGACTACTATAGGTACATCATTCAAGTGGAATCATATGGTATTTGCCCTTTTGTTACTGGTCTTAATATTTTTAAAAGTTAAATATTCCAATCATGAAACAAATATTTCAATAATGAGAAGGTAAACCAGTAAAAAAATAATTATTTTCTGTCTTAGGATCGTATCCAAAAGGTATTAAAAACTTGTAACTAAGGTGGCTCATGCCTGTAATCCCAGCACTTTGGGAGGCCAAGGCTGGCAGATCATGAGGTTGGGAGATCAAGACCATCCTGGCTAACACGGTGAAACTCCATCTCTACTAAAAATACACACACAAAAAAAATTAGCTGGGCGTGGTGGTGGGCGCCTGCTGTCCCAGCTACTCCAGAGGCTGAGGCAGGAGAATGGTGTCAACCCGGGAGGCGGAGCTTGCAGTGAGTAGAGATCATGCCACTGTACTCCAGCCTGGGCAACAGAGCGAGACTTCATCTCAAAAAAAAAAAAAAATGCTTGTAACTAATAATTTTGGGATTTGATCAAGATCACCCTGCTGTTGGGGAGGGGAGAAGAAAGGCAGTAAAGGAGAGTGAACTGTCTTAGAACAGGCACAGTGGAAGGGACAGCTGCAAGAGCCAAGCTGAATTGTGAAAGAATGTATTCAGTTCTGAACTCCACTCTCATAAGAGGAAGGTCAAAATCTGTCGCGCATACAAAAGTTACTAGCCAGGATGTGGAAGAGATTGGTCTTATTTAAGAACTGTGCACCAAAGATATTCAGAGATGGGCATGTGACATCCCACCTGGATGATTTAGCATTGAAAACTCTATACCATGCTTGATTTTTATTGTTTGTTTGTTTTTGGCACTTACATATAAGCTATAGAGTGTTAAACTTTTTACATATTTTTTTTCCCGATAATGATAGATCCACTTGGGTTGAATATGTTATAAACGCTTTGTTTCTAGGATACATTATTTGTGTTCAACTCAGACACAGAAAAAGTTCTGAATTGTCTTTTTTTTTTTTTTGGAGATGGAGTCTACTCTGTCACCCAGGCTGGAGTACAGTAGCGCAATCTGAATTGTCTTTTAACTATAACATACAAAAGCCTAGTATACGTTTTTCTTTTTGTTTTTTGTTTTTGTTTGTTTGTTTGAGATGAAGTCTCGCTCTGTCACCCAGTCTGGAGCTGTGGCGTGATCTCAGCTCACTGCAACCTCCGCCTCCTGGGTTCAAGCCTTTCTCCTGCCTCAGCCTCCAGAGTAGCTGGGATTACAGGCATCCGCCACCACACCGAACTAATTTTGTATTTTTATTAGAGACAGGGTTTCTCCATATTGGTCAGTCTGGTCTTGAACTCCTGACCTCAGGTGATCCGCCCGCCTCGGTCTTCCAAAGTGCTGGGATTACAGGTGTGAGCCACTGCCCCTGGCCCTAGGACTCTTAACTTTAGGAATCCTGAAAGTTAGAACATTTAGCTGATAAAATATTGTAGAAAAAGGAAATTACGTCTGATACATTTCTGCTAGTGTTCATCATATGATTGACTGTTTGGAGGAGGTGGGGGACGTTACAGAGGTTATCACGTTACACGTCCATTGCATCCAAGTAGGTTGTTCTGTTGCCCTCATCTGTATTCAGGAGCCCAGACTAGCAGGGCTCCCACTGGATCTGGAGGTTGCACACCACCATGGTAAGGCTGTTGGGGGAGGTCTCTCACATTTGACCTCAGCCCACACTCTTTTATTTTTGATTCATTCAATTTTTTTTTTTTTTTCTGAGACAGTGTCTCTCTTTCTCTGTTGCCCCGGCTGGAGTGCAGTGGCACGATCTCAGCTTTCTGCAACCTCCTTCTCCCAGGTTCAAGTGATCCTCCTGCCTCAACCCACCCTAGTAGCTGGGATTACAGGCACACACAACCATGCCCAGCTAATTTTTGTATTTTTAGTAGAGACAGGGTTTCATGACGTTGGCCAGGCTGGTCTCAAACTCCTGACCTCAGGTGATCCACCCATCTCAGCCTCCCAAAGTGCTGGGATTAAAGGCGTGAGCCACTGCGCCCGGCCCTGATTCATTCAATTTTGATTATATTTCAGATTAACACAAACCCTGTAAAGTCTCCAGCCTTTCTGTGAGGAATAACTTGTTTTTCTTAACTCAGAACCTTTTAAGAGAAGTCAGTCAGTCAGGGGGGAAGTCTCTCTTTCACTGCTAAGAATTGTGGCTAATCGGCCGGGCACGGTGGCTCACCCCTATAATCTTAGCACTTTGGGAGGCCAAAGCGGGTAGATTGCCTGAGCTCAGGAGTTCGAGACCAGCCTGGGCAACAACGGTGAAACCCTGTCTCTACCAAAATACAAAAAGTTAGCCGGGCATGGCAGTGTGTGCTTGTAGTACCAGCTACTCGGGAGGCTGAGGCAGGAGAATCGCTTAAACCCAGAAGGCAGAGGTTTCAGTGAGCAGAGATCGCACCACTGCACTCCAGCCTGGGCAACAGAGCAAGACTCCATCTCAAAAAAGAAAAAGAAAAGAAAGAAAAAAAGAATTGTGGCTAGTCGAGGAAAAGGAACATGGGCGAAACAGTGGGCTTGGCTCTCCACCAGGGTATTTTGGGGCCTCCAGCTAGGGGCACCTTAGAGCCACAGGTGGGACAAAGCAAAATCCCACCAACCCCTCTGGGGCTGGAGCCAGTAAGGTTTCATTGCATTAGCTCACCAGAGACCTTTGGGATCTGTAGGAGCCTGTATGTCACTGACCTGTGCTGTCACTTTACAGAGGCTCCGGTAGCCTTGGAAAAGCTTATGGAAGTCATTCCACACACATGCCAGAATCTGTTGGTGACAGCTCTATTGGCTTTTTTCACAGAATGGGATGGATAACAGGTGTCTACAGTCTCATGAATGGAAGCTTCTGCTCATGGAGTACCCTGACCTGACTGGGTGTCTTGCTGGGTGTTTTGTGTGGTTTCCATGTATTCTTTCACCCTCTTGTAAGGTTGCTGTCAGCACCATGTAGTTAGTAGATGAGAGTCCTTGGGTTGGAACAGAACTCAGTCACTCTTGCTTTTCCATGAAGTGTTAACTTGAAACAATATTTTAAATAGCATCTATTCTCACACCTCAGACATTCAGCCTGAGAACTGGAAAAGCAGAGAATAGTAACATTTGGGAGAAAGGATCAAATATAACTACAGATAAATATTTTCTTGGCCAGGCGCACTGGCTCATGCCTTTAATCCCAGCACTTTGGAAGGCCAAGGTGAGCAGATCACTTGAGGTCAGGAGTTTGAGACCAGCCTGGCCAACATGGTGAAACCCTGTCTCTACTAAAAATATAAAAATTAGGCCAGGCACGGTGGATCACGCTTGTAGTCCCAGCACTTTGGGAGGCCGAGGCAGGTGGATGACCTGAGGTCAGGAGTTCAATACCAGCCTGGCCAACATGATGAAACTCCATCTCTACTAAAAATACAAAAATTAGCCAGGCATAGTGGTGGACGCCTGTAATCCCAGATACTTGGGAGGCTGAGGCAGGAGAGTTGCTTGATCCCGGGAGACGGAAGTTGCAGTGAGCTGACGTGGTGCACAATCTTGGCCCACTGCAACCTCTGCCTCTAAAAAAATTTTTTTATACCTCTGTTACTGTCACAACTTTAAAAAGTTTTCAGGCTCAAATTCTAGATAAGGAGAAATTTTTATTGTTTACACTTAATTAAATTTGAGGTTTCTTTCAGTGCCTGATCCTTGTGACTGCTAGCTAATTTCCCAAAGTCATAAAGAAGTCTCTCAAAAATAACTAATATTCAGCCAGGCATGGTGGCTCACGCCTGTAATCCTAGCGCTTTGGGAGGCGGAGGCGGGCGGATCACTTGAGGTCAGGAGTTCAAGACCAGCCTGGCCAACATGGTGAAATGCTGTCTGTAGTAGAAATACAAAAATTAGCCAGGCATGGTAGCGGGTGCCTGTAATTCCACCTACTTAGGAGGCTGAGACAGGAGAATGGCTTGAACCTGGGAGGTGGAGGTTGCAGTGAGCCAAGCTTTCGCCATTGCACTTCAGTCTGGGGAACAGAGCAAGACTCTGTCTCAAAAAAAAAAAAAGGAATAATATTCATGAACTCAGAATCTTCTGAATCCCCCTTGACCGCTGGATTTTCTTACTGTAGGAGGATCTCCTGATGCAGTCCAGCGAAGAACTTTTACATGTGGACCTTCCCGAAGATTTTCTAAGGAGCGAAGGTATTTATTTCTCTCAAATCTCTTCCTTTATCCACTTATCCGTTTCTGTTTTGCATTGAGAATATAAGGGTTATAAGTCCCTGCCTTGTAAGGTGTACTTAATCATAGAAACTGTAACTTTGCCGTAGATTGTATCTTAGTATTGCTCTTGGACATACTTGCACAGTGCACTGCAGCCTCAACCTCCTGGACTCAAGCAATCTTCATACCACGGCTTCCCAAGTAGCTGGGACTATAGGCGTGAGCCACCATGCGTGACTAATTTTCTATTTTGTTTTGTTTTGTAGAGGCAAGGTCTCCCCATGTTAACTAGGCTGGTCTCGCACTCCTGGGCTCAAGTGATCCTTCTGCCTCTGCCCCACAAAGTGCAGGATTACAGGCATGAGCCACCGCACCCAGCAAGTCCCTTTCTTTTGAGTGTGTTGAACCTTTATTGAATTTTATATCATCAGATATACTATATTTGCCTGTTTAGAAGGGTTAACTGGGACAGAGGAGACATGTACCCACTATAGTTCAGCATGTAGTAGTGTATCCTGTTCTTGTTCTGTGGGGTCAGGGATGAGAGAAAATGTTTACTCCAGGTCACCTTGAGCATTTTCAAGGCAGTTTCATTACCTCTTTTTGCTTCTCAAAACAGTGGTTGGGTATAGAGATCTGAGATTATTACTTTCAGATTGGTTGGTTGATTGAGGAGAAAGCTGAGGTCCAAAAGAGAGTAGCTGAGGTAAGGTTCTCCTCTTCTCACCCCAAGGCTAAAAATAATCTTAGATTACTTTAGAGAGGACTATGTGTCAATTAAGGCTAATCTAGAATCATCAGGCTGGGCACAGTGGCTCACGTCTGTAATCCCAGCACTTTGGGAGGCCAGGGTGGGAGGATTGCCTAAGTCCAAGAGTTTGAGACTAGCCTGGGCAACCTGGCAAAACACCTTATCTACGAAAAATGCAAAAATTAGCATGGCAGCACACACACCTGTGGTCCCAGCTACTCGGGAGGCTAAGGCAGAAGTATCACTTGAGCCCTGGGAGGTTGAAGCTGTAGTGAGCCATGATCACACCACTGTACTCCAGCCCGGGCAACAGAGCAAGACCCTGTCTCACTAAATAAATAAATAATATAATATACTCAGAACCTCACAAAGAGAAGATAAAGTGAATACGCTAAGTCAGTGGTCCCCGACATTTTTGGAGTCAGGGCCCTGTTTCATGGAGGACAGTTTTTCCACGGATCCGGCGGGGTAGATGCTTTCAGGATGATTCAAGTGCATTGCATTTATTGTGCACTTTGTTTCTATTATTTCATTGTAATATATAATGAAATAATTATACAGTTTCCCATAATGTAGAATCAGTGGGAGGCTGAGCTTGTTTTCCTGCAACTAGGTGGTCCCCTCTGGGGTTGATGGGAGACCGTGACAGATCATCAGGCATTAGATTCTCATAAGAAGCTCGCAACCTAGATGCCTCACATGTGCAGTTCACAATAGGGTCCACACTCCTGTGAGAATATAATGCTGCTGTTTATCTGACAGGAGGCAGAGCTCAGGCAGTAATGCAAGCATGCGGAGCACCTGTACATGCAGATGAAGCTTTGCTCACTTGGCTGCCGCTCACCTCCTGCTGTGCAGCCCAATTTCTAACAGACCAAGGATGGGTACTCGTCCATGGCCCAGGGTTGGGGACCTCTGCATTAAATTATATGAACATTTTGTTACTGTGATAAAACATCAGATTTGACTCTTAGCTTCTTGGCAGCCTGGACAGAAAAGGAAGCACAGATCTTTCTTATGAAAAAGGACATTTGTCCCAGTTTATCACCCTGCTTCCTGCTGCTACAGATTTCCTCTGTGGCTCAAAGGCTTGACTATCCAGCGTAGATTAAAGGACGTTCCTCCGAAGATGAGAAATGTTGTTTTGTACATAAATCTCACCCTGTTCTTGCCTTACTATGGATGCAGTTTAGTGACCCCCTAACTCCACCCTCAAGATCTTTTTAGTGGGGCTCCAGTGTTGCTATATTCTGTCTTTAGTATATTTTCACCCACATCTTACCACAGAATTTACTGTCTGTTGAACTACACTTTCACTTAACCACTGAACTGACTTTTTAAACAGGAGAACCAGAGTTATTTTCTGCTTGGAAATCTGCATTATCAAAATTACCTGGCTGCTCTCCACCTAAAAAGCTGGTCCACATTGGACATAGATAAGATGAACTCTCCTGAGTGATGTTTGCAGCTAAATTACTCTGTGACACTTTTCTTCATCTTCTAATATCATGCTTATTTAATGACTTAAATTGGTAAAATATTTGATATTTTTTCCTCCTGCAAACCCATGGATAAGGGTTTCAGTTTGGTATAGGGGAACTTGAAATCAGCAGCTCTACTAGAGTTTTTAGCAGTAATGGCCTAGTTCATTCTGTCCCCCAGGAACCTTCCAGGGTATTCCTGTGTTGCACATGAGGAAGCAAGCTCAGCTGTCCAAAGTCACAGCCAGTCATAGCAAGCCAGAGAAGAAGGTTCTATGGAGACAGGCCTGGGAATTTGTTGAGTCCTGGGAGCGTGAGCAATATATGCTATCACCATGGATTTGATTTAAATAGACCCACATGCTCTTCTGTAGTGTGACCAGCATTTTAGCTTGCTCTACCAAGGTCAGGCATCTGCTACTTTATCTTTGCTATGGAATTAAGAACTGAACAATGCCAGCCGGCTGGGCGCAGTGGATCCCAGCACTTTGGGAGGCCGAGGCGGGCAGATCATGAGGTCAGAAGATCGAGACCATCTTTGCTAACACAGTGAAACCCCATCTCTACTAAAAAAAAAAAAAAAAATTAGCTGGGCGTGGTGGCAGGCGCCCATAGTCCCAGCTACTCGGGAGGCTGAGGCGAGAGAATGGTGTAAACCTGGCAGGCAGAGATTGCGCCACTGCACTCCAGCCTGGGGCGACAGAGCAAGACTCCGTCTCAAAAAAAAAAGAAGACCTGAATGATGCCTCTTAGAAATCAGACTTGTCTCCAGGGCTCCAGCTGCCAAAATCTTCGCTCTGCCCCAGATTTAAGTTTTCTTTCTTTTTTGTTTTTTTCTTTCTGTCACCTATATGTAATAGATGATTGTAAGCTATAGGCACAATCATATGTCTGCTGCCTCTCAATTAGGTAAAATGGCAACAGATTGAACATTTTAAAAGGACTTCTGTAATAACCAGAAGGAGCCTTTAATTGGTAGGATGCAGTTTTGCCTATCATTTCTTATTTCTTGATTGCTGTAGGGCAGACACATGAGAAGTGGGCATGGGGGAGCAGTGGTGGGAGTATTTGAGTTGAGTGGCCATCTCACAGGGGAGATCTTCTCCATCAGGCATTCTTGCTGGTTCCTCGCCCTTTCTGCTGTCCTGACTTGCCTCTTTCAACATAATTTTCTGTTAATTTTACAAAACTGATGTCACCAAGTTTGTTTGTTTTATCTTGTTTTTCAGAGAGTTCCCTGTAACGGGGCTTGTCTGGGAAGTTTATGTGTAAGAAAGGTGAAATGATATCAGGAACAATGGCAATATTAGTTCCTACTCATTATTGTGAGACTTGCATTCCCACAGTAGTGATTTCCACGAAGACTTATTTAGGAGGGTCACCAGAAATTGGAAGAGCATTGAGGAAATACATTTTGAGGAAGAAGTGAAAGTAGTCAAGGAGGGAAAATCTACCTTATATAATTTGGAGAACTAGATGTTTATTTTTATTTTATTTTATTTATTTTGAGATGGGTTCTCACTCTGTCACCCAGGCTGCAGTGCAGTGGCATGATCTTTGGCTCACTGCAACCTTCACCTCCAGGGTTCAAGTGATTCTCCTGCCTCATCCTCCCAGGTAGCTGGGATTACAGGTGCCTGCCACCATGCACGGCTGATTTTTTTGTATTTTTAGTAGAGACAAGGTTTCACCATGTTGGCCAGGCTGGTCTTAAACTCCTGATCTCAAGTGATCTGCCCACCTGTGCCCCCGAAAGTGCTAGGATTACAGGCGTGAGCCACCACGCCCAGCTGTGTACTTACAAATTCTTGAATCAGGTAGCACCGTCTGCTGTAACAGGGAAAGTGGGCTAGTTTCACAATGATTAAGTATTGTGTGTGGATTCAGGATTTTGAGGCTGCCTTTTGTAAATGGTAACTGAAAACCTGTGGCTTGCAGTATATATTTGTTAATCTAGTATTATTTGCTGACTCCAAACATGTTAAAATGCTGTGTCTAGCCTAGTTATTCCATTTTAACTATTCTCAGGTTCAGTAAAATAAAAAAAACAGAGCAATGGAAAGGCACCTTTTATATGGCAGGCACTGTCCCACATGACATCTTACATGCATTATTTAGTGTAATCCTCAGTGTAGCACTGAGGTAATTGTACTTTCCCCACCTTCTACAATAGAAGAAACCAAGACTTAGAGTTAAGTATCACAGAGCTGCAGGGCACAGTGACTCACACCCATAATCCCAGCACTTTGAGAGGCTGAGATGGGAGGATTGCTTGAGCTCAGGAGTTCAGGGCCAGCCTGGGCAACATAACTAACCCTGTTTCTACAAAAAATACACAAATTAGCTGGACGCAGTGGCGTGTGCCTGTAGTCCCAGCTCCTTGGGAGGCTGAGGTGAGAGGATCGCTTGAGCCCAGGAGTTGGAGGCTGCAGTGAGCCATGATGGTACCACTACACTCCAGCCTAGGCAACAAAGCGAGACACTGTCTCAAAAAAAGAAGTATCACAGAGCCATGATTGAAGCTGAGCTGGTCTGGCTTCACAGTCAGGGCTCTTTCTCATAGTAATTGCTGCTCTCAGGACCTATTGAGAAATGGATAGGGAAGCCCTAGAAACTCAGTATTAATAGCATTTGTTTATTTGACCTAACTGTATTCGTTCATTAAATTAAAGTGCTCTTGTGCTTTTATATACCAGGCATTATGCCGAACCATAAGAAAGAGAACAAAACAAGATCCTTACCCTCACAGAGTTTATATTCTAGTAAGAAATAGATTTTAGATTTTTTGTTCTTTTTTTTTTTTTTTTTTGGAACAAGGTCGCTTACTCTGTTACCCAGGCTGGAGTGCAGCAGTGCGTTCACAGCTCGTTGCAGCCTTGCCCTCCTGGGCTCAAGCATCCTCCTGCCTCAGCCTCCCAAGTAGTTGGGACTAAAGGCACTCACCACTATGCTCAGCTGATTTTTTTTTCTTTTACATTTTTTGTACAGACAGTCTCCCTGTGTTGCCCAGGCTGGTTCAAACTTCTGGGCTCAAGCATTCCTCCTGCCTCAGCCTCCCAAAGTGCTGGGATCACTGTTGTGAGGTACTGCACCTAACCAGGAATTAGATTTGTTTTGTTTTGTTTTTTGGTTTTTGAGACAGAGTCTTGCACTGTCACCTAGGCTGGAGTGTAGTGGCATGATCTTGCTCACTGCAACCTCCGCCTCCTGGGTTCAAGCGATTCCGCTGCTTCAGCCTCCCCAGTAGCTGGGATTATAGGCATATGCCACCATGCTCAGCTAATTTTTGTATTTTCAGTAGAGACGGGTTTTTGTTACGTTGGCCAGGCTAGTCTTGAACTCCTAACCTCAAGCGATCCACCCACCTCGGCCTCCCAAAATGCTGGGATTACAGGCATGAGCCACCACGCCTGGCGGATCTTTAAATAGATTTGCATTTTGCTTTTTCTGTTTAATACGGGTGTCCTGTTTTTTATATATATATAAAATCATGTGTATATATACCTGTACATATACGCATGTGTATAGTGTGCTAGTCATGGTTCTCTTAGAGGAACAAAACCAATAGATCACCTGAGGTCGAGAGTTTGAGACCAGCCTGGCCAACATGGTGAAACCCCGTCTCTAGTAAAAATTAAAAAAAAATTATCTGGGCGGGCCGGGCGTGGTGGCTCATGCCTGTAATCCCAGCACTTTGGGAGACCGAGGCAGGCGGATCACCTGAGGTCAGGAGTTCGAGACCAGCCTGGCCAACATGGCAAAACCCCATCTCTACTTAAAGTACAAAAATTAGCCAGGCATGGTGGCGGGCACCTGTAATCCCAGCTACTCAGGAGGCTGAGGCAGGAGAATTGCTTGAACCCAGGAGGAGGAGGTTGCAGCGAGCTATTATCGTTCCACTGTACTCCAGCCTGGGCAACAAGAGCAAGACTCCATCTCAAAAAGAAAAAAATTAGCTGGGTGTGGTTGCAGGCACCTAGAATCCCAGCTACTCAGGAGGCTGAGGCAGGAAAATTGCTTGAGCTGGGAGGCGGAGGTTGCAGTGAGCCGAGATTGCACTACTGTACTCCAGCATGGGCAACAGAGCAAGACTCTATCTGAAAAAAATAAATAAGTAGATAAATAAAGTTTTATGTATAGTTGTTTTTTCCAAGGACTAATTTTATCTATGACATCTAGTTTCAAGTAATGAAAAAATGGTCATCTAGCAAAATAAACTGTTACTGTGAGTCTGCTTTATTAATGTTTTAAAATGAAAGCCTCTTAAGACTGAATGAGAGTACAACACAGGGACATGTTTCTATGTTGTATTCAGTTGTCCAGCATTGATTTGTGAACTCTGTATAACTTTCAGCAAGAGGCATTTGTTGAAAATTACCTGTTTCTGCCAGATATAACTTTGGCCCTCTGTTGTATTTTCAGAGAAGAACAAAATCAATGATATAGCATGCTAACTTTCCAGTTTTCTTTTCGAGTTGGGTCTTCTTGTTGCCCTTGGTAGCATAGCATAATAAAATGCATGAAGGTAGACCAAATGATTTTTAATTACTGCATACTAATTTGGATTTATTTCTCTTGTTCAGAAGGAAATGTACAGATTACAGCTGAAACTCTGCTAAAATCCACTGAAGTACAAGGTATGAAGGTCAATGGGACTAAGACGGATAATAATGAAGGACACAAAAACGGCAATGTGAGTAAAGATCTCTCAGCTGGATGCAGCGAATTCCCAGAAGTAGACAAAATCATGAACAGTGATGAGGTTTCAGAAACCAGCACATTAGTTACCCCAGAACCTTTAACCTTTGTGGACCCTGTATTAACAGAAGCAACTCCTAAAGAAAAAGAATGTGAAGAATTAAAAAGTTGTCCTTGGTCGTCATTACCAGGAAGCAGTGCCGTTTCGAATGTGGACAATGGGAAGGAAGAGCTGTGTAAACTAAACCTTGTCTGTGAAGCAGATGACAATCACCAAAAGATTCATGGCCACCATAATGAACAACCCAGTTCTACACATGATAGTCCCACAGCCACAAGCCCCTTGAAAGAAAATTCTGGAGTTTCATGTTTCACATCAGACTTGTCTGGTCCAGAGTCCAGAACAATATCTTTAGAAAACTGTGGTTTTGAAGGTGGTGGTTTGCTAAAAAGATCTGCTGAAGAGACAGACAATTGTTATTTTTATAGGGGGGACGATCAAGGGAAGAACTTGGCTTCCAGAGAAGAAAATGAAGAACAGCTTTTGATTCCTAGGAGTGAGAGAGGTGGACCTTTTCTTATTAATGCCAGGGAACCGGAAAAGGAGATTAGTGGTGGTGGTTCTGGTGAAAAAGAGCCTGTTGTTTCCCCAAAGGAAAATATCCACAATGACTGTTGCATTCAAGACAGTCTCCATACAGGGAGCTCTAGTTCATTAATGCCCAATTCTTTTACTGAAGCCACAGAAGTAATGTTAAATAAAAGTGATTTCAAAATTACTTTACACATTCAAGGGAATTTGACAAACCTTGAGGACCATAAAGAAACTTCTACTAATATGAGCCATCCAGGTGGACACTCTGAAGAAAGCAGTTTTTCCTCCTTGATGCAGATTGAAGAGGCAGAACAGACAACCCCCATAGAGTCCAGTATATTAAGTAAATCTTTTTACACTGAAGACTGTAACTCCTTAGTCAACATCCAGAGAAATCTGGAAAGCAACACCCAGTTAAAAGAAGCATCATGTAATGATTTTCTGTTTGAAAGAAAATCCATTGTGAGTTTAATGCCAGAGGATCAGATAAGTCCTGTAAGTGAGGTATTAAAACCCAAGAAAGGTACTGCGCTGTTGCCACCATCCCCAGAATTTCATCACAGACCTGAATCGGAAAAAGTTATACAGACCTCACATGATGATATTCCACTTTTAGATGAACAGAGCATAGCCTGTGAGATGAATGAATTTTCTTGTACCAATGAACTGGTTGTAAACAAAGTAGAAAGTGAATGTGTTTTAAATCAACAAGTGTCCCTTAATTCTCAAGACCATGCAAAGTTGCCAACTGACTCTCTACTTCATTTAAACAAAGAGATGCCTTTAGCAACAGGCAGAGATGCCCATCAGAGCCATCATCCTCCATTAGAGGGTGGAGCAGATGTCATTGCTGATATACAAACCATTCCCGTTGAGACAAAAGTGAAAGACATCTCTCCACCAGGTAACCAAACCTGTGGTGCCTCTTCAAACAGTCCCACCTTAAACATCAAACCAGGAAGCCTAGAGAGAAAAAAAGAAATGGCTGATTCAGGAACAAAAGCTCTACATTCCAGGCTTCGCTCAAATAAGAGAGAAGCAGCTGGCTTTCCTCAAGTGGCCTCTGTCATAGAATGTCACAGTGTTCAATCTCAGGATATCTCTAACTGTCATTGTGTAAGAAAAAATGCATCCGAAGAAAACATGTGTTCTGCTTGTGCTGCTTTCAAGTCCAGCAAAATCAGCCTGCAAGTTGATAACTCTTTGATAACAAAATATGAAAATGCATTTCAGCACCGTGCTCACCGATGCCAAGGAACGGGACACTCTGTGGAAAAAAGCAGCTGTAAAGTGAGTTATACATCAGGGGAAAGGGAACTTGATGGGAGAGAAACGAATGGCAGCCTTCCAGGAGATAAGATCAGAAACAAAATGACAGCATGCTTGTTAAATAGTGGAATTTCAAACAAAATCATTCACACCTCCAGTAACATCAAACTCAGTGAGGAAGGGCTGGAAGGAAAGGAGCAGGATGTATCCAAAGAAACTGTATTTTGTAAGTATAACATCTCTGATCATGCTATACAAGAACTAAACCAGACTGTAAACATTCCAAGTCCTGAAAAAGTGTTGGACCAGTCTCCTACTGTTATGTTTTCCAGTTTTAAAAACGTAAAAGCAGTTGAAACACTCGATCAGAAGGCAGATGAAGTTCTTGATTGTCATAGTAACCAAAACAGACCAGATGAATGCAAAAGTGAAGGTCAGTCAGCCAAGGAGATGCTAGGTAGTGACCACGGAGAGACTGTCACCGAGCCTCATGGGGAGGTAAACCACAACCAAAAGGATCTGCTGGTCAGCTCAGGCAGTAATAACTCACTACGTTGTGGTAGTCCAAAGAAAGGCAATTTGAAAGGAGCCTTTGTCAAGATGTCTGGTTGTGATGAGTCCACAGAAAGTGTGGTAGACATCGTCTACACGGACTGTAGTAATAAGCTTACAGAAGGTGTGCTGGATGTGAAGGCATCTAATCCACTGGATTGTGGTGCAAGGCAAGAGAAACTGGCATTCCAAGAGGACTCAAGGAGTACCTTGGCTCAGAGAGAACTGGATGCTGCACATACAGGAACAACTGGCCAGGACTCAGATTTCCCAGTTACTGCTGCTTCTACAGTGGACTTTCTCAAAATAAAATCATGTGAAGAAAACGTGTGCAAATCTTTAAAAGACTGTGAAATGGAAAAGTGTTCAGACTCTTGTGCCCATGAGATGGAGTCTGTTGCAGATCATGAACCAAATAAAAGAATATTGGGCAGAGTAAATATGTCTTTAAGTGATACCCATTATGGACAGCAACATAAAGGAACGTCTCTCAGAGAAACACAAGAAATGACTGAAGGATCAAGACTAGAACTAAACTCTGAGTTTGGCAAAGAAAGTACCTTTGGAATTTCCTCAAAAGAGTTGATGTCTTGCCATGATGTAAGCTCTGTTTCCCTAAGAAGCCTGAAGTCAATTGAAATAATGCCTGCTCAAGAAAATTCAGAAACTAATATTAACAGTGAAGAAACTGACCTGAAAAATCTTTGTAAACCAAATGATGGTGAAATGCTTTGTGAAAATGTAAAGTACTGCACAGTCCTTCCTGAGATGAAGGAAAGAGTATCAAGAGATAGGAGTAATTCTAGTGACAGAGACAGCATATGTACCTGTGTGGAAAAGAATGCTTGTAAAGCTTGCCACCCTCACGAGAATTTCTCTGACAGGCATTTGCCTTTGACAGTGAAAACAGAAATTAAAGTGAAAGAAGAAACCGAAGAGCATCAGAGGGGACTACTGGGTCACTTAACTGTTGGGGAGCAATCTGAGGAGATGGTTACCAGAGAAGCTGGCAATGGCGATCATGGGAGCAACATCTCTCAGACCCATGTTACATGCCAGAGGATACTTAATCATGCTGAAAAACAGCAGAGCCCTGAGGTTTTGGACTACATGTTGCAGAAAGAAGAGGAATATATACATCAACAAAAGGCACATACAGTATCGGAACAATGCATATCATCTAGTCTGTTTTTAGATGATGCACAAAATAAGAACCAAGCCAAGGTTGGCAAAGATAAGTCCACCGTGATGAATGAAATCACCCTAGCAAAGCTGGCCAAGGGCAACATCGTGGCACAGACTCAGAAGTTAGAAGACCAGAAGGAGGAAAGCTTACATCATCCATTAAAGAAGGACATTGAGTCATGCACAAGTCCTTGCCTTCTTGGTGCCCCTTGGAAAGCAGAGGACCCCTCCTCTGCTGGGTGTGATCAAATACATGGTGCCTTTGCGAAGAAAGGAATGCTTCCCTTAAAGAAGCAGCCCCATCGAACTTGTAAGAAAGTTTCCTATCAGGAGCAAACCATTGTGGGGAGAAAAATAGGTAAAATCAGAAGTTCTGCCTTTTTAAAGAGTTCCTCCAATGCCGTCCCCACAAAAGCGCACAGACTTCTCAGTATGTGCACTCTGTCTGCACCTACACGATTAGAACCTGAAACAGCAGCTACCAAGAGCTTAATTAGTCACATACCAAAGCAGACAGCTACACCGTGCCATCCCTTGAGGAGCCTGAATTTTAGGAAGACTACCAAAGAATCAGCCTTACTAAACAAGCTGTCCATCCTTGCCTCCAAACTGGCCCCAGCCATGAAGACTCAGAAACTAAGATACCGACGGAGTTCCTCTGAACTTCTTCCAATGGCTAAAAGCTACAAGCGCCTCAGATATAAAAGGCTCCTGGATGGATTTTCATCCAACACAGAACAGCTGAATCCATATTTGGCAGCTAGTGGATGGGATAAGAGGCCTAACAGTAAGCCCGTGGCACTTTATTCTCTCGAATCCATCAAGATGACCTTCATAGATTTGAGCAACAAGATGCCGTCCCTGCTGTTTGGTTCTGAAATCTTCCCAGTATCCTTTCATGTAAAATCATCCAGCTCAGATTGCACGACTGAGTCCTCAAGGACTTTTCCTGAGCACTGTGCTCCGGCAAGGCTTGCCTTAGGAGAGGCCCTCCAGTGCCCGTCTCAACCTCCCAAGTGGACCTTTTCTTTCTTCCTGTCCCATGGTTGCCCTGGGATGGCCACATTCAGGGAAGACACTGGCCTCCATAGTCAGACCCACACTCAGGCTCCTCCCCAGCCTCCAGCTCCTCTCCAAGACTATGGAGGCACTGCCATAGTCCAGACCAGAGCAGACTGCTCTGTCCTTGGCCTTCACACACTTCTAGCACTTTGTTCCCCAGGATGTTACCGAATCTGGACAAAAAAACGGAGCTTCTCCAGCCACATGCCTACCATGCAGAGGCTCTTCATGACCCAGTTTACACAGGGCTTGAAAGGGTTACGGTCTCCAGCCTCCATAGCGGACAAGGTCTTCTGTTCTCTGCCCTACTCGGTGGGCAGAGTCCTATCCATTTGGAGCCAGCATGGGCCTTCTGCCTGCTCCTTCGAAATCTCTTCTCTTCATTCCACTCACTGCAAGCGGCAACCAAGTCTGGGTACCACAAGCAGGTAAAATCTGTCCGCTATTCTTTACAAATGTCCCATATATGCTTCCTGTCACTGGGGAGATGAGAGGGGAACTGCGGAAAGTGCAAGGCTGTTTAGAGTCCTCTTGGGACTGCATTTTCTATTTACCTTGCCAAATATCTGCCGAGAAAACCCAACAGTAATTCTTAAGCGCAGGACCCCCCCATGCCCTGCTCCATTTTCTTGTAGAACCTACTTCTGTATTTCACACCATTCTTTTTTCTGTCCATTTCATTCCGCAAACCATCAAGTCTGTTGAATCGTCTTTTTTTTTTTAATGAGACAGAGATTCGCTCTTGTCACCCAGGATGGAGTGCAATGGTGCAATCTAGGCTCCCTGCAACCTCCGCCTCCCAGGTTCAAGTGATTCTCCTCCCTCAGCCTACTGAGTAGCTGGGATTAGAGACATGTACCACTACACCCAGCTAAGTTTTTGTATTTTTTAGTAGAGACGGGGTTTTTCCATGTGGGTCAGGCTGGTCCCGAACTCCTGACCTCAGGTGATCCGCCCGCCTCAGCCTCCCAAAGTGCTGGAATTATATGCATGAGCCACCGCAAGCAGCTTGCTTTTTTTTTTTAATTTTAATTTTTATTTTTATTTTTGAGACAGAGTTTCATTCTTGTCACCCAGGCTGGAATACAGTGGCGCAATCTTGGCTCACCACGACCTCTGATTACATGCATGAGCCATTGCAACCAGCCTGCTTTTTTTTCTTTGAGATGGAGTTTGACTCTGTCGCCCTGGCTGGAGTGCTGTGGCGTGATCTCGGCTCACTGCAAGCTCTACCTCCTGGGTTCACGCCATTCTCCTGCCTCAGCCTCCCAAGTAGCTGGTAGTACAGGCGCCCACCACCACGCCCGGCTATATATATATATATATATATATATATATTTTTTTTTTTTTTTTTTTTTTTTTTTGAGACAGAGTCTCATTCTTGTCACCCAGGCTGGAATGCAGTGGTGCAATCTTGGCTCACCGCGACCTCTGCCTCCCGGGTTCAAGTGATTCTCCTGCCTTAGCCTCCTGAGTAGCTGGGATTACAGGCGCCTGCCACCACGCCTGGCTAATTTTTGTATTTTTATTAGAGACGAGGTTTCACCATGTTGGCCAGGCTGGTCTCGAACTCCTGACATCTGGTGATCCTCTCACCTTGGCCTCCCAAAGTGCTGAGATTACAGGTGCTAGCCACCATGCCCAGCTGAATCTTTTCTACTCTTGCATCCACCTTGCAGAAAACAAACACCCATTACAAGTGAAAGACTATAAATAGTAACACATAATCGCTTGTAACATTATCTCCTTCACAAAGCATTAAACAGCCAGCACCTAACTCTGTTTGATATATAGAGGACGCAGAATAAATATATTTTTAGTTAATGAATAAATTACATAGGTATTACCAGATCTGGTTTATGAACCCCTGCCTTTCTTTTGGCAATGTAGAGGCTTCAAAAATTGGCATTTACCTACTTCAGTTTTAGGATTTATAGAACTTAAAGTGAACTGGGAAGGAGTTCTTGTGGTGTGATCATTGAGAATAGTTGGAAATAGTTTCATCAATATCATGGTACCTTCCAATTGAAAATAGAGAAAAAAAAGAGAAGAAAAAGTCTAGAGTTAAACTACTCAGCTTAAAAATCCCTGGCCGGGTGTGGTGGCTCATATCTGTAATCCCAGCACTTTGGGAGGTCGAGGCGGGCGGATCACGAGGTCAGGAGAACAAGACCATCCTGGCTAACACAGTGAAACCCTGTCTCTATTAAAAATACAAAAAATTAGATGGGCGTGGCAGCAGACACCTGTTGTCCCAGCTACTTGGGAGGCTGAGGCAGGAGAATGGCGTGAACCCGGGAGGCAGAGATTGCAGTGAGCCGAGATCACGCCATTGCACTCCAGCCTGGGTGACAGAACGAGACTCTGTCTCAAAAAAAAAAAAAAAAGAATCTCTAAAAAGCTGCTATAGACATGATAGATAAATCCTCCTCTTTGTAATTATTTAAGTAAACAAAATATTTTTTAATTTGCCCTTACTATTGATTGCTATAGTTGAAAGATTAGACATCAAAAAGCCTTAATATTCCAAATAACTTAGGAGGGCCTTGTTCATTGTGTGTCTCTAACGTAGAATCATTGTGTGTCAATAAAGTGGGCTAGTTCAGGCGGGATGCAGTGGTTCATGCCTGTAAGCCTAGCACTTTGGGAGGCCAAGGCAGGTGGATCTCTTTAGTCCAAGAGTTTGAGACCAGCCTGGGAAACATGGCAAAACTTTGTCTCTGCAAAAAAATGCAAAAATTAGTCAGGCATAGTGGCATTTACCTGTAATCCCAGCTACTCAGAGGCTGAGTCAGGAGGATCCCTTGAACCCAGGAGGCGGGGGTTGCAGTGAGCCGAGATCACGCCACTGCACTCTAGCCTGGGCAACAGAGCAGGATTCTGTCTCCAAAAAAAAAAAAAAATAGGCCAGGCATGTGGTGGCTCATGCCTATAATCCCAGTACTTTGGGAGGCCAAGGCGGGCAGATCAACTGAGGTCAGAAGTTCGAGACTAGCCTGACCAACATGGAGAAACCCCATCTCTACTAAAAGTACAAAATTAGCCGAGCGTGGTGGCGGATGCCTGAAATCCCAGCTACTCTGGAGGTTGAGGCAGGAGAATCGCTTTAACCTGGGAGATGGAGGTTGTGCTGAGCCAAGATCACACCATTGCCCTCCAGCCTGGGCAACAAGAGCGAAACTCTGTCTCAAAAAATAAAAAAATAAATCCCATCTCTATTAAAAGTACAAAAATTAGCCAAATGTAGTGGTGCATGCCCATAATCCCTGCTACTCAGAGGCCGAGGCACAAGAATCAGCAGAGGTTGCAGTGAGCCGAGATCTTGCCACTATATTCCAGCCTGGGCGGCAAAGTGAGACTATGTCTCAAAAAGCAAATTTCAACAACAAAGCTGCTGGTGGCCAGGTGAGGTGGCTTATGCCTATATTCCCAGCACTTTGGGAGGCTGAGGTGGACGAATCTACTGAGGTCAGGAGTTCAAGATCAGGCTAGCCAACATGGTGAAACCTTGCCTCTACTAAAAATATGAAAATTATCCGGATGTGGTGGTTCATGCCTGTAATCCCAGCTACTCAGGAGGCTGAGGCAGGAGAACTGCTTGAACCTGGGAAGCAGAAGTTACGGTTAGCCAAGATTGCACGACTGCACTCCAGCCTGGGCAACAGAGTGAGACTCTGTCTCAAAAATAAATAAATAAATAAACAACAAAGCTGCTGGTTCATATTGTGTAGTTCCCTCAGCATCTTAGCAGAAAACTGAATAAATAGAAGTGTCAGAAAAAAAAAAAAAACCCGGAACATGAACATTACTGACTAAAATTAAAAGATGAATTGCTGTTACAAGTACATGTCCTACAGATTTTGTTGTTGTTGTTTTCCTGAGATGGAGGTTCGCTCTTGTTGCCAGGCTGGAGTGCAGTGGCGCAGTCTTGGCTCACCACAACCTCTGCCTCCGAGGTTCAAGTGATTCTCCCGCACCAGCCTCCCAAGTAGCTGGAATTGCAGGCCACCACGTCCACCTAATTTTGTATTTACGGGGTTTCTCCATGTTGGTCAGGCTGATCTTGAACTCCTGACCTCAGGTTATCTGCCCGCCCAGCCTCCCAAAGTGCTGGGATTACAGGCGTGAGCCACCATGCCTGGCCTTTATAGTTATTTTTTAAAGTTCACTTATTATGCCGAGGCGCAGTGGCTCATGCCTGTAATCTCAGCACTTTGGGAGGCCGAGGCAGGCGGATCACAAGGTCAGGAAATCGAGACCATCCTGGCTAACATGGTGAAACCCTGTCTCTACTAAAAAAAAAAATACAAAAAAATTAGCCCAGCGTGGTGGCAGGCGCCTATAGTCCCAGCTACTCAGGAGGCTGAGGCAGGAGAATGGCGTCAACCTGGGAGGCGGAGCTTGCAGTGAGCCGAGATCGCGTCACTGCACTCCAGCCTGGGCGACAGAGCGAGACTCCGTCTCAAAAAAAAAAAAAAGTTCACTTATCATAAGACAACCATGAAAATACATTAGAGTGACTGACGTTGTTTTAAATGCTAGTGTACTGCTTTTATTGTCTACTTTGTTGATATATCTCTAAAACCTCATAATTGCTCTGCTATGTATTTTTCTTTTCTTTGTTTCTTTTTTCTTTTTTTTTTGAGACAGAGTTTCACTCTTGTCTCCCAGGCTTTAAATTGTGTTACTTCTGGCCAGGTGCAGAGGCTCACACCTGTCATGCCAGCACTTTGGGAGGCTGAGTTAGGTGGAACATGAGATCAGGAGATTGAGACCATCCTGGCTAACATGGTGAAACCCCGTCTCTACTAAAAATACAAAAATTACCCGGGCGTGGTGGCACACACCAATAGTCCCATCTACTCAGGAGGCTGAGGCAGGAGAATCATTTGAACCCGGGAAGTGGAGGTTGCAGTGAGCCAAGATCACGCCACTGCACTCCAGCCTGGACGACAGAGCAAGACTCCATCCCCAAAAAATGCTACTTTCTCCAAACTATGTCTGTTCCTGAGGTTAGGATAGATGGTAGTTACTCTTTTCCCCCTGTGGAGGTGTAAACTTTTTGCCCCTTTTCGTCTTCCAGCGCTCTTCCTTTCCCACCTGATGTTTCTGTTTCCTGGTGTTGAAAATTTTCTCTGTTTCCCTCCCTATTTCTAGCTTTTTATTTTATTTTACTTTATTTAAATTCAAATGGAAGGTGGAGGGGGTGGTATTTATGGGTACTTCTCATAGGCTCTAAAAATGCCTTAACACCATGTGCCTGGGCTTAGAGTTTAGAAGTTTAACTGTTTTGGCCGGGCGCGGTGGCTCAAGCCTGTAATCCCAGCACTTTGGGAGGCCGAGACGGGCGGATCATGAGGTCAGGAGATCGAGACCATCCCGGCTAACACGGTGAAACCCCGTCTCTACTAAAAAATACAAAAAACTAGCCGAGCGAGGTGGCGGGTGCCTGGAGTCCCAGCTACTTGGGAGGCTGAGGCAGGAGAATGGCGTAAACCCAGGAGGCGGAGCTTGCAGTGAGCTGAGATCCAGCCACCGCACTCCAGCCTGGGCGACAAAGCAAGACTGCGTCTCAAAAAAAAAAAAAAAAAAAGTTTGCTGTTTTTCTTTTCTTTCTTTCTTTTTTTTTTTTTTTTTTGAGGCAGAGTTTCACTCTTGCAGTGTGAAACTCTTGTCTCCCAGGCTGAAGTGCAGTGGTGCGATCCCAGCTCACTGCAACCTCTGCCTCCTGGGTTTAAGTGATTTTCCTGCCTCAGCCTCCTGAATAGTTGGGATTACAGGCATGCACCATCACGCCCGGCTAATTTTGTATTCTTTGTAGAGACAGGGTTTCACCAGATTGGCCAGGCTGGTCTCAAACTCTTGACCTCAGGTGATCCACCCACCTCAGCCTCCCAGAGTACTGGAATTACAGGTTTGAGTCACCGTGCCTGGCCAGAATTTTGCTGTTTTTCTAAACAAGCTTAGAAATGGTTTCTAGCAGGCTGAGCACAGTGGCTCATGCCTATAATGTCAACACTTTGGGACACTGAGGTAAGCAGATCACAAGGTCAGGAGTTGGAGACCAGCCTGACCAATATGGTGAAACCCCATGTCTACGAAAAATACAAAAATTAGTCCGGTGTCGTGGCGGGTGCCTGTAGTCCCAGCTATTCGAGAGGCTGAAGCAGGAGAATCCCTTGAACCCGCGAGGTGGAGGTTGCAGTGAGTTGAGATCATGCCACTGCACTCCAGCTTGGGTGTCAAAGTGAGACTCCATCTCAAAAAAAAAAGTTATAAAGAAATTAACTTTTAATAGGTTTTTTTGTTGTTGTTTTTGTTTTTTGTAAGATGGAGTCTTGCTCTGTCTTCCATATTGGAGTGCAGTGGTGTGATCTCGGCTCACTGCAACCTCTGCCTCCCGAGTTCAAGCAATTCTCCTGCCTCACCCTCCCAAGTAGTTGGGATTACAGGCACGTGCCATCATGCCCAGCTAGTTTTTGTATTTTTGTAGAGACGGGGTTTCATCATGTTGGCCAGGCTGGTCTTGAACTCCTGACCTCATGTGATCCACCTGCCTCGGCCTCCCCAAAGTGCTGGGATTACACGCGTAAGCCACCATGGCCGGCCAATAGTTTTCTTCTATATAGCTATGTTGTTTTGTTTAGTTTGTCTAAACAAACTAAACAATTTCCCTCTGTCGCCCAGGTTGGAATGCAGTGGTATAATCTCAGCTTACTGCAGCCTCTACCTTCCGCATTCAAGCGATTCTCCTGCCTCAGCCTCCTGAGTAGCGAGGATTACAGGCACCCACCACCACACCCAGCTAATTTTTGTACTTTTAGTAGAGATGGGGTTTTGCCATGTTGGCCAGGCTGGTCTTAAACTCCTTGCCTCAAGTGATCTGCCCACCTCAGCCTCCCAAAATGCTGGGATTAGAAGTGTGAGCCACTGTGCCCGGCTGTGTAGCTATGTTTTATGTGTAACTTGGCTTTAAAGAAAATAATTGGGACGGGCACAGTGGCTTGTGCTTGTAATCCCAGCACTTTGGGAGGCCGAGGCGGGCAGATCACAAAGTCAGGAGTTCGAGACCAGCCTGGCCAATATGGTGAAAACCCATCTCTACTAAAAATACAAAAATTACCTGGGCATGTTGGCACACTGCTATAGTCCCAGCTACTTGGGAGGCTGAGGCAGAAGAATCTCTTGAACCCGGGAGGAAGAGCTTGCAGTGAGCCAGAATTGCACCATTGCACTCCAGCCTGGGCAACAGAGCGAGACTCAGTCTCAAAAAAATAAAAAGAAAAAGAAAATAATTGGTTTCTCTCTAATATTTTGTAAGGTTATAGAAACTGGCAGATTTTATTTTAATAGAGTCAGTACACAACTGAGTGGTATAATATATTCTTTAAATTTTTATTTATTTATTTTTATTTAGAGATGGGGTCTTGCCCTGTCACTCAGGCTGAAGTGCAGTGGTGCAGTCTTGGATTACTTCGGTCTTGACCTTCTGGCCTCAAGTAGTCTTCTCACCCCAGCCTCCTGAGTAGCTGGTACCACAGGTGCACTCCACCACCCCTGGGTAATTTTTGTATTTTTTGTGGAGACAAGGTCTCGCCGTGTTGCTCAAGCTGGTCTTGAACTCCTAGGCTGAAGCGATCTGCCCACCTCAGCCACCTTGCCCAGCCACTGTTCTTTATTTCTGTCTCCGCTTTCTTTCCATTTAAGTTAGAAAATAATCTTCCTGTCAATCTGCCTCCATTCCAGTGATGCGCACATAAATGTAACTCTCCTGGTTGGGAAGCTTTCCTCTTTCTGGGTAACTGACATTTCTTGTCTTCTTGGGGCTATCATGTGCTAATACCCACAATAACGTCAAAACCTTTCCTGTTATCCCACTGCCCTTACCTGTTGCTTTTGTACTTTTGCTTTACTTTAGCCACACCATGTTACCATATGTGCCTCTTCCAGGCATGGAAGCTACATATAACACCAGCGGCAGTCAAACAAGGTGAGCACATGAGGCTCAGTGCGTGTGCACATGTGTGTGTGTAAGAGAGTGCATGCATAGGTGGCATGGATCATCTGTGGCATGACTTTGATCTCTTGTCCTTGTAAACCTGATCTGTGTCTCTCAGATAAACATCTCTGAGATTGAAATATGTTCTATTACAAGCAGCAACTAGGAATTTGTAATCAATACCATTTGTTAAAAAAAAAAAAATTGAAAATCACTAACCAGCTTATTGTACCAGAAGTCACCTCTCAAGCTACTTCATGTTTTATAGCCAACTTCAGTCCCTGGACAGGGTTGATCTCATCTGAGCGCTGTTCATTTGTGTGGTTTACCAGATACCTTCCTCACCCAAAAATTCTGTTCCTTTTTACAGTTTTCCTTATAAAACTCCATAGCAATAAAATGGATGACACATTCTTGTAATTTTTTTTACATACGTGGTACAGGCTATGTCTGGAAGTGACTAGAAAGCAGGTTGACTGAATATATCATTCCTGGAAAGAAAGAAAAAGTATTGAGGCCTAGATGTTAAGAAGTTGAGGCTGGGTGTGGTGGCTCATGCCTGTAATCCCAGCACTTTGGGAGACCTGGGCAGGCGGATCACCTAAGGTCAGGAGATCGAGACCATCCTGACCAACATGGAGAAACTCTGTCTCTACTAAAAGTACAGAATTAGCTAGGAGTGATGGCACATGCCTGTAATCTCAGCTACTTGCGGGTGCTGAGGCAGGAGAATCGCTTGAACCTGGGAGGCAGAGACTGGCTGCATTGAGCCAAGATTGCACCATTGCATTCCAACCTGGGCAACAAGAGCAAAGCTCCGCCTCAAAAAAAAAAAAAAAGAAGAAGTTGAATGTGCTGGAAGTAGAAAGGGAACCCCTCTCATATCTATCTTCTCTTTCTCTTCATGGTGCTAGGCTGGAGCCTCCATTCCCTGCCTTGGTACCAAAGTCTTGCTTGGTAGCAGAATCAGCTGTCAGCAAGCTCCTGCTTTCAGCCTCTGAGTTCCAGGTTCCTGGATTGGATGAGCTGGATGGTGTGAAAGCAGCATGCCCCTGCCCACAGAGCAGCCCTCCAGAACAGAAAGAGGTAAGTGTAAAGTGCTGGTGGGGTCAGGTGATGGTGGCCATTGTCAACTCACATCACATGGTAACTACAGACTGGCCTCTGAGTATCTTTACATACCACCTTTAGTGTCAGCCGAGTCCTGGAGAGTACTAAGCCAGGAGTTTTTCTCTTTGCCAATAAAGGACACAGTGGACTTTTAATCTGCACTGTTTTCCAGATACTTTTTTCTTGCCAACAGCATGTAACTGTTTAGAGAATTAGACCAAAGAGCTGCTTTATGCATTCAAAGAGATGAGTGGATGGTGATGATGTTCAATTTTGCAACGTCTGTTGTCTTCGATAGTTGCAAACTTTCATGTTGACAGTTCAATATCTGAACTGAATGTACGATTCTTGTTTTGATGATATGAGGGGAGTAGTTGCTTAAAACACAGCAGGGACCGGGCACAGTGGCTCACGCCTGTAATCTCAGCACTTTGGGAGGCTGAGGTGGGTGGATCGCTTGAGTCCAGGAGTTCAATAGAAGCCTGGGCAACCTGGCGAAACCGTGTCTCTACAAAAAATACAAAAATTAGCTGACCGTGGTGGTGCACACTTGTAGTCCCAGTTACTTGGGAGGCTGAGGAGGGAGAATTGCTTGAGCCCAGGAGGTGGAGGTTGCAGCAATGAGCCCCGATTGCATCACTGCACTCCAGCCTAAGTGACAGAGTGAAATCCCATCTTAAAAAAAAAAAAAAGGCTGGGCGCGGTGGCTCAAGCCTATATACAATCCCAGCACTTTGGGGAGGCCGAGACGGGCGGATCATGAGGTCAGGAGATCGAGACCATCCTGGCTAACTCGGTGAAACCCCGTCTCTACTAAAAAATACCAAAAAAAAAACTAGCCGGGCGAGGTGGCGGGCGCCTGTAGTCCCAGCTACTCGGGAGGCTGACGCAGGAGAATGGCGTAAACCCGGGAGGTGGAACTTGCAGTGAGCTGAGATCCGGCCACTGCACTCCAGCCTGGGCGACAGACCGAGACTCCATCTCAAAAAAAAAAAAAAAAAAAAAAAAAGGCCGGGCACGGTGGCTCGTGCCTGTGATCCCAACACTTTGGGAGGCTGAGGTGGGTGGATCACCTGGGGTCAGGAGTTCGAGACCAACCTGGCCAGCATGGTGAAACCCCATCTCTACTAAAATTATAAAAATTAGCCAAATGTGGTGGCACATGCCTGTAATCCCAGCTACTCTGGAGGCTGAGGCAGTAGAATCACTTGAACCCAGGAGATGGAGGTTGTAGTGAGCCTGGATTGTGCCACTGCACTCCAGCCTGGGCGACAGAGTGAGACTCTGTCTCAAAAAATAAATAAGGCCAGATGTGGTGGCTCACATCTGTAATCCTAGCACTTTGGGAGGCCGAGGTGGGCAGATCACCTGAGGTTGGGAGTTTGAGACCAGCCTGACCAACATGGAGAAGCCCTGTCTCTACGAAAAATAAAAAATTAGCTGGGCGCAGTGGCGCATTCCTGTAATTCCAGCTACTCAGGAGGCTGAGGCAGGAGAATCACTTGAACCCAGGAGTCAGAGGTTGCAGTGAACCAAGACCATGCCATTGCACTTCAGCCTGGCAACAAGAGCAAAACTCTTGTCTTAAAAAATAAATAGTAGGCCGGGCGCGGTGGCTCAAGCCTGTAATCCCAGCACTTTGGGAGGCCAAGACGGGCGGATCACGAGGTCAGGAGATCGAGACCATCCTGGCTAACCCGGTGAAACCCCGTCTCTAGTAAAAAATACAAAAAAATAGCCGGGCGAGGTGGCGGGCGCCTGTAGTCCCAGCTACTCGGGAGGCTGAGGCAGGAGAATGGCGTAAACCCGGGAGGCGGAGCTTGCAGTGAGCCGAGATCCGGCCACTGCACTCCAGTCTCGGCGACAGAGCAAGACTCCGTCTCAAAAAAATAAATAAATAAATAGTAAAATTAAAAACCAGCAGGAATAGGAGTGGGAGCTTTGTCATAAACTACTTACTAGAATCATCTCTAAAGTGAGGTAGCAGTGTCTTTAAGTGCCAAGCCAAGGGACTTTATATTTTAAAATGTCTTACAATATGCCAGGGGTGATGGCGTGCGCCTATAGTCCTAGCTACCACAGAGGCTGAGGCAAAAGGATCACTTGAGCCCAGGAGTTCCTGAGCAGCCTGAGCAATATAGCAAGACCCCATCTAAAAGTAAACATTGCCAGTTATGGTGGCTTATACTGGTAAACCCAGTGCTTTGGGAGGCCAAGGCAGGATGATCATTTGAGTTCAGGAGTTCAAGGCTGCAGTGAGCTATGATTGCACCACTGGGCCACAGAGTGAGACCTTGTCTCAAAAAATACATAAATAAATAAAATGTCTTACAATGTGACCATCTTTCTTCTTAATCCTTAAAAATAGGCTGAGCCAGAGAAGAGGCCAAAGAAAGTCTCACAGATTCGCATCCGGAAAACCATTCCTAGACCAGATCCTAATCTTACCCCCATGGGCCTTCCTCGACCCAAAAGGTGAGCTCCTTCTCTATTACAAGGTAGGTTCACTTTTTTGGAAAATTGTTTGTCATAATATAATTACCCTTTAAATGGTCCTACACTCTGAGAGCCATTTAATACATTTCTAGGAATTTACCCTAAAGAATTAATTAGTACTGTCACTACATATTTATATGCAAGGACATTTTAATATATTGCGTACATAATCTTAATCCTCCAGTGTTGCAATGAGGAACCTGTGTTAGGTTGTAGCATTGATCCTGGCACATGTGGTTTCTGTCTGTCACAGGATTTACCCAACCCCAGAGCTCAAGCTCCTAAATACTCTGCACTAAACTGGAAAAGGACCCAAAAGTCCTGAGTTTAGTTTTTCTTAAAAAAGATCTCCAGACTTATATTTTCTTCTCATCAATTTTGCTCCTTCATTTCTTATCAGCAAATGGAAGCCTAACAGAGGTCTCTCAGGAACTTCCCTGTAAAATATGAATAAGAATTCCCAACACTTAAGATTTCTATACAAGGCCGGGCGTGATGGCTCATGCCTGTAATCCCAGCGCTTTGGGAGGCCGAGGCGGGTGGATCACAAGGTCAGGAGTTTGAGACCAGCCTGACTAACATGGAGAAACCCATCTCTACTAAAAATGCAAAATAAGCTGGGTGTGGTGGCATGCACCAGTAATCTCAGCTACTCAGGAGGCTGAGGCAGGAGAATTGCTTGAACTCGGGAGGTGGAGGTTGCGGTGAGCCAAGATTGTGCCGTTGCACTCCAGCCTAGGCAACAAGAGTGAAACTCCGTCTCAAAAAAAAACCAAAAAGAAGATTTCTATACAGTGTAATTGAGAAAAGAATGTGTACTACTTCATCCATTATAGTGCTTCACACAACACGAATAAAATAAATAATCATTTGTTAGGATCATGATTGATGTTCCACTTCTGCACCATAATCTTTATCTTAATATGTTGTATTTTTGTCTTAATGGTTCTTTTGTTGACCTATTGTATGTCTTTTCAAGAGAAATTTTAAAAATATTTCAGATATCCCGAGATCCGAGATCGAGTAGTATTTATTACTCAAATGAAAAAGAATTCATTATCAGTTGTATTCTCTCTTGCATTTGTATGTCTGAAGAACCTTGTTTACATAAATAAGTAGTTGGGAGAGGAAGGAGTTTTAATACAGTAAAGTCATTCAATTATTTCCACTTCTTTCAAGTTATATGCCAGAAAATCACAGTGATCTAGCATTATATTTAATGAAAACAAAAGATTGAAAAGCACTCAGTCATAAAGGTTCTGTTACCCAGTTATTAGTGGCAGTTACTGTCTCAGTGTCTGAACAGACCAAGAAAGGTCCAGTAAATGTCAAATGCCAGATCCTCTTTCACTTAGAGGTACTTTATTCATTGCAATATACTGAAAGAGGGTTGAGAAAAATAAAATTTTTAATAAATCTTTGCCTAAACATAGGATGTCTTTTGATAAAATGCTTTTAATCAAATGTACTTTTGTAAAAAAAGAAAAAAACCCTTGAAGCTGCAGATTTTAGTACACTAAGTTTATGGAAGAGCCTGGGCATATAATTTAATTGGTGGAAGCAATTTATTATTTAAGCCCATCAAGCAAATCATTCTTCCTGACTTTTCTGTTTTCCAATTCAAGTAAATAAGTTAATTTTTGGCCGGGTGCGGTGGCTCACGCCTGTAATCCCAGCACTTTGGGAGGCCGAGGTGGGCGGATCACGAGGTCAGGAGATCAAGACCATCCTGGCTAACACGGTGAAACCCCGTCTCTACTAAAAATACAAAAAACTAGCCGGGCGTGGTGGCAGCGCCTGTAGTCCCAGCTACTCGGGAGGCTGAGGCAGGAGAATGGCGTGAACCCGGGAGGCGGAGCTTGCAGTGAGCTGAGATCATGCCACTGCACTCCAGCCTGGGCGACAGAGCGAGACTCCGTCTCAAAAAAAAAAAAAAAAAAAAAAAAAAAAAAAAAAAAGTTAATTTATCCTTTTAAGAAAATGATATAGGCCGGGTGTGGTGGCTCAAGCCTGTAATCCCAGCACTTTGGGAGGCTGAGACAGGCGGATCACGAGGTCAGGAGATCGAGACCATCCTGGCTAACACGGTGAAACCCCATCTCTACTAAAAAAAAATACAAAAAACTAGCCAGGTGAGGTGGCGGGCGCCTGTAGTCCCAGCTACTTGGGAGGCTGAGGCAGGAGAATGATGTGAACCCGGGAGGCAGAGCTTGCAGTGAGCTGAGATCTGGCCACTGCACTCCAGCCTGGGCAACAGAGCGAGACTCCGTCTCAAAAAAAGAAAAAAAAAAAGAAAATTATATAAAACACCGAGAAATAAATTATGGAGTACAAATGGTAAGGTATTTTTCTAAAAGTCTTAAAGTCATAATTTATCCATTTTTTTTTTTTTTTTTTTTTTTTTTTTTTTTTGAGACGGAGTTTCACTCTGTCACCCAGGCTGGAGTGCAGTGGCCAGATCTCAGCTCACTGCAAGCTCCGCCTCCCGGGTTCACGCCATTCTCCTGCCTCAGCCTCCCAAGTAGCTGGGACTACAGGCGCCCACCACCGCGCCCGGCTAGTTTTTTGTACTTTTTAGTAGAGACGGGGTTTCACCATATTAACCAGGATGGTCTCGATCTCCTGACCTCGTGATCCGCCCGTCTCGGCCTCCCAAAGTGCTAGGATTACAGGCTTGAGCCACCGCGCCCGGCCAATTTATCCATTTTAATAATGCAGGTTGACTATCTCTTATTCAAATTATTGGGACCAAAAATGTTTCAGACTTCACATTTTTTCAGATTTTGGAATATTTGAATTATACTTACCAGCATCCCTCATCTGAAAATCCCAAATGCTCCAGTGAGCATTCCCTTTGAACGTGACCTTTGAGCATCATGTTGGCGCTCAGAAAGTTTCAGATGTTGGAGCATTTCAGATTTTGGATTTTCAGGTTATGGATGCTCTTAATAACCCAATAGTGCCAACCTGTGCATTACTAAAACAACATGATGCCAGGAGCAGTGGCTCATGCCTGTAATCCCAACACTTTGGGAGGCTGGGGTTGGTGGATCATTTGAGGTCGGAAGTTTGAGACCAGCCTGGCCAACATGGTGAAACCCCATCTCGACTAAAAATACAAAAATTAGCCAGGCGGTAGTGGCACGCGCCTGTATTCCCAGCTACTCAGGAGGCTGAGGCAGGAGAGTCACTTGAACCCGGGAGGCGGAGGTTGCAGTGAGCTGAGGTCACAGCACTGCACTCCAGCCTGGACTGGGGTCTCAAAAAAGCATTTCTCATTACTGAATTTATAATAAAGCATTGTAAATTTTGAAGTGAGGAGTATGGTAGAAAGCATGATAATTGCTTTAGTAAATGTGTATGCATACATGAATTAAACTCTAGTATTAGACTTTTAAGAATGATTCACAATTAGGCCGGGCGCGGTGGCTCAAGCCTGTAATCCCAGCACTTTGGGAGGCCGAGACGGGCGGATCACGAGGTCGGGAGATCGAGACCATCCTGGCTAACACGGTGAAACCCCGTCTCTACTAAAAAAAATACAAAAAACTAGCCGGGCGAGGTGGCGGGCGCCTGTAGTCCCAGCTACTCGGGAGGCTGAGGCAGGAGAATGGCGTGAACCCGGGAGGCAGAGCTTGCAGTGAGCTGAGATCCGGCCACTGCACTCCAGCCTGGGTGACAGAGCGAGACTCCGTCTCAAAAAAAAAATAAAATAAAAAGAATGATTCACAATTATTGTAAAAATCAGAACTAAATCTATTAATTTATATAAGTCTCAATGATTGCTCTTTTTTTTTTTTTTTTTTTTTTTTTTTGAGATACAGTTTTGCTCTTGTTGCCCAGGCTGGAGTGAGCCACCAAGCCCAGCCTGCTTTTATATTTAATATAAGAGAAAAGTATATTGGACAAACCAATTGGCAGGGCAGTTTATCACATATATTTTGATTTTTTTTTTTTTTTTTTTTTTTGAGACGGAGTCTCGCTCTGTGGCCCGGGCTGGAGTGCAGTGGCCGGATCTCAGCTCACTGCAAGTTCTGCCTCCTGGGTTTACGCCATTCTCCTGCGTCAGCCTCCCGAGCAGCTGGGACTACAGGCGCCCGCCACCTTGCCCAGCTAGTTTTTTTTTGTATTTTTTAGTAGAGACGGGGTTTCACCGTGTTAGCCAGGATGGTCTCGATCTCCTGACCTCGTGATCCGCCCGTCTCGGCCTCCCAAAGTGCTGGGATTACAGGCTTGAGCCACCGCGCCCGGCCTTGATATTGTTAATGGGAATAGAAGTTATAACATCTGGCTGGGCATGAATAGCTCATGCCTGTAATCCCAGCACTTTGGGCAGCACTTAGAGAGGCCAAGGCGGGTATATCACCTGAGGTCAGGAGTTCGAGACCAGCCTGGCCAACATGGTGAAACCCTGTCTCTACTAAAAATACAAAAATTAGCTGGGCGTGGTAGCAGGCACCTGTAATCCCAGCTACTCATGAGGCTGAGGCAGGAGAATCGCTTGAACCCAGGAGGTGGAGGTTGCAGTGAGCCATGATTGAGCCACTCTGTCTCAAAAAAAAAAAAAAATTACAACATCTTATAGGATCAGATCAGAAGGGACTGACTACTTGAATTAAATATTTATAGTATGAATTGATAAAAGTTCATGCGTTAACCCAAGGAAATTACTTAAATTTTTTCTGTGGGTTTTGTGCACTTCAAGTATTTGATAGTCCCAGTAAAACATTTATATATATAGATAGATACAGTTTGTTTGTTTTGTGACAAGGTCTCGCTCTGTCGCCCAGGCTGGAGTGTAGAGGCATGATCATGGCTCACTGCAGCTTCAACTTCCTGGGCTCAGGTAATCCTCCTACCTCAGCCTCGTGAGTAGCTGGGACTACAGGCGTGTGCTACCATGCCCAGCTAATTTTTGTATTTCTAGTAGAGATGGGATTTTGCCATGTTCCCCAGGCTGGTCTTGAACTCCCAGGCTCAAGTGATCTGGCCACCTCCACCTCCCAAAGTGCTCAGATTACTGGTGTCAGCCATTGTGCCCATCCCATGAATATGTTGAGTGGAACTTTTCTAAGTGATGACATATTGTTGATAAGAAGTGAGAATAGCTGGAAAAAATTTTGTATATAATTAAATACATGAACAAGCTATTTTCAGTGTTTGAAGCTCTCTTTCCTAAATAAGGTCTTTTTCTTAAGTAGACATTATTTGATGATAATCGAGGTGAACAAAGCAAAGTCACTCTGACAACTCCTTTCCATGAGATACCCAAAATCAAGTGTGTTAACACTGGCCCAAATACTCAATTTCTTCTTCTTTTTTTTTTTTTTTTTTTTTTTGAGACAGAGTATCACTGTGTTGCCCAGGCTGGAGTGTAGTGGTGCAATTTTGGCTCACTGCAACCTCCACTTCCCAGGTTCCAGCGATTCTCATGCCTCAGCCTCCCGAGTAGCTGGGATTACAGGCACCTGCCACCACACCTGGCTAATTTTTTTTTTTTTTTGAGACAGAGTTTCGCCCTTGTTGCCCAGTCTAAAGTGCAATGGCATGATCTCGGCTCACTGCAACCTCTGCCTCCCAGGTACAAGTGATTCTTCTGCCTCAGCTGCCTGAGTAGCTGGTATTACAGGCACATGCCACCACACCCAGCTAATTTTTGTATTTTTAGTAGAGACAAGGTTTCACTGTGTTGGCCAAGTTGGTCTGGAACTCCTGACCTCATATGATCTGCCTGCCTTGGCCTCCCAAAGTTCTGGGATTACAGGCATGAGCCACTGTGCTCGGCCCCAAATACCCAATCTCTAAAGGCACTGTTCTCTCTTAACTGAATAATGTGTAGTAAAGGAAAAGAAAAGCCCAAGACAAGTTTATGGTGATTTCATTAATCACTGGAAAGGGCTTAGCAAAATGAGTGATTTGATTGATGTATCAAAGTAGAATTCAGGATGGATAGGAGCTGTTCTGAGAGAATTTGTGGGAACAGAGAGACCTGCAAGAGCAATTCAGGACACTTCTCAGGTGTATCACTTTTAGAATAAATCAGAGATTGAGCCAGGCATGGTAGTTCACGCCTGTAATCCCAACACTTTGGGTGGCCAAGGTGGAAGGATCACTTGAGCCCAGGAGGCTAAGAGCAGCCTGGGCAACATAGTAAGACCACATTTCTACAAAAATTAATAATAAGGCCAGGCGTGTTGGCTCATGTCTGTAATCCCAGCACTTTGGGAGGCCGAGGTGGATAGATCATGAGGTCAGTAGTTCAAGACCAGCCTGGCCAACATGGTGAAACCCCATATCTACTAAAAATACAAAATTAGCCAGGCATGGTGGCATACACCTGTAATCCCAGCTACTTGGGAGGCTGAGGCCAAAGAATCGCTTGAACCCAAAAGGCAGAGGTTGCAGTGAGCTGAGATTACACCACTGCACTCCAACCTGGGCAACAGAGCAAGACTCCATCTAAAAAAAGAAAAAAAAATTAATAATAATAATGAAAGAAAAAATAGAAATTAAAGATTGAGTGGTTGATTCCCCTACAGCTGGGTTCTCATGTACTCTGTGGAAAGTCTTTAGGTACACTAATGTAAAGACCACTGGTCTAACGTATTTAGTAGCAACCTAATTTAGCTCTTAGGATTTTTACCTTAGTTTATGTATTGGTTCAGGTCCAATCAGGAGACAGAAATCACACAGTATTTTAAACAGGGGAAGTTTATTATAAAGCATTAAACTATGACAGGGAGTAACCTTAAATGTAAAGACAATCCTGAAGGGTACACTTGGGCTAAGGGAGAGTACCCTAGGAAGGGCAAACTTGGAAGGGGCACCACCTCCCTGGAGTTGAAACTTGGTTGGAGAAGGTGAGGTTGCAGCCCATTAGATGGCTGGGTTGCAGAGGCCAGAGCTGGGCAAGCAGGAAATAACAACCACCTTCTGGAGCACAGACAAGGCTGCTGCAGAGGGAGGTGCGGCACTGCTCTGATGCAAGGCCTGGAGCATGTGGTTTCTGCTTCAGGAGAGCAACAGGAAATGACCGTCAGGAAGTCAGGTTACCATTGAGGGCATAAGGCCTGGAGTGCCCTATCCGTGTTGGGAAGCCTGCAGCAAAGTGGTCGCCAAGCTAAGGCTGCAAGGTCACTGAGGGACCTTGGCCACACCTGGCCGCACCACTAGGGCAGAGAAGGCCCAAAACATCCCAACATACATTAATCACTGATGGCCCATGCTGCAGGAGCAAGAAAAAAAGCTCACCAAACCAGCAAAAGAGAAATGCTTAAAGGGCCTAGGATTCCGTTATCACAGAGCGGGTACTGAAGGGCAAATTTTGAGCTGAAAAGCAATAATTTAATCATTGGCATATAGTCAACAGTAAAATTTTGATACATTATTCGCTTGACAAAGAGCTGGGTTTTTTTTGTTTTTTGTTTGTTTGTTTGTTTTGTAGTAGAGGTGGGGTTTCACCATGTTGGCCAGGATGGTCTCAATCTCTTGACCTCATGATCCTTCTATCTTGGCCTCCCAAAGTGCTGGGATTACAGACGTGAGCCACCACGCCCGGCCTAATTTTATATTCTTAATAGAGACAGGGTTTTACCATGTTGGTCAGGCTGGTCTTGAACTCCTGACCTCAAGTCATCCACCCGGCCCAAAACATGTTTAAAAGTTGATTCTGGCCAGGTATGGTGGCTCAAGCCTGTAATCCTAGCACTTTGGGAGGCTGAAACGGGTGGGTCACTTGAGGTCAGGAGTTTGAAACCAGCTGGCCAGGCACGGTGGCTCACGCCTGTTCCCCAGGCTGCAGTGCAGTGGCATGATCTCGGCTCATCGCAGCCTCCACCTACCAAGTTCAAGCAATTCTCCTCCCTCAGCCTCCAGAGTAGCTGGGATTATAGGTGTGCACTACCACATTGGCTAATTTTTATATTTTTAGTAGAGACAGGGTTTCACCATGTTGGCCAGGCTGGTCTCAAACTCCTGGACTCAAGTGATTTGCCCACCCTTGGCCTTTCAAAGTGCTAGGATTACAGGCGTGAGCCACTGTGCCTGGCCTATAGTATGTTTTATGTGTTTAAAGAAATACAAGTGGGTTGAAAATATGAATAATGAAGCAAGATATACTTGAAAATAACCAACTACATTTAAAGTAGAACTGTACAGAATTTCTAAAAATGTAAAATTGGGTAATCAAAATAAAACTTTAATAAATGCGTTAACAGCAAGTTAAATAGAGCTAAATAGTGTTAACGAACAGGAGCACAACAGAACAGAATTTTCACAATGAAGTACAGAAACAAAAATATGATCAAGGGAGAGGAAGAAGTAAGAAGAGAGAATTGAAGGAGGATGTGGAGCAACAGACACTCTCAATCACTGCTGGTGGGAATGCAAAATGGTTTATAGCCTCTTTGGAAGACAGTTTGGCAATTCCCGTGCAGAACTAAATGTACATACCATACCATACAGCAGCTGCACTCCTTGGTATTTACCCAAATGAGTTGAAAACATTTCACACAAAATCTGTACATAAATGTTCATGGCAGCTTTATTCAGAATTTCTAAAACTTGGAAGCAACCAAGATGTCCGTCAGTAGGTGAATGAATAAACTGTCTGGACAGTGGAATATTACTCAGTACTAAAAAGGAATTAGCTATCAAGCCATGAAATGATATGGAGGAATCTGAAATGCATACTGCTGAGCGAAAGAAGCCAATCTGAATAAACTATGTACTGTATGAGTTCAACTCTGTGACATTCTGGAAAAGGCAAAACCATGGAGACAGAAGTCACCAAGGGTTGAGGGGAAGGAAGGGATGACTAGGTGGCACACCGAGGGTGTGTAGGGCAGTGAAAACTGTTATGTGTGTTACTGTAATGGGGGATACATGGCATTATGTGTTTGTCAAAACTCATAGAAAACAACAAGGGTGAGCTCCAACATAAACTGGACTTTGAGGTGGTAATAATGTATCAATATATGTTCATTGTATAACAGTTGTACACTCTGGAAGGCTATCCATGTGTGAAGGCAGGGGCTATATGGGAACTGTCTACTTTCTGTTCAGTCTTTCTGTGAACATAAAACTACTGTAAAAAAATAAAGTATAAAAAAAAGGTGACCACGCATGGTGGCTCACGCCTGTAATCCAGCACTTTGGGAAGCCAAGGTGGGAGGAATGCTTGAGCCCAGGAGTTCAAGGCCAGCCTGGGCAGCATGTCTCTACAAAAATAAAAGTAAAACTAACCAGGCGTGGTGGCACACTCCTATAGTCCCAGCTATTTAGGACGCTGAGGTGGAAGGATCACTGAGTCTAGGATTTTAAGGCTGCAGTGAACTATCATCAAACCACTGATCTCCAATTTGGGCAAGAGAGCGAGACTGTCTCCCCATGCCCAACTGTCTCCGACAAAAAACAAGATAACATATAACCCACAGAACTGGAGAAAATATTTGCAAATCACACATCTAATAAGGGTCTGGTATCCACAAGCAATAAAGAACTCTTACAGTTCAACAACCAAAAGACAATAACCATATTTTTTAAATGGACAAAGTATTTCAATAGACATTTCTCCAAAGAAGATAGACAAATGACCCACAAGCATTTGAAAAGATGCTGTTGACATCATGAGTCATCAGGGAACTGCAAATCAAAACCGTAGTGAAACACCACTTCCCACCCACTAGGATGAGAAGAAAAAATAAAACAGAAAATAAGTGTAGTAAGGGTGTGGAGAAACTCAAACCCTTATACACATCTCATGGGAATGTAAAATGTTCCTGAAAAAATTGGTTACCGTATGACCCAACAATTCTTCTAGGTATGTACCCAAAAGAATTGAAAACATGCCAGGCATGGTGGCTCACGCCTGTAATCCCAGCACTTTGGGAGCCTGAGGCGGTCAGATCATCTGAGGTCAGGAGTTCGAGACCAGCCTGGCCAATATGGTGAAACCCTATCTCCACTAAAAATACAAAAATTAGCCAGGAGTGGTGGTGCTTGCCTGTAACCCCAGCTACTTGGGAGGCTGAGGCAGGAGAATTGCCTTAACGCAGGAGGTGGAGGTTGCCGTGAGCTAAGATTGCACTCCTGCACTCCAGCCTGGGTGACAGAGCAAGACTCTGTCTCAAAAAAAAAAAAGTAATTGAAAACATACATTCACCAAAAAACTTGTGCATGAATGTTCACAGCAACATTATTCGTAGTAGCTAAAAAGTGGAAACCAAATGTTCATCAGTTGATAAATGGATAAAGAAAAGATGGTATATCCATAGATGGAGTATTATTCAGCCAGGAAAAGGAACAAAGTACTGATACATGCTACAACAGTGGTTAACTATGAAAACAGCACATTCGGCCGGGCGTGGTGGCTCAAGCCTGTAATCCCAGCACTTTGGGAGGCCGAGGTGGGTGGATCACGAGGTCAGGAGATCGAGACCATCCTGGCTAACACGGTGAAACCCCGTCTCTACTAAAAATACAAAAAACTAGCCAGGCGTGGTGGTGGGCGCCTGTAGTCCCAGCTACTCGGAGGCTGAGGCAGGAGAATGGCGTAAACCCGGGAGGTGGAGCTTGCAGTGAGCCGAGATCGGGCCACTGCACTCCAGCCTGGGCCACACAGCGAGACTCTGTCTCAAAAAAAAAAAAAAAGAAGAAAACAGCACATTCTATGTGATTCATTTTATATGAAATGTCTAGAATCCTTAGAGACAGAAAGTAGTTTAGTGGTTACCAGTGCTGGGTGGTAGGGGAGAGTCCAGGTGACTGCTAAAAGTAGGTTTCTTTTTGGAGTTATGAAAGTGTTTTAAGGCTGGGTGTGGTGGTTCATTCCTATAATCCCAGCACGTTGGCAGGTAGAGGCAGGAGGATCGCTTGAGCCCAGAAGTCTGATACCAGCCTGGGCAACATAGTGAGACCACATCTCTACAAAAGATCAGGTCAGGCGTCATGGCTCAACCCTATAATCCCAGCACTTTGGGAGGCTGAGACTGGAGGATCACTTGAGCCCAGGCGTTCGAAGCTAGCCTGCACAACATAGACAAACCCTATCTCTACCAAAAGTAGTTTTTAAAAATTAGCCAGACATGCCTGTAATCCCAGCACTATGGGAGGCCAAGGTGGGCAGATTGCCTGAGGTCAGGAGTTCAAGACCAGCCTGGCCAACATGGTGAAAACTTATCTCCACTAAACACGGTTTTTAAAATTAGCCAGGTGTGGTCGTGGGCACCTGTAATCCCAGCTACTTGGGAGGCTGAGGCAGGAGAATTGCTTGAACCCGGAAGGTGGATGTTGCAGTGAGCCTAAACTAGATCACACCACTGCATTCCACCCTGGGCAACAGAGTGAGACTTGGTCTCAAAAAAAAAAAAAAGAAAGAAAGAAAGTAGCTGGAGGCCAGGTGTGGTGGCTTACACCTGTAATCCCAGCAGTTTGGGAAGCCGAGGCTGGCGGATCACGAGGTCAGCAGTTCGAGACCAACCTGGCCAATACAGTGAAACCCCATCTCTACTAAAAGTACAAAAATTAACTGGGCATGGTGGTGCATACCTGTTGTCCTGTAGTCCCAGCTACTTGGGAAGCTGAGGCAGAAGAATCACTTGAACCTGGAAGGCAGATGTTGCAGTGAGCCAAGATCACGCCACTGCACTCCAGCCTGGGCAACAAAGCAAAACTCCGTCTCAAAGAAAAAAAAAAAAAATTAGCCGGGCATAGTACTGTGCACCTGTAGTCCCAGCTACTTGGGAAGCTGAGACAGGAGGATTGCTTCAGCCAGGGAGGTCAAGGGCACAGTCATCTATCATTATGCCACTGCACTTTAACCCAGGCAAGAGAATGAGACCCTGTCTTTAAAAAAAATGAAAAACTAGGCCGGGCGCAGTGACTCAACGCCTGTAACTCCAACACATTGGGAGGCCGAGGTGGGTGGATCACCGGAGGTCAGGAGTTCAAGACCAGCCTGGCCAACATGGTGAAACCCCATCTCTACTAAAAAATCAAAGTTACAGCTGGGCATGGTGGCTCATGCCTGTAATCCCAGCACTTTGGGAAGCCGAGATGGGTGGATCATCTGAGGTCAGGAGTTTGAGACCATCCTGGCCAATGTGATAAAACCTTATCTCTACTAAAAAGTCAAAGTGGCCAGGCGTGGTGATTCACACCTGAAATCCCAGCACTTTGGGATGCTGAGGTGGGCGAATCACAAGGTCAGGAGATTGAGACCATCATGGCTAACACTGTGAAACCCTATCTCTACAAAAATACAAAAAAATTAGCCAGGTGTTGTGGTGGGTGCCTGTAGTCCCAGCTACTCGGGAGGCTGAGGCAGGAGAATGGCGTGAACCCGGGAGGCGGAGCTTGCAGTGAGCCAAGATCACACCACTGCACTCTGGCCTGGGCGACAGAGGGAGACTCCGTCTCAAAAAAAAAAAAACCGGTCAGAGTTACAGCTGGGCATGGTGACTCACGCCTGTAATCTCAACACTTTGGGAGGCCGAGGTGGGTGAATCACCTGAGGTCAGGAGTTCAAGACCAGTCCAGCCAACGTGGTGAAACCCTCTCTTTTTTTTTTTTTTTTCAGGTAAACTTGCTTCCATTTTATTCCTAAATAACATAACTATTTAACAGAAAGATAAAAAGGCTGCATACCGCCCTCAAAATTTGCCCACAAGGAAATTCCTAGTAGGCAAAGGACAGACAGAACTCAAAGTCATCACCCTGAGGCTCACATGAGACAAATGCATATATATGATTGCTTCCTCTGCCCTATTATTTTTTTTTTATTATTATATTTTAAGTTCTAGGGTACATGTGCACAACGTGCAGGTTTGTTACATATGTATACTTGTGCCATGTTGGTGTGCTGCACCGATCAACTCGTCAGCACCCATCAACTCGTCATTTACATCAGGTATAACTCCCAATGCCAATGAAACCCTATCTCTACTAAAAATACAAAAATTATCTGGGTGTGGTGATGTGTACCCGTAGTATCAGCTACTCGGGAAGCTGAGGCAGGAGAATCGCTTGAACCCGGGAGGCAGAGGTTGCAGTGAGCTGAGATCGCTCTACTGCACTTCAGCCTGGCAACAGAGCAAGACTCCATCTCAAAAGAAAAAAAAAATCAAAAATTAGCCAGGTGTGGTGGGGGACGCCTGTAATCCCAGCTACTAAGGAGACTGGACAGGGGAATTGCTTGAATCCGGGAGGTGGAGGTTGCAGTGAGCTGAGGTCGTGCCATTGCACTCCAGTCTGGGCAACAAGAGTGAAATTCTGTCTCAAGAAATAAATAAAATAAAAAATAAAAAAATAAGCCGGCTATGGTGGCACACACCTGTGGTCCCAGCTACATGGAGGCAGAAGCAGGAGTATCTGTTGAGCCCAGCCCAGGAAGTTGAAGCTGCAGTGAGCCATGTTTGTGCCACTGCAGTCCAGCCTGGGTGACAGAACAAGACCCTGTCTCATAAAAAACTGGACTAGATGAGATAGTGGTGATCATGAATAACCTAGTGAGTATTTTAAAAATCACTGAATTGGCCGAGCGCGGTGGCTCAAGCCTGTAATCCCAGCACTTTGGGAGGCCGAGACGGGTGGATCACGAGGTCAGGAGATCGAGACCATCCTGGCGAACACGGTGAAACCCCGTCTCTACTAAAAAATACAAAAAAACTAGCCGGGCGAGGTGGTGGGCGCCTGTAGTCCCAGCTACTCGGGAGGCTGAGGCAGGAGAATGGCGTAAACCCGGAGGGCGGAGCTTGCAGTGAGCTGAGATCCGGCCACTGCACTCCAGCCTGGGCGACAGAGCCAGACTCCATCTCAAAAAAAAAAAAAAAAAAAAAAAAAAAAAAATCACTGAATTGTACATTTTAAATGGATGAATTTTATAGTATGTGAACCTGGACTCCTTGGAGAGTGATTACAGGTCTAGGGCAGGAAATGAATAAGATGAATGCATCTTGTCATACCAGAAAGTAGCAGAGCTCTCAGAGACTCCTAGGGTCATGTCAAAGGGATTCAGGAGCCAGTTTTTTGTTTGTTTTATTTTTTAATTTTTTATAGTGACAGGGTCTTGCTTTGTTGCCCAGGCTGGTCTCAAACTCCTGGGCTCAACAATCCTCTTGCCTCAGTCTCCCAAGTAACTGGGACTACTGTTGGGAGTCACCATGCCTGGCTCTCAAGAACCAGTTTGAAGAGATTCCCTCTGGCCACAGATGAGACCAGCTGAGCCTCAAAAGAATAATAAGTTCAGTAGATTACAGCATATCAAATATAAACTTGGTAGTTCATAATGATACTTAAAAAAATTTAATACCATTGGCCATCTTTGGAAGATACTGGGAAACCAACTCATTGTTTTGGAAATTTGTTATGAAAGGAAAAAAGCGAGCATATGGCCTGCTTTTACTATTCAAGCTGTACCTCAGAGTTACTGTATAATTGATAGGTATGAAGAGGTGTGTGTGTGTGTGTGTGTGTATATATATATATCTTTTTTAAGAGACAGAGTCTTTGTCACCTAGGCTGTACCTAGCCTCAGAGTCCTAGGCAACAGAGCAAGACCCATCTCTAAAACAGAAAAAAACAAAAAAGAATATATAGTTTCCTAGTCAGTGGAGGGAGATAGAAAAAAAAGAACAGTCAATTAATGAAAAGAAACATTGCAAAGACAGCACAAACAACAGCTGTAAAATCTATATAAATCTATGAAAAATAATAGATATCAATGTAAATATATCATTCCCAGTAAGTATTAATGGACTCAGTTACATAAAGTTGAAGGTTGGTACCCTGGAAAAGAAAATCCAGTACACATTTTTTCCAGTACACATTGTTTGCATGAGGCACATCTAAAACATTACAGATAGGTTGGGGCAAATGTAAAGGATAGCATTGGGAAATCAATATCTTCCCTCTTAGGAGAACACGAGGCTGTGCACAGTAACTAACTCATGCCTAATTTTTTTTTTTAATCTAGCCTGGCGTGGTGGCACACACCTGTAATCCCAGCTACTCAGGAGGCTGAGGCTGGAGGATGGCTAGAGTTCAAGGCTGCAGTGAGCTATGATCTTGTCACTGCCCTTTTGCCTGGGCAACAGAGCAAGACCTTGTCTATAAAAAAGAGAGAACATGAAGAATTTTTTTCTTTCTTTCTTTTCAGGTTAAAGAAGAAAGAGTTTAGTTTAGAAGAGATATATACCAACAAGAATTATAAATCTCCTCCTGCAAACAGGTAGGTAATTATAGCTGGGAAATGGAAGAATTTGAAATGATTGATGTGAATCTCCAGCCCTTTCACTTTAGGAAGAGTTTATGTTCAGTTGTACCAATATTGGGTCTTATAAATAGCTAGAATTGGTATTTTTCAATTCCAGCACTTGAATTAGGGTCAGTAATAGGATAGGAAATAAAGTGTACTGGGTTACATAAAATGTAGCCAGGTGCGGTGGCTCACACCTGTAATTCCAGCACTTTGGGAGGCCAACACGGGTGGATCACGAGGTCAGGAGTTCGAGACCAGGCTGACCAACATGGTGAAACCCCGTCTCTACTAAAAATACAAAAAATTCCCATCACTTTGGGAGGCCAAGGCGGGCAGATCACGAGGTCAGGAGATTGAGCCCATCCTGGCTAACAGTGAAACCCTGTCTCTACTAAAAATACGAAAAAAGCTGGGTGTGGTGGCAGGCGCCTGTAGTCCCAGCTACTCGGGAGGCTGAGGCAGGAGAATGGCGTGAACCTGGGAGGCAGAACCTGCAGTGAGCCGAGATTCCGCCACTGCACTCCAGCCTGGGTGACAGAGCGAGACTCTGTCTCAAAAAAAAAAAAAAAAAAAAATTAGCTGGGCATGGTGGCTCACACCTGTAATCCCAACTACTTGGGAGACTGAGGCAGGAGAATTGCTTGAACCCGGGAGGAGGAAATGCCAGTGAGCCGAGATGACGCCACTGCACTTCAGCCTGGGCAACAGAGCTAGACTCCATCTCAAAAAAAAAAAAAAGAAAAAGAAAATGTAGTCTCAGCCGGAAGCAGTGGCTCACACCTGTAATCCAAGCACTTTGGGAGGCCAAGGCAGGCGAATCACCTGAGGTCAGGAGTTTCAAGACCAGCCTGGCCAACATGGTGAAATCCTGTCTGTACTAAAAATACAAAATTAGCTGGGTGTGGTGGCACACACCTGTAATCCCAGCTACTTGGGAGGCTGAGGCAGGAGAATTGCTTGAATGAGGAGGCAGAGGTTGCAGTAAGCCAAGATCATGCCACTGCACTCCGGTGTGGTCAAAAGAGTGAGACTCTGTCTTAAAAAAAAAAAAGGAGTTGGGCACAGTAGTTCACGCCTGTAATCCCAGCACTTTGGGAAGCTGAGGTGGACGGATCATCTGAGGTCGGGAATTCGAGACCAGCCTGACCAACATGGAGAAACCCTATCTCTAATAAAAATACAAAATTACCCAGGTGTGGTGGTGCATGCCTGTAATCCCAGCTACTCAGAAGCTGAGGCAGGAGAATCGCTTGAACCCCGGAGGCAGAGGTTGCAGTGAACCCAGATCGCACCATTGCACTCCAGCCTGGGCAACAAGAGCGAAACTCCATCTCAAAAAAAAAAAAAAAGAAAGTACAGAGACTGGGCGCGGTGGCTCACGCCTGTAATCCCAACACTTTGGGAGGCCGAGGCGGGTAGATCACGAGGTCAGGAGTTCAAGACTCGCCTGGCCAAGTTAGTGAAACCCCATCTCTACTAAAAATACAAAAATCAGCTGAGCGTGATGGCGGTTGCCTGTAATCCCAGCTACTCGGGAGGGTGAGGCAGAGAACTGCTTGAACCCAGGAGGCAGAGGTTGCAGTGAGCCGAGATTGTGCCACTGCACTCCAGCCTGGGTGACAGAGCGAGACTGTCTCAAAAAAAAAAAGTACAAAGAAGTAGTTTGTATTTATATTTTTACCAAATATGCTGACTTCAGGACTGATAATCATTGATTTTTCAGATATGATTGTAAACCCAAATACAGGAAGAGTTTCACTTAGGTCTGATTTCAATTAAAGTCAGTGAACATTTATTAAATGCCCACTGTTTCTAGAATATAGGAGAACTCTAGGATTTTATTCTAAGATTTTGTATGTCTGCTCTAACACATTTGTACAATTATTACAACATCTTTGCCGCATTGCTAAAAATAAATAAAGGCTGGGCACAGTGGCTCACACCTGTCATTCTAGCACTTTGGCAGGCCAAGGCAGGCAGATTGCTTGAGCTGAGGAGTTCAAGACCAGCCTGGGCAACATGGTGAAACCCCGTCTCTACTAAAAACACAAAAATTAGCCAGGCACAGTGGCCTGCACCTATAGTCCCAGCTACTCGGGCGGCTGAGGCAGGAGGAGAATTGATTGAGCCTGGGAGGCAGAGGTTGCAGTGAGCTGACTTCACGCCACTGCACCCCAGCCTGGGTGACGGGAGTGAAACCTGTCTCAAATGAAAAAAAAAAGGGAGGTATTAGAAACAACCCAACATTTAAAATATTACTAGGGTTCTCATTAATTTACTTATAATTACTTATAATTAATTCCTTATAGTGGAATCTACTGTGTAACCATTTTAAAAAATGAATCAGAGCCAGTGGCTCATGCCTGTAATCTCACCACTTCGGGAGGCCAAGGAGGGAGGATCACTGGAGCCCTGGAGTTGGAGACCAGCCTGGGCAATATACCAAGACTCCATCTCTACAAAAAAAAAAAAAAAAAAATCTTTTTAAATTAGCCAGACATGGTGGTGCATGCTTATAGTCCCAGCTACTTGGGAGGCTCAGGTGGGAGGATTGCTTCAGCCCAGGGTGTCGAGGCTCTAGTGACCTGTGATTGTGATTGTGCCACTGCACTCCAGCCTGAGTGACAGAGTGAGACCCTGTCTCAAAAAAAAAATTTTTTTTTAAATATGAGTCAGGGCTGGGTGCGGTGGCTCACGCCTGTAATCCCAGCACTGGGAAGCTGAGGCAGGTGGATCACCTGAGGTCAGGATTTCGAGACTAGCCTGATCAAACTGGTGAAACCTCATCTCTGCTAAAATTACAAAAAAAATTGGCTGGGCACGGTGGCTCATTATAATCCCAGCACTTTGGGAGGTCAAGGAGAGTGGATCATGAGGTCAAGAGATCAAGACCATCCTGGCTAACAGAGTGAAACCCTGTCTCTACTAAAAATACAAAAAAAAAAAATTAGCTGGGCATGGCGGCGCACGCCTTTAGTCCCAGCTACTTGGGAGGCTGAGGCAGGAGAATGGCGTGAATCCGGGAGGTGGCACTTGCAGTGAGCCGAGATTGCGCCACTGCACTCCAGCCTGGGTGACAGAGCGAGACTGTCTTAAACAAACAAACAAGAAATTAACCAGGTGTAGTGACACATGCCTGTAATCCCAGCTACTTGAGAGGCTGAGGCAGGAGAATCGCTTGAACCCAGGAGACAGAGGTTGCAGTGAGCCAAGATCATGCCATTGCACTCCAGCCTGGGCAACAAGAGTGAAACTCTGTCCCACAGAAAAAAAAAAAGTTGGTGCTAGTAGCTTTCAGTCACTGTTGACTAGAAGGGTTGTTAACCCAGCGTCAATACCCTGACCCTGTTGACAGGATGGGCCATGTGAGTCAGCCCGTTGGTGATTCTGTTTTGTGCTTCATCCTTAGGTGTTTAGAGACCATCTTTGAGGAACCCAAGGAACGAAATGGTACGCTAATCTCAATAAGCCAACAGAAGAGGAAGCGAGTTCTAGAATTTCAGGATTTTACAGTCCCGCGAAAGAGGAGAGCTCGAGGTAAAGTCATGGTGGCAGGCAGCTTTACCAGGGCCCAGAAGGCAGCTGTGCAGAGTCGAGAGCTGGATGCTCTTTTGATACAGAAACTAATGGAACTGGAGACCTTCTTTGCCAAGGAAGAGGAGCAGGAACGATCATCAGACTGTTGAGAAGCAATTCAGTTTGAGGGTCTCAATTTTAGTTTTTTTGTTTGTTCGTTTTTTTGTTTTGTTTTTTTTTTTGGACCTCCTTGGAAGAGGTTGCCTAATTTTGCCCTACCGCCAAACCACTCAAAAATGCACAGTCCATGAATTTTACCTATTTCAAGGTGCAACCTTTTTAGAAACTGGTGAAGGAGGGTCCTCTACTTTTACTGCTGAGTATAGAACCTCAGGAATGCTCCCTTTCTCCTGGAAATGAACCTGAACGACATCTAGCCTCCTCCTCAGTCTCTGCCATCCACAGGAGGAAGCAGCAGCCTATCTTCAGTAACACTAGGATTCCAAGGACTCACAGGATTTGCACGTCCATATGAAAGTTCCGCTTTGTTTACGGTGGTGCTAGACCAAGATTATTAGAAACGTGGCCTAGGGAGGGGAACTGGCGTCCTGTCCTACGTGGTCTCACTGGCTCATTTCAGTAGTTGAGGAAAGATGAGCTGTTGTGTTTTCTAATCTTTTGTCTGCCCAGGACCTATTGATGTGAGTGTATGTGAGAGTGTTTGTGCGTGTGTGGCTTTTTCCCATCATATTCTCCCCTCTGTGACTGTGGGTCACTAGTGCCAGAGGAGCCCGTCCAGGCCCCATTCGAAGTAAGTTGCACTTTTTAATGTTGTGGTGTGGATTATTTTCATTTGTTTTCTTTTTTGTTGTTGTTTTTGTACTATTATTGCTGCATGTTTGGAGCCTTTAAATGTGATTTTAAAACAATTTTTTAAGGAGAAAAACAATACATGTCTTAAGACTACATGATAGGCATTTGACCCAGTTGACCGCTGCATGGAAGAGACATTTTTCCTATTCATGTGTTTCAGGCAATCCCTTCCCCATCTCCAGCTTCTAGTGTAACTCATTAGAGGGAGCACTTTTATTCATCTGGGTTCTCATTCTTGCCCACCAGATACATGTATTTATTTTAGTGATTTAAGTAAGAGCAGGTTTCTCTCCCGATCATTGAAAAAATACTGTGGTTGGGTGTGGTCTTAATGGTTTTTATCTGAAATGGTGTCAGGTAACAAAATTGAGTACAACAGCTTAGACAGTGATACAGGCTGACCCACAGTATATGTGGCTCTCCAGGCAGCTCGCTTCAAGAATGGGAAGAGAGTCGGGGTCATGCTTCAGACCCAGAGATGTGTTCCTGCAGTGGGAGCTCAAAAATCCCCAGCCAGCCCTCTTTGAGGGCCACCTCATTGTACTCTGGGCTCCTGTGTCACATCTACCGGAACTGTCGAATGCCGGAGTTAGCCAAGTTTCTGGGTTTGTGCCTGCGGGAGTCTGTGGGCAGAGGGCTGCTGTGCGTCAGCAGCCTCGAGGTCTTGTTCCTTTTCCACTGAAGTCCTGTGTACCCATATCCTGCTCCCCTTCCCCTCCTTCTCTAGGGGTTTCTCTTTCTCTCTCAAAACAAGAGTTTAGAGAATTAACATTCCATGGCTGGTGAGTGGGGTGCAAAAGTCATCATCAGGACACCAGCATCACCTCTTCTATCCTCCTGGGAGCCACTGGCATGGAGCAGCCACCGATGGGAACCGTCAGAGTTCTAGGCACATTTCCAAGTCAGTCTGTTAGAGAAGAGTGAGTGGCACGTCCTGGAATGTTGGTCAACTCTCTTAGGTTTCTTTTGCTTCCCCATTTGCTAGTGGATGGGGAGATGGGGTGGGGGTGGGGGGTCTCTATGTGCCTTGCTTTTGCAGGTTGACAGTCTATGCCACACTGGAGCAGAAAAACTGACTTAAGCCAGAGAGAAAAGTGTGCTACGGCTATCTTCTAGGCCCACTGCCTCAGACATAGCATTGAGACAAGTAAAATACACACATGGTCATCCACGGAGGCGTCCAAGGCCATGGCCAGATACAATTAGAAGAGAGCCAGGCTTCCGTACCAGCTCTGAATGATGCTAACCAGATTCTGTCATTCTACATCCACTTTGCCCAGACTGTATAGACACGACCTATGTTTCACCTCAATACCTCTCCCTTCCTGGGACAGGGTTCTTAGACACTAAATGCTTCTCTCTGCCTTTTTTGCTTAAGGGAGTGGGATGAGTAGTACATTGTGCTCTTGTTCAGGCATGTTTAGGGAGCTCCTACTGGACAGGTTGCAGACTAGCAGTGAGTCAACAAAGCCCTGTTTGCCAGCTCCGTTGGCAGTGTAGATGCAGTGATGTGGCAGCTGTGTTTCCCAGAGAGAACAGTGGGCACAGCTGTAGTGTCACCAACATTGCAGAGATAGTTTCAACTGCCCGTTATAGGTGTGGCACTCTAAGAGCCAGGAGCAGCGGTTTGGAACATGGGTAACTGGGAGCAGAGGACTGGAAGAAACAGAGCTGGGCTCCTTCCTTGTCCTGACAATGTAGGAGAGAAGTTGTTCTGAGGCCAGCCCTGGCCCTCGTTGAAATTCTTGGCCTACCCTCTGGCTAGGGCCCTTCCCCTGCTCCAAAGTTGAGAAGGGGGCCCCACTGCAAACTTGAAATTACTTACCTGAAGGTGATGTATATACGTAGGCTCCAGCTGCGCTCAGCCACACCTGTCTTACATTCAGTTTCAGCACTGAGCCAGCTGCAGTGTTGTCATGGGTCCTCAAGCCCGCGGTCCCTAACCATGATGGGACACAGTAATCGGCTGCTGGCACACCACTTGCCCAGAGCTACAAGTCTGGTTCTCGTGTGGAGTTGGTACAGTTTCTGAATATGGGAACTTCCCTCCCCAAGTGGTGGGAAGTTACAGTTAACTACAACTTAACTATCACTCACTTCCAGAGGTTTAGTGTTTTTAATATGGGAAAGAGGAGAAATCTCAGGTCCAATCAGGGTTCTGCCCATCAGCTTTTCACTGAAACTTTCAATCGTGTTGTTTTTTTTTCCCATCTTTCAGTTTCTAGCTGTGTTTGCCTCCTCCCTCCATGTTGCCTCCTCTTTTTTTGCTTTTGGTCTCCTTTCCAGCTTCATGTCTCCATGAGTTCAGCTGTACCTCGTCTCCTGTTAAATCTGATCATGTCCACTTTTTCTTACTGACCTTACTCAAAGCTATGGTAGCTGAGGGAGTTACAGTGAAAAGACATGTAGCGTTTGCCTTATTCGGAGCCTGAAGAGCCCAGAAACTCATGCTGTGAATCCCAAAACTCAGCGCTCCTCAAGAGCTGTGAAAATCATGATACTTTGTCACAATTTTGCCTGAAAGAGTCTTTGGCACGAGCTCCAGAGCTAACCTGAGGTCCATTCCAGATCCCACTCTCTGGGCATGAGACCTCCCCCGTGGCTCCTTCCTCGCCCACTGGGCCAAGAGCAGCAGGGAGCGTACGGGACGGCAGCAGCAGATCCAAGGCCACAGTGTAGCCGATGACTGCATGGCCGTCGCTCCGTCTCCAGGCTGGGATTCCGTCTCATAATCAATGCCATGTACATTAAGATCTGTGAAAGACCAACTTTTAGGCAGTGATACTTTTCTCCCATTCCCTGGGGTGGGGGGAGTATGCAGTTGGTGCTTTCTGTAATTCCCTTGTTCTGTTTTGTTTCTGTAAGCTTTCCCCCTGGTGTCATGGAAAGGACTTCTTAAATAACCACATTGTGGGTGGCTGTATCCAAAGTTTAAATAATTGGCCAGAAGTGCAGAGTATCCTTTCCTGGATTCGTGTCAGGAAAGGGCTCCTTGCCAGAACTGAACTTGTTATATAAAAACCTGGCTAGGGAGATTTAATTTTACTAAAATTACAGTTTAATGTTACCATCTAGCCACAAATTGAGCAGCAAAAGCTATTTTGATGATGAAGGGGGGTCCTTGTTGAGCCAGCCATCTAGTGCAGTGTGCTCTCAGATAACAATGCTTGTTGATTGTGTGTCTTCACAAGCCCCTCTCTGGTGCTGAATTGGATTTGAATTCTTCGTGAGAGGCCTCAGCATCTCCTTGGGCTGGTCTGGGCCAGTAAAAATAGCTGCCTGACATGTTTATATATTATCATGGTCAGTAGTTCAATGAAATTTGTACATTTTTGGTAACATTGGTATACATGATGCCCCTGCAGTTCCTTTTCTGTTTGGTAGTTTGTGACTCTAAAATTTCCACTGTTATGTGTGTTAATTTATGAAAATAAATTTTTTTGAAAACCTTTCAAATAACTCTCAAGGCCATTACTTTGTTCTTGTGGCTTGGCAATAAGTTAAAATGGACATTCCAAAGTTAAATATCACAGCAAGCATCATTCCTTCCAAAGTGGTCACCATTTTCTGAGAAGTATTGTGTGGTAACTGTGGGACCAGCTCAAACTGATTAACCATTGCTTAAGCTGTTACAGGTGACACAGAGCCAAAATTGCCCGGGCGTGCACAATGGAAAAAAGCTTTAACCTCCTAATTGTTACCACCACAAGCCTGGCAGGCCAACTGCATTGACATCACCTAGGACTAGACAGGAATCCCATAAAAGCTTGACCCACTCCCAGATCAGGGAAACATTTGAGTGTTGCCTCCTGTCTCCATGCCAGTTGACTTTGACTTTTTTTTTTTTTTTGGTGGAGTTTCTCTCTGTCGCCAAGGCTGGAGTGCAATGGCATGCAATCTCAGCTTACTGCAACTTCCACTTCCTGGGTTCAAGCGATTCTTGTACTTCCGCCTCCCAAGTGCTGGGATTACAGGCACCCACCACCAAGCCCAGCTAATTTTTTATTTTTTTAGAAGAGATGGGGTTTTCACCATGTTGGTCAGGCTGGTCTCGAACTCCCGACCTCAGGTGATCTACCCACCTGGACCTCCCAAAGTGCCAGGATTGCAGGTGTGAGCCACTGAGTCCAGCCTCATTTACTTTTTTTGAGACAGAGTTTCACTCTTGTTGCCCAGGATGGAGTGCAGTGGCGTGATCTCAGCTCACCGCAACCTCTGCCTCCTAGCTTCAAGCGATTCTCCTGCCTCAGCCTCCTGAGTAGCTGGGATTACAGGCATGCACCACCACGCCTGGCTAATTTTGTATTTTTAGTAGAGACGGGGTTTCTCCATGTTGGTCAAGTTGGTCTTGAACCCCCAACCTTAGCTGATCCACCCACCTCGACCTCCCAAAGTGCCGGGATAGCAGGTGTGAGCCATTGCGCCCAGTCCCTCATTTACTTTTTAAAAGATCTCACCACTTAACACCTGTCCTTCCCAGCTGTTTATGAGGTTACGCTATGAATCTTCTGCTTCTCATTTAGCCAATGGAAACTGGTGAAAGAATGACTGAGAACGCCTCTCTAACACCATATTGATACATTCCAGAAAGAAACATGATTCCTGAGGACATTCTTCCTCTGTCCAGAGCAAAAGCAATGCCCAGTTTCCCCGTCTTGGCCTCAGAACTTCAGCAAGGAATTCTATCCATGTAGTCTTCTATTTGGGGAAATTAACTGCGTGACAACTGCGCTTCTTGTTAAGTTTCATGGTTATTTGGAGAAGGGTACTCTCCTACATCATTTCTTGAGAAAAGAGTTGCTAATTATTGGCCGGGCGCGGTGGCTCAAGCCTGTAATCCCAGCACTTTGGGAGGCCGAGACGGGCGGATCACGAGGTCAGGAGATGGAGACCATCCTGGCTAACACGGTGAAACCCCGTCTCTACTAAAAAAAATACAAAAAACTAGCCGGGCGAGGTGGCAGGCGCCTGTAGTCCCAGCTACTCGGGAGGCTGAGGCAGGAGAATGGCGTGAACCCAGGAGGCGGAGCTTGCAGTGAGCTGAGATCCGGCCACTGCACTCCAGCCTGGGCGACAGAGCGAGACTCCGTCTCAAAAAAAAACAAAAAAACAAGAGTTGCTAATTATCAGTTAAGGCAGTATAATCTCTTTAACCTCTCATTACAGAATCTTGTGCTGGTAGAGCCTCGTGAGGACTGGTCAAAACTGATTTAAGGCTGAGCGCTGTGACTCATGCCTGTTATCCCAACACTTTGGGAGGCTGAGGCCGAGGCAGGCCTCCCAATTGAGGTCAGAAGTTGAAGACCAACCTAGCCAACATAGTGAAACCCCATCTCTACTAAAAATACAAAAATTAGCTGGGTGTGGTGGTGCACGCCTTTTATCCCAGCTACTGAGGAAGCTGAGGCTGGAGAAGCACTTGAACCTGGGAGGCAGAGGTTGCAGTGAGCCAAGATCATGCCACTGCACTCCAGCCTGGGTGATGGAGCAAGACCCTGTCTCCAAAATAAATAAATTAAATTAAAAAATAACACTGATTTTTTTTTTTTTTTTTTTTTTTTTTTTTTTTTGAGACGGAGTCTCGCTCTGTCGGCCAGGCTGGAGTGCAGTGGCGCGATCTCGGCTCACTGCAAGCTCCGCCTCCCGGGTTCACGCCATTCTCCTGCCTCAGCCTCCCGAGTAGCTGGGACTACAGGCGCCCACAACCGCGCCCGGCTAATTTTTTGTATTTTTAGTAGAGACGGGGTTTCACCGTGGTCTCAATCTCCTGACCTTGTGATCCGCCCGCCTCGGCCTCCCAAAGTGCTGGGATTACAGGCGTGAGCCACCGCGCCCGGCCTAAAAATAACACTGATTCAAGAATCCTCGGGTGTCCTGCCCTCTTCCAGCAATGGAAAACGTGTTTTTTTCCTTTTTTTTTTTTTTTCTTTTTTTTGAAACAGTCTCACTCTCGCCCAGCCTGAGTGCAGTGGGACAATCACATCTTAGCTCACTGTAGCCTTGAACGTCGTGGCTCAAGAGATCCTCCTACCTCAGCCTCCCAAGTAGCTGGGACTACAGTTATATGCCACCAAGCCCAGCTAATTATTTTTTGGAAGAGAGAGGGTCTCACTATGTTGCCCAGGCTAGTCTCAAGTGATCCTCCTACCTTGGCCTTCCAAAGTACTAGGATTACAGGCATGAGCCACCGTGCTTTACCTTCCCTCCCCCTCCCCTTTGAGACCGTCACTCTCTGTCACCCAGGCTGGAGAGCAGTGGCATGATCACGGCTCATTGCAACCTCGAACTCCTGGGCTCAAGCCATCCTCCTGCCTCAACCTCCTGAGTAGATGAGACCACAGTGCCATGACACCAGGCTAACTTTTTATTTTTTGTAGAAGCAAGGTCTTGTTACATTGCCCAGGCTGGTTTCTAACTCCTGCCTTCAAGCAATTCTCCCACTTTGGCCTCCCAAAGTGCTGGGATTACAGGCATGAGCGGCTGCACCTGCCAAGATCACATTTCTGCAATTCATTATGGGATTTTTCTTTTTTATTTTATTTTATTTATTTATTTATTTATTTATTTATTTATTTTGAGATGGTCTCACTCTGTCCCTCTGGCTCAAGTGCAGTGGTGCAATGTCAGCTCACTGCAACCTCTGCCCCCCAGGTTCAAGTGATTCTCCTCCCTTAGCCTCCCAAGTAGCTGGGACTACAAGCATGCGCCACCATGCCCGGATAATTTTTGTATTTTTACTAGAGACAGGATTTCACCATGTTGGCCAGGCTGGTCTCGAACTCCTGACCTCAGATGACCCACCCGCCTCGGCCTCCCAAAGTGCTGGGATTACAGGCGTGAGCCACCGCACCCGGCCAGATTTCTTTTTTAAAAAGTGTTCTAGAAAATTCATAATTCTTCAACTTACAGGGTCATAAGTGAGTCTTTCATGACATCTTTCTCAAACCTCCAGTGCCTCTTCCTTCCCTATCCACAGCTGATAGTTTTCCTTTGCATTTCACTGAGGAGGTAGAAGTAATTTGAATACAACTTCCACACCGACCCTTGGCTGTTCCTTGCTCGGATCTCATGATACATGTGCACTTGCTGCCTGTGCCCACAGCGATGCCCTTCTCTCACATTTCTACATGGTTCCTTCAGTTACTGTATTCAGGTATTTCCCTTTCCAGATCACTCTGCTGGGAGACAGTCTCACTCTGTCGCCCAGGCTGGAGTGCAGTGGTGCGATCAAGACTTACAGCAACCTCCAACCCTGGGTTCAAGCGATTCTCCTGCCTCAGCCTCTCAAGTAACTGAGATCACAGGCGCCCGCCACGACGCACGGCTAATTTTTTTGTATTTTTAGTAGAGACGGGTTTCACCATGTTGGCCAGGCTGGTCTCGAACTCCTGACCTCAAGTGATCCACCCGCCTCGACCTCCCAAAGTACTGGGATTCCAGGCGTGAGCCACCGCGCCTGGCCGGTGTTTTATATTTTTTTATAACACCACCGCCTCACCATATTATTCACGTTAAACTCCTTGAGGTCGGGGCCTTTGCTTTATTCACTCTGGCCCCTCGGACATCTAGAACGGAACTTGGTCTTACGTGGTGGGAGCTCAGGAAATACTTCATGGGTCAATGAATGAGTCCCGCCTCCGTTGCTACACAGACCTGCCCAAGTCCTCTTTACCTCGCTGACTCTTTGAATATTTGAAGACTCCCCCTAATTTTTCTCCACCCGTTCTTAAACTATTACTCAAGGGACCTGGTGTGCAGCTAGCCGCCCAAGCACTGACAGCGAAACTGGACACTTCCTGGTATTACGCTCTGCGCATCGCCAGGCGCAGCCGCACCCACTGCCGGCCTCACGCCGTCTGATTGGCTGTAGCTCTCCGGAGGGGCGGGGCCATCCAAGGAGCTACCCACATTGGAAGAGGCTGCTAGTCCTTCGCTGATACTTGCGGGGGTGGAGAGGGGGGAGGGTCACGTGGTTAAGACTCGCCACGTGAGCCAGGCACGGTGACTCGCGCCTGTAATCCCAGCACTTTGGGAGGCCGAGGCGGGTGGATCACTTGAGGTCAGGAGTTCGAGACAGCCCTGGCCAACCTGGTGACTCTACTAAAAATATAAAAAATTAGCCGGGCGTGGTGGTGCGTGCCTGTAATCCCAGCTACTCGGGAAGCTGAGGCAGAAGAATCGCTTGAACTCGGGAGACGGTGGGTGCAGTGAGTCGAGGTCGTGCCACTGCACTCCAGCCTGGGAGAAAGACTTGCCTTAGCAGCTTCTCTCTCTTTTCTTTTGCATTTTTAATCTTAGACTTTTGGAGATGTTGAAATGGTCCCTGAAACACTGCAAACACCGGGATGGGGGATGGATCCCAAAGTATGGCAGCTACTCTTGAGTGCCTGTTCCCCTCCTGTCCCTCCGCTACTGCTGCCTAAGTGGTCTTCGTAAAACACAAGTTTGCACTTGTCAGAACCACTCCTTAAGATCTCTCATGGCTTGCCCTCGCCTCCAAATAAAGATACTAACCACCGAGCTGGACACGGTGTCTCACACCTGTAATAGCAGCAGCGCCTGAGGAGGCCAAGGCAGACGTTTCACTTGAAGCCAGGAGTTTGAATGTATATATGTATATTCGAACTTAATATATTATATATATAATACTAAGTTCAAATATATATATATGCCAGGCACGGTGGCTCATGCCTGTAATCCCAACACTTTGGGAGGCCAAGGTGGGCGGATCACCTGAGGTCAGGAGTTCAAGACCAGCCTGGCCAACTGGCGAAACCCTATCTCTACTACAATACTGAAAATACAAAAATTAGTCGGGCATGGTGACAGGAGTCTGTAATCCCAGCTACGTGGGAGGCTGAGGTTGGAGAATCGCTTGAACCCAGGAGGCGGAGGTTGCAGTGGCCAGAGAGTGCATCATTGCACTCCAGCCTGGGTGACGAGTGAAACTCCGTTTCAAAATAAATAAATAAATATGCATAGATATATAATATATAATATATATATTATATATATATATATGGAGAGAGAGGTCTTGCTATGTTGTCCAGGCTGGATTAGAACTCTTGGGCGCAAATGATTCTCCTGCCTCAGCCTCCAAAGTAGCTGGGATTACAGGTGTCAGCTACTGTGCCCAGACTATTTTTACATCTTTATTTTTATTTTATTTATTTATTTTTTTGAGAATGAATCTCACTTTCTTGCCCAGTCTGAAGTGCAGTGGCGTGATCTTGGCTCACTGCAACCTCCGCCTTCAAGTGATTCTCCTCCCTCAGCCACCTGAGTAGCTGGGATCACAGGCACATGCAACCATGCCTGCCTAATTTTTGTATGTTTAGTAGAGACAGGGTCTCGCTCTGTTAGCCAGGATGGTCTCGAACTTCTTTCGTTTTTTTTTTTTTTTTTTTTTTTTTTGGAGACAGAGTCTTACTCTGTCACCCAGGATGGAGTGCAATGGCGTGGTCTTGGCTCACTGCAACCTCCACTTCCTGAGTTCAAGTGATTCTCCTGCCTCAGCCTCCCCAGTAGCTGGGACTATGGGCACGTGCCACTACACCTGGCTAATTTTTGTATTTGTTTTTTTTTTTTTTTTTTTTTTTTTTGAGGCGGAGTCTCGCTTTGTCGCCCAGGCTGGAGTGCAGTGGCCGGATCTCAGTTCACTGCAAGCTCCTCCTCCCGGGTTCCCGCCATTCTCCTGCCTCAGCCTCCCGAGTAGCTGGGACTACAGGCGCCCGCCACCTCGCCCGGCTAGTTTTTTGTATTTTTTTTAGTAGAGACGGGGTTTCACCGTGTTAGCCAGGATGGTCTCGATCTCCTGACCTCGTGATCCGCCCATCTCGGCCTCCCAAAGTGCTGGAATTACAGGCTTGAGCCACCGCGCCCGGCCAATTTTTGTATTTTTATTAGAGACGAGGTTTCACTGTGTTGCCCAGGCTGGTCTCGAACTCCTGACCTCGTGACCCACCCGCCTCAGCCTCCTAAAGTGCTGGGATTTCAGGCGTGCACCACCGTGAAACCCTATCTCTACTAAAAATACAAAAATTAGCTGGGTGTGGTGACACTCGCCTGTAGTCCCAGCTACTAGGGAGGCTGAGGCAGGAGAATCGCTTGAATCAAGGAAGCAGAGGTTGCAGTGAGCCAAGATTGCACCATTGCACTCCAGCCTGGGCGACAGAGTGAGACTCCTTCTCAAAAAACAAACAAACAACAACAACAAAAAGAAGTAAAGAAGTAGGAGGACACATCCTTATTTAGCAAATTGCCTCATTTCCCTGTGATGCTCCAGTGGGTACGAGGGTGAGTATAATGAAATAGATGGTACATCTGTCAACTCCAAAACTTAAAGAAACATTCTTTTAAAGAACTGGCTATCTCAAAGTGTTAATAAGATTCTTGGCAAGATTAAATCAACACTGAAATAAAAATGAGCAAGATCAAAATTATACATTTAAAGAATTTATTTTGAAAGAAAAGCTATACACATATAATATAAACTGTTTATTCTTGTATATGCAAAATCTGAATGAGAAGTACATTCTTGATGTGTGTTTGTCAGCTATTTTTGCAATATTGCTGCATAACAAATCACCCAAATTCAGTAGAGAACAATAGTGAGCATTTATTCTCATGCTCATGGATCTGCAAGTTGACTGAGGTGGGCTGATCTAGACTTGGCTCAGTCTAGTGGCTCTGCTTCAGCTGCAGGTCAACTGGGCATGGCTGTATTTTAGGTCCAGGTCTGCTTAAAAGGTCTCATCCTCCTTGCACCAACTGCTTCCCAGAGCAGGAGATCCAAGCCAAATCACACAAGCACATTTAAGGCCACTCCTCTCTTCACATCCTTATATGATCCATTGACCAAAGCAAGACACATGGCCAAGCTCCACATGAACAAGGAGAGAAAATATTCTACCCGTGGTGGAAGAATTGTAGACCTACATGTCAAATGAGAAGGATATAATACAGCAAGAGCATAGGCCGGGCGCGGTGGCTCATGCCTGTAATCCTAGCACTTTGGGAGGCCGAGGCAGGCGGATCACCAGGTCAAGAGATCAAAACCATCCTGGCTAACACGGAGAAAACCCATCTCTACTAAAAATACAAAAATTAGTGGTGGGCGCCTGTAGTCTCAGCTACTTGGGAGGCTGAGGCAGGAGAATTGCTTGAACCCAGGAGGCGGAGCTTGCCGTGAGCCGAGATCGCGCTACTGCCCTCCAGCCTGGGCGACAGAGAGAGACTCCATCTCAAAAACAAACGAAACACAGCAAGAGCATGAAGAATTGGGATAAATGAACAATAATTCAATCTACCACAAAGTATAAAGAACATAAAATAGGAATATAAGAAGAAATATTATTCTTATAAGAATGTAAGAGGCCGGGCACAGTGGCTCATGCCTGTAATCCCAGCACTTTGGGATGCCGAGGCGGGTGGACCACCTGAGGTTGAGAGTGCGAGACCAGCCTGACCAACATGGAGAAACCCCGTCTCTACTAAAAATACAAAATTAGCCAGGCATGGTGGCGCATGCCTGTAATCCCAGCTACTAGGGAGGCTGAGGCAGGAGAATCACTTGAACCTGGGAGGCGGAGGTTGCGGTGAGCCAAGATCGTGCCATTGCACTCCAGGGCTGAGCAACAGAGTGAAACTCCATCTCAAAAAAAAAAAAGTAAGAAAGAGGCTGGGTGCAGTGGCTTCTGCCTGTCATCCCAGCACTCTGGGAGGCCCAGTTGGGCAGATCACTTGAGGTCAGGAGTTGAGACCAACCTGGGCAACATGGTGAAACCCTCTCTCCACCAAAAAATACAAAAATTAGCACAGGATTTCTTGGAATTTCTTTCAGAGAAATTCTGCAAACAAATTTCATGCTGCAAATCACATTGCAAGGTGGCGCACGCCTATAGTCCTTAGCTATTCAGGAGGCCGAGGCAGGAGAATGACTTGAATCTGGGAGGTGGAGATTGCAGTGAGCGGAGACAGCACTACTGCATTCCAGCCTGGGCAACGGAGTGAGTCTGTCTCAAGAAAACAAAACATAAAAAAGAATGTAAGAATGATAGAAGTAGCCAAAAAACTTCATCTACCTAAGATGTAATCTTATGAACAGCATGAGACCTAAGAAATCTGTTGCAAAGTTCGGGCCTTGTGGCTCGTGCCTGTAATCCCAGCACGTTGGGAGGCCGAGGCGGGTGGATCACCTGATGTCAGGAGTTCAAGACCAGCCTGACCAACAAGGTGGAAACCCTGTCTCTACTAAAAATACAAAAAATTAGCCTGGTATGCTGGTAGGCGCCTGTAGTCCCAGCTACTCTGGAGGCTGAGACAGGAGAATTGCTTAAACCCGGGAGGCAGAGGTTGCAGTGAGCTAAGATCACACCACTGCACTCCGGACTGGGTGACAGAGCAGGACTCCGTCTCAAAAAAAAAAAAAAAAAAAAAGAAAAAGAAAAAAAGAAATCTGTTGCAAAATCTGCTTTGCAAAACAAGTTATCTTGGCTGGGTGTGGTGGCTTACACCTATAATCTCAGCACTTTGGGAGGCTGAAACAGGCAGATCACTTGAGCCTAGGAGTTGGAGACCAGCCTGGACAACATGGCAAAACCCTGTCTCTACAAAAAATGCAAACAAATTAGCCAGGTGTGGTGGTCCATGCCTGTAGTCTCAGCTACTTGGGAAACTGAGGTGAGAAGATTTCTGGAGCCCAGGAGGTCCAGGCTGCAATGAGCCATGAGTGTGCCACTGCACTCCAGCCTGGGGACAGAGCAAGACCCTGTCTCAAAACAACAACAGCAACAAAAATAATCTGTCTCTAGCAGCATCAGACACACAGAAATTAAAATCTTGCAGAATTTCTTGGAATTTCTCTTAGAGACTTCATGCTGCAAATCACTCAGATGATTAAAGCTCCAGATCACTTTCTTTTTTTTTTTTTTTTTTTCTTTTGAGATGGAGTCTTGCTCTGTTGCCCAAGCTAGAGTGCAGTGGTGCCATCTTGGCTCACTTCAACCTCCGCCTCCTGGGTTCAAGCGACTCTCCCACCTCAGCCTCCCAAGTAGCTGAGACTACACACACGAACCACCACAGCTGGCTAATTTTTGTATGTTTAGTAGAGATAAGGTTTTGCCATGTTGGCCAGTCTGGTCTCAAACTCCTGACCTCAGGTGATCTACCCACCTCGGCCTCCTAAAGTATTGGGATTACAGGTGTGAGCCACTGAGCCCCGCAGGGCCAAGATCACTTTCCTGCAACAAATTGTTACAAAACTTTTGTGAGCTGAATGGAGTTATATGACTTTAGCATTCCACAACCTCTCCCCCATAGCTCTGTATTCAGATACCAGCTGCAGAATTCCGTCATTCCACTTCAGTACTCACATTGTCCCAGTATTTTTTGGAAGGCACAGGAGTCATAAAAACTCAGCCTGGAAAACTATGGACACCTTAGGTGAAATGGAGCAACCTGGGAGTCAGGTTGCAGTATCCAGTCCAGCCATTTCACTTGCTGACCCTGTGACCTTCAGAAAGTCATGTGACCTCTCCTTATCTTTAAAATGAAAAACTTGAGGCCAGGCGCGGTAGCTCAGTCTCTACTAAAAATACAAAAATTAGCCAGGTGTGGTGGCGTGCGCCTGTAATCCCAGCTATTCAGGAGGCTGAGGCACAAGAATCATTGAGCCTAAGAGGTGGAGGTTTCAGTGAGCCAAAGTCACACCACCGCACTCCAGCCTGGGCAACAAAGTAAGACTCTGTCTCAAAAACAAAAACAAACAAAAACAGAAATAAATAATACAGAGAGATCCTGGTGTACCCTTTTCCCAATTTTCCCGCAATGGCAACATCTTGCAAAACTATACAATATCATAACCACAATATTGACATCCATATAGTCAAGATACAGTACATTTCTATCACCAGGATCTACAAGGATGCCTTAGTCCTTTTATAGCTGCACACATTTCCCTCCCACTCCTACCCTTTCTTTAATCTCTGGCAACCACTGATCTGTTCTCCATTTCTCAATTCTGCTTGCCATGTAACATAACACATTCACAGGTTCTGAGGATTAGAATGTGGACATCACTGAGGATGGGGGTGTAGAGTGGTATTATTTAGCCTATCACAAGGTTGCACTGCAGACATCCCTTCCTCCAGGAGCCTTCTATACAAATCACTGCCACCAACCCAAATTAATTAAGCCACGCTATTTTTTTTTTTTTTTTTTGAGACGGAATCTTGCTCTGTCGCCCAGGCTGGAGTGCAGTGGCACAGTCTCCACTCACTGCAAGCTCCACCTCCCGGGTTCATGCCATTCTCCAACCTCAGCTTCCTGTGTAGCTGGGACTACAGGAGTCCGCCACTGCGCCTGGCTAATTTTCGTATTTTTGGTAGAGATGGGGTTTCACCGTGTTAGCCAGGATGGTCTCCATCTCCTGACCTCGTGATCTGCCCATCTCGGCCTCCCAAAGTGCTGGGATTACAGGCATGAGTCACCGCGCCCAGCCCACGCTACTTTTTTTTGAGACGGAAACTCAGTCTGTCAGCAGGCTGGAGTGCAGTGGTGCAATCTTGGCTCACTGCAACCTTTGCCTCCTGAGTTCAAGCAATTCTCCTGCCTCAGCATCCCAAGTAACTGGGACTACAGGGGTGCACCACCATGCCCAGCTAATTTTTGTATTTTTAGTAAAGATGGGTTTTCACCATGTTGTCCAGGATGTTCTATATCTCTTGAGTTTGTGATCCACCCGCCTCAGCCTCCCAAAGTGCCGGGATTACAGGCGTGAGCCACTGCCCCTGGCCAAGCCACAGTACTTTTAAGTGTACTTTCTAATACCTACCATTAACCATAAACCACATGTAAAGTTAATTATGTGACAGTTTCAATGTAAAATTTTGAGAAATAGGGGGTTTTTTTGTTTGTTTTGTTTTGAGTTTTTGTTTGTTTGTTTTGAGACGGAGTTTCTCTCTTGTTGCCCAGGCTGGAGTGCAATGGCGCGATCTCGGCTCATTGCAACCTCCACCTCCCAGGTTCAAGCGATTCTTCTGCCTCAGCCTCCCAGGTAGTTGGAATTACAGGTGTGTGCCATCACGCCCAGCTAATTTTTGTATTTTTAGTAGAAACAGGGTTTCACCATGTTGGTCAGGCTGGTCTCGAGCTCCTGACCTTGTGATCTGCCCGCCTGGGCCTCCCAAAGTGCTGGGATTACAGGCGTGAGCCACCATACCCCGCCGTTGTTTTGTTTTGTTTGTTTGTTTGAAACAGGGTCTTACTTCTTCACCTAAGCTGAAGTGCAGTGGCACCATCTCATCTCACTGCAACCTCTGCTTCACAGACTCAAGTGATTCTCTAGCCTCAGCCTCCCAAGTAGCTGGGACTACAGGTGTGAGCCACTAATTCCCAACTAATTTTTGTAGTGTGTAGAGATGAGGTTTTGCCACTTTGCCCAGGCTGGTCTTGAACTCCTGGGCTCAAAGCAATCTGCCTGCATAGGCCTGCCAAAGTGCTAGGACTACAGGTGTGAACCGCCTCACCTGGCTGAGAATTTGTTTTTGTTTTTGTTTTTGAGGTGGAGTCTCGCTCTGTCGCCTGGGCTAAAGTGCAGTGGTGCAATCTCAGCTCACTGCAACCTCCACCTACTGAGTTCAAGTGATTCTCCTGCCTCAGCCTCCACATAGCTGGGACTACAGGTACATGCCACCACTCCTGGCTATTTTTTGTATTTTTAGTAGAGACAGGTTTTCACCATGTTGGCCAGGCTGGTCTTAAACTCTTGACCTCAAGTGATCCACCCATCTTGGCCTCCCAAAGTGCTGGGATTACAGGAGTGAGCCACTGCACCCAGCCAGCTTTTTTGTTTTTGTTTTTGTTTTGAGACAGGGTCTTGCTCTGCTGCTCAGACTAGAGTGCTAGTGGTATGATCGTAGCTCACTGCAGCCTCAAATTCCTGGGCTCAAGTGATCTTCCTGCCTCAGCCTCTCCATGTAGCTAGGACTCCATGTGCGTGCCACCACGCATAGCAATAATTGGCTTTTTTATAACAACACAGTACCTTACAGTTTTCTATAACAATTATCCCGATGTAGCAAACATCATGCAATAGAACAAACGAGATTTTCTTGTTGGGGGGCGGGGTGTGGAGCTTGAATTCTAAAAATGCAGATTTCAAAGAAGCACTCCTCCCTGATGTCTGTAGTCACCAGAATATAAGCTTCCTAAAGGATGTGGATGCCCACACTCATACCTAGAGCAGACTCCCATAAATACACACTTATTAAATCATTGAATAAATAAATGAATGGATGGATTAAGCAAATGCTTCTGACTAGAGGTGTCAGGGCATGGGCAAGGTTGAGAGGCAGCAGCCCTAAAATTAAAAAGTGATGATGACAAATCTAGCAGCTTCCACTTATCAAGCACTTCCTGTGTGCTGCACACGAATAATGGTGCAAACCCTCATTATAATGCTATAAACTGGGTGTATCACCCAGGCTGGAGGGCAGTGGCATGATCATGGTTCACTGCAGCCTCGACTTCCTGAGCTCAGGTGATCCTCCCACCTCAGCCTCCCAAGTAACTAGGGACTACAGGTATGCACCACCATGCTGGACTAATTTTTCATTTGTTTTTTTTTTTTTTTTTTTTTTTTGAGACGGAGTCTCACGCTGTTGCCCAGGCTGGAGTGCAGTGGCGCGATCTCGGCTCACTGCAAGCTCCGCCTCCCGGGTTCCCGCCATTCTCCTGCCTCAGCCTCCTGAGTAGCTGGGACTACAGGCGCCCGCCACCGCGCCCGGCTAATTTTTTGTATTTTTAGTAGAGACGGGGTTTCACTGTGGTCTCGATCTCGTGACCTTGTGATCCGCCCGCCTCGGCCTCCCAAAGTGCTGGGATTACAGGCTTGAGCCACCGCGCCCGGCCTTCATTTGTTGTAGAAATGGGCTTTCACCATTTTCTCAAACTCCTGGGCTCAAGTGATCCTCCTAAAGTGCTGGGATTACTAGCTTGAGACAGAACAAGGTAAACTGGTTTCCACAGTGGCTGCACCATTTTACATTCTCATCAGCAATATACAAGGATTCCAATTTTTTCCACATGCTCTCCAATGCTTGTCATCTTCCTTTATTTTTTTTGGAGATGGAGTCTTGCTCTGTTTCCCAGGCTAGAGTGCAGTGGTACCATCTCGGCTTACTGCAACCTCCACCTTCTGGCTTCAAGCGATTCTCCTGCTTCAGCCACCTGAGTAACTGGTATTACAGGTACCCGCCACTATGCCTGGCTAATTTTTTTTTTTTGAGATGAAGTCTCACTCTGTCACCCGGGCTGGAGTGCAGTGATATGATCTTGGCTCACTACAACCTCCGCCTCCCACGTTCAAGTGATTCTTTGGCCTCAGCCTCCCAAGTAGCTGGGAGTACAGGAGTGCACCACCACACCCAGCTAATTTTTGTATTTTTAGTAGAGACAGGGTTTCACCATATTGGCCAGGCTGGTCTTGAACTCCTGACCTCGTGATCCGCCCGCCTCGGCCTCTCAAAATACTGGGATTACAGGTATGAGCCACCAAGCCCAGCCCAACCGGTTAATTTTTGTATTTTTAGTAGAGACAGGGTTTCACCATGTTGGCCAGGCTTGTCTTGAACTCCTTACCTCAGGTGATCCACCTGCCTTGGCCCTCCAAAGTGTTAGGATTACAGGCGTGAGCCACTGTGCCCAGACTAAAATCAACCATTTTAAAGTGGACAATTCAGTGACATTTAGTACATTCACAATGTGGTGTAATATTCATCTCTGTCTAGTTCAGGACAAATTTTATCATCTCAAAATAAAACCCTGTTGTGCCTATCAAGCAGTTACTAATGTTTCCCAGTTTTAACAGATTAAGAAATGGACTAAGACAATATGAAAAGTGCTGGCTGGGAGCCATGGCTCACACTTGTAATCCCAACTTGTTGGGAGGTCGAGGTGGGAGGATTACTTGAGCCTAAGAGTTGGAGACCAGCCTGGGTAACATAGTGAGGCCCTCATCTTTACAAAAAATACAAAAATAAGCTGAGTGTGGTGGTGTGCACCTGTAGTCCCAGCTACTCGGGAGGCTGAGGTGGGAGGATTGCTTGAGCCAGGGAGGTCCAGGTTGCACTGAGCCATGATTGTGCCACTGCACTGTAGCTTGGGTGTCAGAGCAATACCCTGTCTCAAAAGAAGAAAGAAATAAAGAGAGAAAGAGAGAGAAAGAAAGAGAAAGAAAGAGAAAGAAAAAGAAAGAAAGAAGGAAAAGGAAGGAAAGGAAGAAAAGGAAGGAAAGAGAGAAAGAAAAAAGTGCTAAGGGCCCACAACAAAATTTTTAATTTTAAAATTAATTTTAATTTTAAATTTAAAATTTAAAAATGAGGCTGGGTGCGGTGGCTCATGCCTGTAATCCCAACACTTCCAGAGGCCGAGGCGGGAGGATCGTTTGAGCCCCAGAATTTGGGATGAGTCTGGCCAACATGGTGAAACCCCGTTTCTCTAAACAAAAATACAAAATTTAGCCAGGCATGGTGGCAAGCGCTTGTAATCGAAGGCGCTCAAGAGGCTGAGGCAAGAGAATCGCTTGAACCCGGAAGGCGGAGATTGCAGTGAGCCGATATCGCGGGCCACTGCACTCCAGCCTAGGCCACAGAGTAAAACTCTGTCTCAAAGGGAAAAAAAGAAAAGAATATAATAATTATGAATTCAGGTTGGATTTATAAATATAAATGTGTTAATATAAAGACAATAGTCTTTATACCAACACAGTTGTAAAATATAATTTTTAATTTTTAATGGAGAAAGGGGTCAGTCCACTGAGGCAAAAGTGCTTAGGGCTCACGAAAGACTGGAAGCTCCGCCACCACCATCCACACTGCAAAAATCCTTTGAAAACAAAGTTGAGGCAAGCTGGTTCTTAAATTCTAGGCTAATTCTGCCCCCTAGCGGCTACAGAGAAATCTCAGAAATTAATGCCCCCTAGTTGTTGAGTAATTCGCACCTACCAGGTGCCTTGAACTTAGTTAGGCTGCATTTTTTTTATCCTTGCAATTCCATGAGGTAAGTGATATCCAAATGTATAGATAAGCTGCCGAAGATCCGAGTGCTTAAGTTGGTGGGTCTTACGGAAGTGAATGCTGTTTCTTACTGAAGGAGGCACAGAGAGTGCAAACCTTTGTGGGCAGGAAGCCTGCTCTAAAGTTTGAGACTGTCAGGCCCGGCGCGGTGGCTCACGCCTGTAATCCTGGCACTTTGGGAGGCCGACGCGGGCAGACCACTTGAGGTCAGCAGTTCGAGACCAGTCTGGCTAACATGATGAAAACCCGTTTCTACTAAAAATTCAAAAATTAGCTGGGTGTGTGGCACGCCTAAAATTCAAAAATTAGCTGGGTGTGTGGCACGCCTGTAGTCCCTGCTACTCAGAAGCCTGAGGCAGGAGAATCGCTTGAACCCGGGATGCAGAGGCTGCAGTGACCCGAGATTGCATCACTGCACTCCAACCTGGGCAACGGAGTGAGGATTCATCTTAAAAAATAAAGCTGGAGACTTTTATTCTAAAAGCATTTCAGTGAGCCATCTATTTATTTATTTCCCTATAAGCTTGGAAATATAGGTTCTTCCCTATCTATCTACATGACGGTAATGAGCACATATCCTGATCAGATAATACATGATTTGCAAACATTTTCTCTCATTCTGTGGGTTGTGTTTTTCTCTCTCTCTCTCTCTCTCTCTCTCTCTCTCTCTCTCTCCCTCTTTTTTCAAGACAGAGTTTCTGGCCGGGCTCAGTGGCTCATGCCTGTAATCCCAGCACTTTGGGAGGCCGAGGCGGGCGGATCACGAGGTCAGAAGATCAAGACCATCCTGGCTAACAGGGTGAAACCCAGTATTTACTAAAAATACAAAAAATTAGCCGGGCGTCGTGGTGGGCGCCTGTAGTCCCAGTTACTGGGGAGGCGGAGCTTGCAGTGAGCCGAGATGGCGCCACTGCACTCCAGCCTGGGCGACACAGACTGTCTCAAAAAAAAAAAAAAAAAAAAAAAAAAAAAGACAAGAGTTTCACTCTTGTTGCCCAGGCTGGAATGCAATGGTACAATCTCGGCTTACTACAACCTCCGCCTCCCATGTTCAAGCGATTCTCCTGCCTCAGCCTCCTGACTAGATGGGATTACAGGCTTGCACCACCGCACCCGGCTAATTTTTGTATTTTTAGTAGAGACAGGGTTTCACCACGTTGGCCAGGCTGGTCTCCAACTCCCAACCTCAGGTGATCTGCCTGTCTTGGCCTCCCAAAGTGCTGGGGTTACAGGCGTAAGCCACGGCACCTGGTGTCTTTTCACTCTCTTGATAGTGTTCTTTGATGCACAAAAGTTTTAATTTTGACGTTTATCTTTGTTTTTGTTGTTATTGCCTGTGCTTTTAATGTCATATACAGGAAATCATTGCCAAATCCAACGTCATGAAGATTTCCCCTATATTTTCTTCTAAGAGTGTTATAGTTTTAGCTCTTCAGATTACGTCTCTGATCCATTTTGAATGAATTTTTGTATGTGGTGTTAGACTCCACTTTACTTTTTGCATGTGGATATTCAGTTTTCCCAATGCACTTCATTTTGAAATAATTTCCCTGCATTCCCTGCTGGTTTACTACTCTCAATTAGATAGTAAAACCAATTAAACCAATTTTTTTTTTTTTTTTTTTTTTTTTTGAGATGGAGTCTCACTCTGTCTCCCAGGCTGGAGTGCGATGGCACGATCTCAGCTTACTGCAACCTCCGCCTCCCAGGTTCAAGCAATTCTCGTGCCTCAGCCTCTGGAGTAGCTGGGATTACAGGCAGGCGGCACCACGCCCGGCTAATTTTTGTATTTTTAGTAGAGATGGGGTTTCACCATGTTGGCCAGGCTGGTCTTGAACTCCTGACCTCAGGTGATCTGCCTGCCTTGGCCTCCCAAAGTGCTGGGATTACAGGGTGAGCCACCGTGCCCAGCCTCTTAAAAAAAAAAAAAGAGATGGGGTCTCACTATGTTGTCCAGGCTGGTCTCAAACTCTTGGCTCAAGCTATTCTCCCACCTCAGCCTCCCGATGAGTGGGGAATACAGGCATGAGCCACTGTGCCCCGCCAAAACCAATTCTATACAATTTTTTTTTTTCTTTTCGGACTTTTGAAAACCATAATAAAGGGAGGTATCTTCCCCCAAATACCAAACCTGGTGCCTTCTAAGCTCTCTGTAGGAGCTGAGTATGCCCTAGTTGAACTTAAGCCAACTACACAGAAATAACTGCAGGCACCAGGGAGCATATTCCTCCTCCTGTCAAATGCCTGGTGAAGGCAACTGTGATTATCAGCTTAGCAGAGGAAAAAGTAACTTTGTATTCCTGCAGTTGTTGGAACCAAATTCTGCCAGATTCTAGGCAAAGGGCTTAAAAGGCAGAATGTTTAGGCCCGGCGCGTTGGCTCACGCTTGCAATCCCAGCATTTTGGGAGGCCGAGGCAGGAGGATCACGAGGTCAGGAGATTGAGACCATCCTTGCTAATACAGTGAAACCCCGTTTCTACGAAAAAATAAAAAAAAAAAAAAATTAGCCAGGTGTGGTGACGGGCGCCTGTAGTCCCAGCTACTCGGGAGGGTGAGGCAGGAGAATGGCGTGAACCTGGGAGGCGGAGCTTGCAGTGAGCTGAGATTGCACCACTGCACTCCAGCCTGGGTGACAGAGCAAGACTCCGTCTCAGGAAAAAAAAAAAAAAATAGGAAGAATGTTTAGGACATGGTTTTTGGAGTCAGAGACGTATGTTCCAATTCTGGCTTCACTATTTTATAGTCTTTGAGCATGTGCCCTTTATGTACCCTTGAAGATGTCGCTTAACCTTTCTGAGCTTCAGGTACCTCATCTTTAAAATGGGGATAATGTTTCGGTCCTAGCCACGAGTCTCTAGTCAGTGCTCAGTAAAAAGTAGCAGACACGATTGAAAACTCGTTTTCCTCTTACAATTGAAGATAGGAACCTTTTTAAGAGCAAGCACCAGGCACCGAATTTAACGACTGGTTGCATTTCTGGGTGATCCAAGACCGTTTGTCCCCGGTCTCCCTGGCAGCACAGCGGTAGGAGTTAAGAATGATGTTACACCATGCATGCAAAGTGCTCACAACACACTCTGGCACTCAGAAAACGAGAGCTGAGTCATGGATGCCCAGTTTCCCCATCTGTAAAATGAGCAAGTTCGATCACTTGAAACGACATTCTTGGACCTTGGATGACTCAGATTTTCCAGGTACATGCGGAAAAGCACGCCAGAGGGAAGGAGGAGGAGTGGTAGTGCTGCGACCAAGCCCAGGTTTAGCGAAACCGACAGCTCCACCACCCGCACTAGTTACCCCAGCTCCGGAGGTGCCAAGCGGATGGGGTGGGTAGTAGACACAGGGCGGAGCTTAGTCGGCTCCGCCCCCAGCCCGCGCTTTTCTCATTGGCCCAGTGAACTCGAGACTCGTGACGCCTTAGGCGTGCGCCCAGCGTGTGAAGGGGGCTTGGCTCGCTGAGCGGGAGGAGAGAAGATGGCGACATCCGTGGTGCACCGGTTCCTGCGATTACTGCACGGGGTCGCGCCGTGGCGGAGCAGGTATAGCAGCGCGGAGAGACTGCCTTGGGGCGTGGGGCAACCTGGACCAAGCTGGGGTCTGGAGAGAGATGTTTCTCTGTCGCGGGCTCGCTCTGAGGCGAGCTTGGGTGGAGACGGAGCTACCTTCACCTCGAGCTTAGAAGCAGGTGCGACTGCTCCTGTCTAGGGCGGTCCGGATTTAGTTAAGGTGTGGCCTAGAAAGTCTCGCTTTGCCCTTTCCAGCTAGGTGGAAGTTCACGAGGGACAAAACCAGATGAAATAGGCTTCCTGCCCGTCACTCGACTCGAGGCAGGGCTTTCAGATGTTCAGATGCCATTTTCTCATGTGTTGGTTTTTGTAGAAGGAGGGATGTCTTGTGGGAAGGGCACTAGATTGAGTGTCAGGCTACTTTCATTTCTGGATCTTAGTCTTTGAAGCTCGAGGGTTGGATTAAGTAATCTCAAAGCAGTCTGTTATGGGGCTAGAGTCTTGGTTACCCTTGTGACCCCCAGCTGTTAGGTTCTTAGAAATTGAAGAGACTTGAGGGGGTCTTCTTAGTCCAGCTGTCTCTCTTTGGAGTTAATGAGATTGGGGCTCCGAGAGAGGGAGGGATTTGCTCGAGTTCACCTAGCCAGTTTGTAGCAGAGCCAGGAATCAAGGTACCTCTCTCTCACGCGACGATCTTTCTCTCAGGCTGCCCACTGTGGGGACAGTTGTTATACAGAAAATAGAGCATTTGGACTGTCAGAAAATGGGTTAAAATGTTGGTATCTGTGACTCAGAGTCGGCTGCCTGGTGTCATTTCAAAGAGCTAAGATTTGAGAGATGCGTCATACTTGTGTGTTTCCTACAGGGTTCATTTTGTCAGCGTTGATCAGAGGATAACTTATTGTAGTTTTGGGAGGAGAAGGACACCGGATTTGGACTGAGGGGGGAACAGTAACCGTCATTGGTCTTGTTATGAAAGTGTGACATTTTCATCATTAACTGTACAGAAATGATTATCTCTTAGGAGAGGGCTCTGCATTATGGTGGTAACTGTTAGAATTTGGGCAGAAAGCTTTGTTTTCAATGTTATTAGCAGGCGCGCTGTTTATGAGTCAACCCTGAATTCATTTAAAGTGTGTCATAGGCCAGGTGCGGTGGCTCACGCCTGTGATCCCAGCACTTTGGGAGGCCAAGGTGGGTGGAGCACTTGAGATCAGGAGTTCGAGACCAGCCTGGCCAACGTGGTGAAACCCCGTCTCTACTAAAAAAATACAACAATCAGCTGGGCGTGGTGGCAGGCACCTGTAATCCCAGCTATTTGGGAGGCTGAGGCAGGAGAATTGCTTGAACCTGGGAGGCAGAGGTTGCAATGAGCCAAGATTGCGCCACCCCACTCCTGCCTGGGCGGCACAGTGAGACTTTGTCTCAAAAAAATTAAAAATAAAGTGTGTCATGAATTGGAAGGACTAAAATATGACATCTTTAAAAAGTTTTTGTTGTTGTTTATTTGTTTTGGGAATCAGAGCCTCACTCTGTTGCCCAAGAGGAAGTGCAGTGGTGTGATGATGGCTCACTGCAGCCTCCACCTCCTCAGCTCAAGCAGTTCTCCCACCTCAGCCTCCTGAGTAGCTAGGACCACAGGTGCACGCCACCACGCCCAGCTGTTTTTTTTGGTTTTTTTGAGGGGGGTAGACACAGGGTTTTACCATGTTGCCCAGGCTGGTCTCGAACTCCTGGGCTCAAGTGATCTATCCACTTTTTTTTTTTTTTTTTTTGAGATGGAGTCTCGCTGTCGCCCAGGCTGGAGTGCAGTGGTGTGATCTCGGCTCACCTCAACCTCTGCCTCCTAGGTTCAAGCGATTCTCCTGCCTCAACCTGCCAAGTAGCTGGGACTACAGCCGCGCACCACCATGCCCAGCTAAGTTTTGTATTTTTAGTGGAGATGGGGTTTCACCATGTTTCCCAGGGTGGTCTCCATCTCCTGACCTCGTGATCTGCCTGCCTCGGCCTCCCAGAGTGCTGGGTTTACAGGCGTGAGCCACCGCACCCAGCCATCCACCCACTTTCACCTACGAAAGTGCTGGCATTACAGAGGTGAGCTATCGCACCCCATCTACAATAATTTTTTTAAATGATGAGAGGAAGCTGTACCTCAGTCACCATCATTTTAAAAAGGGGGAGAAAAAAGCTATATATACACATATATATACACACATATATACGTATATATATACACACACGTATATATACGCACACATATATATACACACACATATATATATATTTTTCCGTGAGGTGGAGTCTTGCACTGTTGCCCAGGCTGAAGTGCAGTGGTGCGATCTTGGCTCACTGCAAGCTCCGCCTCCCGGGTGCACGCCATTCTCCTGCCTCAGCCTCCCGAGTAGCTGGGACTACAGGTGCCCGCCACCACGCCCAGCTAATTTTTTGTATTTTTAGTAGAGACGGGGTTTCACCATTTTAGCCAGGATGGTCTCGATCTCCTGACCTTGTGATTCATCTGCCTCGGCCTCCCAAAGAGCTGGGATTACAGGCATGAGCCACCGTGCCGGGCCAAAAAAGCTGTATTTTAGTACCAGTGTAGATAGATAAGATTAGACTTAGATGCAGAGGGTGAGAGGGATGAAGATTTGGGTACAATAAGAAGTCATAATTTTCAAAGGTATTCTGTATCAAGATAGAAATGATATTGATACACAAACCAAAAAGATAACATTTCCGTAGGTTTTTAGTAAACCAGTGTCTATTTGTGAGACATGTAAATGAAAACCTTATATTTCAGGTAAGTTTTTCAATAACTGGGTGATGTGTGACAGGTGATAGGTAACATCTTGGGTGATAATTTAGGGCCATGTTTCCCAAACTCATTTGATAAAAGAATGGGCTGAATGGGCTGGGATGCTTGTTAGAAATAGAGATTCCTGGCCGGGCACGGTGGCTCACGCCTGTAATCCCAGCACTTTGGGAGGCTGAGGCGGGCGGGTCATGAGGTCAGCAGATCGAGACTATCCTGGCTAACATGGTGAAACCCCATCTCTACTAAAAATATAAAAAATTAGCCGGGCATTTTGGCGGGCGCCTGTAGTCCCAGCTACTTGGGAAGTAGAGCTTGCAGTGAGCCGAGATCGCGCCACTGCACTCCAGCCTGGGCGACAGAGCGAGACTCCGTCTCAAAAAAAAAAAAAAAAAGGAAAAAGAAATAGAGATTCCTTGGAAGTCTCTCTGAGCCTGCTGTGACTTGGGAGGCTAGCTGATTTAAAAAAAAAAAATAAAAGCTGGGCGCGGTGGCGCATGCCTGTAATCCCGGCACTTTGGGGGGGCCAAGGTGGGTGGATCACGAGGTCAGGAGATCGAGACCAGCCTGGCCAACATGGTGAAACCCCGTCTCTACTGAAAATGCAAAAATTAGCTGGGTGTGGTGGCTTGTGTCTGTAGTCCCAACTACTCAGGAGGCTGAGGCAGGAGAATCTCTTGAACCTGGGAGACGGAAGTTGCAGTGAGCCGAGATTGCGCCACTGGACTCCAGCCTGGGCGACAGAGCGAGACTCTGTCTCAAAAAAAAAAAAAAAAAAAAGAGAAAGATTCCAGACATGCCCCCATCCTGCTGCCAATTTCAGATTCAGTAGATACAAGTTGGGGCCCTGGCAACTGTAGTTTTTACAGGTGATTCTTAGGTTCAGGCAAATATGGACAATAGTACCTAGGAAGTAGTTTTTCGTGCATGACTTCCGTTCAGAAATATTTATGACATCCTTACCACTGCAAGCCACAGTGTCAAGGGACCATGGAGAAGGGAGAAAAAAGAAGGGGAGGAGGAGAGAATGAAGAATTTAAAAACATTTGAAATAGGCCTTGTCTTCAAGGAACTTTATTATATACTTGTAATACAAGGTGGAATATGGGATAATGCCTTCAAGAGGTCTGTCAGTTCTGTTTTAGGAGAACTTTCACAGCTTTAGAAAACAAGGGAGACATAAGGACTATAGGCAAAATGTTACTACTAGCAGTGATGTTAAAAATGTCTTAGGCCTGGGCGTGGTGTCTCACGCCTGTAATCCCAGCACTTTGGGAGGCTAAGGCAGGTGGATTGCAGGAGCTCAGGAGTTCAAGACCAGCCTGGGCAACATGCCAAAACCCTATCTGTACAAAAAATACAAAAATTAGCTGGTCATGGTGGTGCATACCTGTAGTCCCAGCTACTTGGGAGGCTGAGGTAGGAGGACTGCTTGAGCCCAGGGGGTTGAGGCTGCTGTGAACCAAGATCATGCCAGTGCACTCCAGCCTGGGCAACAGAGTGAGACCCTGTCTTAAAAAAAGAAAAAGAAAAAGAAAAAAGTAGTGCAATTGGCCAGGTGTGGTGACTTATGTCTGTAATCTTAACACTTTGGGAGGCCGAGGCGGGAGAATTGCTTGAGCCCAAGAGTTCAAGACCAACGTGAGTAACATAGTGAGACCTCCTCTCTACAAAAAGTAGCTGGGTGCATGTGTGTGGTCCCAGCTACTTGGGAAGCTACGGTGGGAGGTTCACTTGTGCCCAGGAGGTCGAGGCAGCAGTGAGCTGTGATTTCACCACTGCATTCCAGCCTGGGTGACAGAGTGAGACCCTGTCTCAAAAAAAAAAAAAAAAAAAAAAAACTTATTACCAGGACACTATGGAGACAGATTAGTGAGAGTGAATGCTGGTCATAGATGATTGATATGGCCATCCCAGTGTATGTCAGCTGAATATCAACTCTTAATAGTAATAACAATGTAATTAGGTGCTAGGCCCTGGGCTCAGGTTTTGCATGATTGTCTTCTAATGAGGTGAGTTTTGTTTTTGCAGGTGGAGAAACTGAGGCTTAAGGTTAGTTAAGAAATTTCCTAAGGTCACACAGCTGCTAAGAAGTGGTAGCGCTGAGATTTGAGTTGCACAGGCAGACTGTAGTGCTTAATTGTGGGCTTTAATTCCCTACTTGCGGGATGTGATGCAGAATGCATGTAGAAGAGACATCTGTTTTAACCCATCCATTCATCTTTCTGGGCATACTCTCACTGTTGAGACTGAAGGCCAGTGAGAACACAGATAAACCCCTGTGTTCATCGAGGTATACATACAGTAAACAAATAACTGAATACATACAGAATCCATTAATTTTGGGTCATGAGAAATGCTATGAAGAAAAAGCAAGATAATTAAGAAGCTAGTGTTCAACAGAAAGACAGACTTTGCATGTTCTCACTTATTTGTGGGAGCTGTAAATTAAAACAGTTGAACTCATGGAGATAGTAGAAGGATAGTTACCAGAAGTTGGAAAGGGTAGTGGGGGGGTGGGGGGATGGGAGGAAATGGGGATGGTTAATGGGTATCAAAAAAATAAAATGGGCCAGGCACAGTGGCTTACGCCTGTAATCCCAGCACTTTGGAGGCTCAGGCGGGTGGATCACCTGAGGTTAGGAGTTCAAGACTAGCCTGGCCAACAAACCCTGTCACTACTGAAAATACAAAAAATTAGCCAGGCATGGTGGTGTGCTCCTGTAATCCCAGCTACTCAGGAGGCTGAGGTAGGAGAATTGCTTGAACCCGGGAGTCAGAGGTTGCAGTGAGCTGAGATTGCGCCATTGCACTCCAGCCTGGGCAACAGAGCAAGACTCCATCTCAAAAAAATAAAATAAAATGAGTAAGACCTAGTATTTGCTAGCACAACAGGGTTGTGATCAAGATCAGCCTGGCCAAGAGGGTGAAACCCCGTCTCTACTAAAAATACAAAAAATTAGCCAGGCATGGTGGTGGGCGCCTGTAATCCCAGCTACTCGGGAGGCTGAGGCAGAGAAATGCTTGAACCTGGGAGGCAGAGGTTGCACTGAGCCGAGATCACTGCACTCCAGCCTGGGCGACAGAGCAAAACGCCGTCTCAAAAAACAAAACAAAACACTAAAAGAGTGTAACTGGATTATTTGTAACACAGAGCTTGAAAGCTTGAGGGGATAGATATCCCATTTACCTAGTGTGATTATTCCACATTGCATGCCTGTATCAAACTAGCTCATGTAACACGTAAATATATATACCTACTACATACCCAGAAAAATTAAAAAAAAAAAAATTCAGAAGTTAGTGCTCAAGAGGGCCAAGTCTTGGGCATACAGTGCTCAGGAAAAACTGCACTGAGGAGTAACATTTGAGCAGAGAACTAAATGATGAGAGAGTGAGCCACATAGGAGAGGGGTGTACCCAGCAGAGCAAACAGCAAATGGAGGAGTGTGGAAAGGGGCACACATGTGGTGTGGACAAGGAGCGGCAAGAGGAGTGAGTGAGGAGGAAGAGAGGGAAAGTAGCTAGAGATCTGAGAGGTTGAAAAGATGTGGGATTTTGTCTTTCTGTTTTATTTATTTTTTTTCGAGACAGAGTCTTGCTCTGTCACCCAAGCTGGAGTGCAGTGCGCAATCTCGGCTCACTGCAACCTCCGTCTCCCAGGTTCAAGCAATTCTCCTGCCTCAGCCTCCTGAGTAACTAGGACTATAGGCGCCGACCACCACACCTGGCTAATTTTTGTATTTTTAGTAGAGATGGAGTTTCACCATGCTGGCCAGGCTGGTCTTGGACTCCTGACCTTGTGATCCACCCACCTTGGCCTCCCAAAGTGCTGGGAGTTCTCACAGGCATCAGCCACCATGCCCGGCCTTTATTTTTTGCTTTTTTCAGACAAAGTCTGTCTCTGTCATGCCAAGGCTGGAGTTCAGTGGTGTGATCTTGGCTCATTGCAACCTCCACATCACGGGTTCAAGCAGTTCTCTTGCCTCAGTCTCCCAAGTAGCTGGGATTACAGGCCACCACCATCACACCCGTCTAATTTTTTGTATTTTTAGTAGAGATGGGGTTTCACCATATTGGCAGGCTAATTTTTTTGTATTTTTAGTAGAGACGGGGTTTCACTTATTGCCCAGGCTGGTCTCAAACTCCCGACCTCAGGTGATCCACCTGCCTCAGCCTCCCAAAGTGCTGAGATTACAGGCGTGAGCCACCAATCCTGGCCAGTGGTAAAGTTTTCATGCCTTGCCAGTGGATTGAATTTGGATGATGAGAAAGAAAGGACTTAAAAATGAGTCCTGGGCTGGGTGCGGTGGCTCATGCCTGTAATCCCAGCACTTTGGGAGGCCGAGACGGGCGAATCATGAGTCAGGAGATCGAGACCATCCTGGCTAACACGGTGAAACCCCGTCTCTACTAAAAAATACAGAAAACTGGCCGGGCGAAGTGGCGGGCGCCTGTAGTCCCAGCTACTCGGGAGACTGAGGCAGGAGAATGGCATGAATCCGGGAGGCGGAGCTTGTAGTGAGTTGAGATCCAGCCACTGCACTCCAGCCTGGGCGACAGAGCGAGACTCCGTCTCAAAAAAAAAAAAAAAAAAAAAAAAAAAAAAAAAAGGTTGTACCTGAGGGCTGGATGAACAGTGGTACCTTGTTTTGACCTGGTATGTTAATTATAGTAATGCTGGTACTGTAACAGATAAACACTAGCATTCTCAGTGGCTTAACGCAGTAGAAGTTTATTTCTCACTTTTGTAAAGCCCTATTGGGTGCTCCTGATTGGCAGGGCAGCTGTTCTCCAAGCAATGTTCAGGGACCCAGTCTCCTGCCATCTTTTTTTTTTTTGGAGATGGAGTCTTGCTCTGTCACCCAGGGCTGGAGTGCAGTGGCATGATCTCGGCTCACTGCAGCCTCTGCCTCCCAGGTTGAAGCAATTCTCCTGCGTCAGCCTCCTGAGTAGCTGGGATTACAGGTGCACACCACCACACCCATCTAATTTTTTGTGTTTTAGTAGCTACTGGGTTTTACCATATTGCCCAGGCTGGTCTCGAACTCCTGAGCTCAGGCAATCCCCCCACCTCAGCCTCCCAAAGCACTAGGATTACAGGTGTGAGCCACCGTGCCTGGCCTTCCTGCCATCTTTAATACTTCCACAGTTGGCATGTTTGTCTGCATCAAGCTGGCTGGAGGAGGTAAGCTTGGAGGTGAATGCCTGGGAAGCCTGAATGATCCTCAGATTTCATTGGTTCACACTCAGTCTCATGGCCACACCTTGCTGCATGGGAGGCTGGGAAATGTAGTCTAACAGGTGTCCAGAAGAGGAAGTGCATTTGGTAAATATCTGGCTAGTCTCTGCTATCGATAGAGAACTCTGGGGCAGGAGCAGATTGAAGGTGAGTTAGAGAGGGTCAGGAATCCTGTTTTCTACAGACTCGGTTTAAGAGGACTCAAAGTGGGGCCACTGGGTAGCTGGCCCCTGGAGGAGCAATGAAGGAGTCATCAGTGGATGGTTCTTTAAAGCCATGGGACTGGATAAGCATCTCTGGGGAGAGTGCATAGGTAGAGAAGAGATCTGAACCCTGGGCATGGCAAGAATCCACAGTTAGGAAGCAAAGGAGAATTCACAAATAGAGACTGAGAAGAAACAGGAGGAAAAAACCACGGTCCCAAAAGCCCAGTGAAGAGTTTTTCAAGGAGAGAAAGATCAACTGTGTCATGCTGCTGAGACGTCAAGTAAGATGAGACCTCAGATGTGTGTGTGTGTTGGTGTTGGCAACAGGAGGGTTGTTGGTGACCTTGATGAGGTGGTGTGATAGGAACAAAACTTTATTGAGTGGGACTAAGAGGCTGAGAGGTGAGGAAGTGGTGACAGTGAATAGAGAGCTCTTTTTAGGCTTGGAATGAAGAAGAGCAGAAAAGTAGGGGGACCAAAGAATGATAACATGGTAGACAGTGTTTGTGTAGGACTGAAGAAATGACAGCATTCATCTGAAAATCGGGAAGATCCCATAATAAAATTCTCCTGCCTCAGCCTCCTGAGTATCTGGTACTACAGCGTGTGTGCCACCACACCTGGCTAATTTTTGTATTTTTAGTAGAAATGGGGTTTCACCACGTTGACCAGGCTGGTCTTGAACTCCTGACCTCAAGTAATCCACCCGCCTTGGCCTTCCAAAGTGCTGGGATTACAGGCATGAGCCACCATGCCTGGCTAGCTGTTTTTAAGTCAAGGAAATTTTATGTGCAAAAAGGAAAGTACCTAAATCTGACGTACCAAACTGATATAATGAATTTCCCAATATTTGTTCCAGCAACTGGGGCTACAGCAGTGGACAAAAAGCTGAGCTCTTTGTTCTTGGGCAGGGTTCCTGAGGGGGAAGGTGGATATGCAAAACAAACCACCTGAGTGCCCTGTGTCCAGTTACGGTGGATATATAAATGATCATCTTCCATTCCTATTTCCTCCTGTCAGACAAAGCCTTGTTAATCAGTCTGCAAACATTCTTTCAGTTAGGGGTTTTTCAGTATTCTGGAAAACACAATGTGGCAGTGTACAGAACACAACAATTCATGCTTTAGTCAGTTTTTGCACTCCCTGTTAAAATTCTGTTTAGAAAGCAGGATTTTAGGCTTTTTGCTGTGGTAGTGGGAGTATCCAGTCTAAGAAATGAACATTGTTCAGAACTGAAAGAACTTTCATATACTGAAATACACCCTTCATTGTGTTAATAGCTGTGTATCTGGCTGGCCTTGGGGGTGGCGCTCGTCATGGTAAGATGCTTTTTCTCCGTACAAACCTTGTTTGCCTATAGGAGGATCGGATTCATCATGTTAGCTATAATAGCGCTATGCTGCAAGGGTGTGGTTTTTGATTTTTTTAAGGCAGGGTCCTACTCTGTCACCCAGGCTTGACTACAGTGGCGTGATTTCGGCTCACTGTAACCTCTGCCTCCTGGGTTCAGGCGATCCTCCCACTTCAGCTTTTTGGTTCGGTAGGACTACAGGCACACACCATCATGCCCGGCTAATTTTTGTATTTTTTGTACAGATGGGGTTTCACCAGGCTGGTCTTGAACTCCTGGGCTCAAGCAATCCTCCCGCCTCAGCCTCCCACAGTGCCAGGATTATAGTTGTGAACTGCAATGCCCAGCCTGGCAAGGTGGGTGTTTGTTTTGTTTTTTGAGACAGAGTCTCGCTCTGTTGCCTAGACTGGAGTGCAGTGGCATGATCTCAGCTCACTGCAACCTCCACTTCCCAGGTTCAAGTGATTCTCTTGCCTCAGCTTCCCGAGTAGCTGGTACTACAGTGTGTGTGCCACCATGCCCGGCTAAGTTTTGTATTTTTAGTAGAGACAGGGTTTCACCATGTTGGCCAGGCTGGTCTCGAACTCCTGACCTCAAGTGATCCACCCACCTCGGCCTCCCAAAATGCTGGGATTACAGGCGTGAGCCATCGTGCTCAGCCAGGTGTTTGTAAGGCAAGGAAATTTTATGCCAAAAAAGGAAAATACCTAAATCTGATAACCTTTGTAGGATATCTATATAAGACATAACTTGGGCTAAGTGCTGTGGCTCACGCCTGTAATCCCAGCACTTTGGAGGGCCGAGGCAGGTGGATCACTTGAGGTCAGGAGTTTGAGGCCAGCCTGGCCAACGTGGTGAAACCGTGTCTCTACTAAAAATACAAAAATTAGTCAGGTGTGGTGGCGTGTGCCTGTAATTCCAGGTACTCAGGAGGCTGAGGCATGAGAATCGCTTGAACCCGGGAGGTGGAGGTTGCAGTGAGCCAAGATCCGCTCCAGCCTGCGTAACAGAGTGAGACTCTGTCACACACACACACACACAAAAGACATAACTAAATATCCATGGAAGTAAATGTTATAGTATGAAAGTAATAAATGCAATTCTATTTTTCACAAAAATACTAATTTAGACATTTATAATAGAGTGAATTATTCTATCATAAAGGGTTCCAAGGAAAAAAATGTTTATTGACTTGGATACAGTTTTTTTACTTTAGATTTCAGGTCAGTATTTGGGGAAACTGAAGTGATATCTAAACTGAAAGTGAGATATTTCCTCTTTGATTAAGGGAAACTCAACCAAAAACTCATTAATGCTTTGCTTGCCGGCATAGTCATTTATTGCCACTGGGAATATGTCTGATTTCTCCAGGCAAAGATGAAACAAAGAAGAGAAACTAACTGAACCAGAAAACCAGAATAGTATTTTCTTTTTTTTTTTTTTTTTTGAGATGCAGTTTTGCTCTTGTTGCCCCGGCTGGAGTGCGATGGCACGATCTCAGCTCATCTCAACCTCCGTCTCCCAGGTTCAAGTGATTCTCCTGCCTCAGCCTCCCAAGTAGCTGGAATTACAGGCATGTGCCACAATACCCAGCTAATTTTGTATTTTTAGTAGAGGTGGGGTTTCTCCATGTTGGTCAGGCTGGTCTCAAACTCCCAACCTCAGGTGATCTGCCCACCTCAGCCTTCCAAAAAAAACCCAAAAAATCTTTTTATTGGGAAATAGTTTCAGGCTTACAGAAAGTTATAAAAATAGTACATAGAATTCCCAAATACCTTTTACCCAGATTCCTCAAATGTCAGCCCTATTTGCTTTCTCATTTTCCATCTCTATATGTGTATGTGTGTGATACATATACATTTTTTTCGTGAGACACTTGAGAGCAATTTGCCAACTTGATGACGTTTTGCTTTTAAGTCCTTTTCTAGGCTGGGTGCGGTGGCTTATACTTGTAATCCCAGCACTTTGGGAGGCCGGGCGGGTGGATCATATGAGATCAGGAGTTCGAGACCAGCCTGGCCAACATGGTGAAAACTCATCTCTACTAAAAATACGAAAATTAGCCGGGCGTGGTGGCACATGCCTGTAGTACCAGCTACTAGGGAGGCTGAGGCAGGAGAATCTCTTGAGCCTGGGAGGCGGAGGTTGAAGTGAGCTGAGATTGTGCCACTGCACTCCAGCCTGGGTGACAGATCAAGACTCCATCTCAAGAATGAATGAATGAATAAATAAATATTTCAGTCCTTTCCCTATAGGACATTTTCTTACCTACAGTACAGTTGTCAAAACCAAGACATTTACATTGATACAATATTGTTATTGAGTATTTAAATTTTGCCGATTAATCCACTAATTTTAATTTTAAGAATAATATTTAATGGTTCATTTTGCTTGGTTATAGCCTCCATCACCGTGAGATCACTGCCCTGAGCCAATCTCTACAGCCCTTGTGGAAGCTGCCTTTTAGAGCCTTTCGCACAGGTAAGGAGCAATTAGAGATGGTGGTGGCCCTCTCTGTGCCTCAGTTTCGTCGTCTGTAAATTGGGATCAACATAGGGTTGTTGTTACAGTTAAATGAATTAGTGTGCGGAAAGTACCTGGCACGCAGTTAATCACTGAAGCATTAGCTTTGCTTTGCTTTTTTTTTTTTGAGACAGAGTCTTGCTCTGTCACCCAGGCTGGAATGCAATGGTGCAATCTCAGCTTACTAAACCTCCACCTCGTAGGTTTAAGTAATTCTCCTTCCCCACGTAGCTGGGACACAGACGTGCACCACCACGCCTGGCTAATTTTTATTATTAATTGTTGTTACTGTTTTTATATTTCAAAGACTGCATGCATACCGGCTAATTTTTGTATTTTTAGTAGAGATGGGGTTTTGCGATGGTGCCCAGGCTGGTCTCAAACTCCTGGCCTCAAGTGATCTGCCCACCTTGGCCTCCCAAAACGTTGGCATTACAGGCATGAGCCACCATGCCCGGCCTCATTATGTTTTTTTGATTATAGCCATTCCGATGGGTGTCAGGGGGTCTCATTGTGGTTTTGATTTGCATTTCCCTGATTACTAATAATGCTGTATTAGTTTGCTAGGGCTATGGTAACAAAGTAACACAAACTGAGTTGCTTGAACAGCAGACATTTGTCTTATTATTCGAGGGGCTAAATGTCTGAGATCAAGGTGTCAAGGGTGCTTCCTTTGGAGGCTGTGAGGGAGAATCTGTTCCATGCCTCTTGCCTAGCTTCCAATGGTTTGCTGGCAATCTCTGGCATTCCTTACATATAGAAGCATCACTCTAGTCTCCTCCTTCAGTTTCACATGGTATTCTCCCTGTGTGTATGTCTGTTTCTAGATTTTCCCTTTTTATAGGGATACCCATCATATTGGATTTGGACCCACCTTGGCCACCTTATTTTATTTTATTTTATTTTATTTTATTTATTTATTGAGAGGGAGTCTTGCTCTGTCATCCAGGCTGGAGTGCAGTGGCATGATCTCGGCTCACTGCAAGCTCTGCCTCCCAGGTTCACGTCATTCTCCTGCCTCAGCCTCCCAAGTAGCTGGGAGTACAGGCGACCGCCACCACGCCTGGCTAATTTGTTGTATTTTTAGTGGAGACGGGATTTCACCGTGTTAGCCAGGATGGTCGCGATCTCCTGACCTTGTGATCCTCCCGCCTTGGCCTCCCAGAGTGCTGGGATTACATGCGTGAGCCACTGCGCCCAGCCTGCAACCTCATTTTAATTTGATAACCTCTGTAAAGACCTTCTCTCCAACCAACTAAGGGCACCGTCTAAGGTACTCAGGGTTAGAACTTCAACATAAGAGTTTTGGGGGAGTTTTCAGCAATTTAACGCATAACACATATTTAACCTGTCTTTTTTTTTTTTTTTTTTTTTTTTTTTTTTGAGACGGAGTCTCGCTCTGTCACCCAGGCTGGAGTGCAGTGGCCAGATCTCAGCTCACTGCAAGCTCCGCCTCCCGGGTTCATGCCATTCTCCTGCCTCAGCCTCCCAAGTAGCTGGGACTACAGGCGTCCGCCACATCACCCGGCTAGTTTTTTGTATTTTTTAGTAGAGACGGGGTTTCACCATGTTAGCCAGGATGGTCTCGATCTCCTGACCTTGTGATCCACCCGTCTCGGCCTCCCAAAGTGCTGGGATTACAGGCTTGAGCCACCGCGCCCGGCCTTAACCTGTCTTTTCTTGTGCTTATTGGCCAATGTATGTTTTCTTTGGACAAAGGTGTATTCAAATCCTTTGCACATTTCAATTGATTGATTGAGAGAGTCTCACTCTGTTGCCCAGGCTGGAGTGCAGTGGCGTGATCATAGCTCACTGTAACCTTGAACTCCTGGGTTCAAGCAATCCTCCCACCTCAGCCTCCCTAGTAGCTGGGACTGTAGGTGCAAGCCGCTGTGCCTGGCTATTTGTCTTTTTTATTGTTGACCTGTAAGAATTTATGAGATTTTGCATTTGAGAGAGAATACCAGTGCCTGCTCAAAATTGGGCCTGTGTTATAAAAGCAAGATCAAAGAGTCCTGGGTGAGAAATGGTGTTTGGCTTCAAGTTCTGGACCTGTTGGTGACCACCTGGGCAACCTTGATTAATTTCTTGACCTCTTTGTGATTCAGTGTTTTCATCTTATTAATACATTTTGTGACTGCGGTGGCAGTTGAGGCCGTTGTAATTCTATAGGAAAGATGCCTGTCCTGTACTGACTGACAGAATTTGGAGACAGGAGGGTCTGAGTAGTGACCCAAGGTTTCACCTGCCTGCTAGATACCTTGAGGATCCAGTCACCTCTACTGAGGGCTTCTGAGGTGCACTGACTTTTCCTGACCCTCCCATTGGTGCTGGGTTTGCATGACTCTTCCCTATTCCTGTCTCCGAGGCTCAAAATTGTCCTGTTTTTTATTACAGATGCCAGAAAAGTCCACACTGCTCCTGCCCGAACCACGTTCCTGCTGCGTCCCCTGCCCATTCTGTTGGCGACAGGTGGCGGGTATGTAGGGTACCGGCAGTATGAGAAGTACAGGGAGCGAGAGCTGGAAAAGCTGGGATTGGAGATTCCACCCAAACTTGCTGGTCACTGGGAGGTAGGAATGAGGCGGAACTGCCTTGGGTTCTTGTCCAGCAAACTGTCTGTCACTTTTCCAGTTGTTCCAAAGTTGAAATGTTTGAACAAGTCAAACATGCTTTCTTGGAGCTCACGTCTCCGGTCGGTTTTGGCCAGATACAGGACTTATAACTTCGGTGTCATGTCAAGCTTGTCTTATGTCCCCAGACCTAACCCTGGTCTCCCCAAGGGTTCTAAGTAGAAATTTCATGCTGTTGAAGTCTCAGAGCGTACATCTTGAATTGGTGCTGACATCCTGGCTGTTCTGCTATTCTTTCCTTGTTAGTTGGAAGAGGGCTGAAACTATTGAGCTTTTGTGATGTGGATTAGTTCTCACCAGGAACCAGACAGAAATAATCAAATTCCTTTGTCATTATTGCTCAGAATGCTTCCTTCCATCATAGTCACACGATAGGGGCAGCCTGCATTGTTGTTGAATGCACAATACATAACGAAACATCTTGTTCCTCTGTGCTTCCTGTGTCCCAGGACGATTCCTGACTCACAGGAGACATTCAGTAAATTGTGAAATTGAATATAAAGGTGTAAGTTTAAAAATTGCCTTTTTTTATAGCCATAATTTAACAAATAAAAAATCTGAAATATCAAAGGACCAGTAATAGGCCTCAATACCCTGGGCAAAAGAAGGGGTGACAGTTGAGGCTTTGTAATATCTGGAATGCAATGGTGATCCACTCCATTTTGCTAATCCAGATAAGCTGAGTTCATTCTAATAGGACATACGGTGACCACAGCATTAGGATGCTGAAGGCAAGTCTCAACCATGCTCTGCAGTAGCTATGTGAAATGGGACATGTCACTTTCTGTCTGGTCTAGTGTCTTTAACAGTAAAACAGCAGGTTGGGTTGGAACATGACTCTGAGAATTCCATCCAACTCTAACACAATTTAGGAGTATTTGCTGCCATTGGCATTACATGCTACATTATAGATTTCCTTCCAAAATCCTTTTTTGGACTTTGATTTTGACCATTTTCTTCCAATAGAATCTAGTATATGGACTTCACTTGATTTCTAACAATCCTGTAAAACCGTGACTTAGTCAACTGACCATACAGATCCAGCTGTGGGAGTTACCCTAAGAGATATGTCTGCCCTTGCCCCCTATGTCCATGTGCCTACCCTTTGGCCTGTTCATATGCCTTGGGCTTTGTAATAACCTACCTTAAACAAACAAAAAAGTTTTCTGGTACTATATCACAAATTCCATTTGGTAAAGGATAATTATGAAGTAGGGGAGTCACACTTTCAAAGTATGCTGCACTCTGTTCCCTATGGCATTGCTGGTTTCCCCTGTAAACATCATTCTCCATTAGATTAGTAGGTTAGTAAAGTACTTGTAAAGTGTAGGTAGCACATGACTGTGACTGCATGACCCCCCTCAAGTGTTAAACCCACGCTGACATCTTTCCGACCTTGGGAATTTGTGAGGCTGACTCACCCTATAGTGAACTTGCATACTTTCAAGAAATTCCCACATACTTCAAAGGTTTCCCAAGAGAATAAAAATTTGGAAGAAGGCCGGGCGTGGTGGCTCAAGCCTGTAATCCCAGCACTTTGGGAGGCCGAGACGGGCGGATCACGAGGTCAGGAGATCAAGACCATCCTGGCTAACCCGGTGAAACCCCGCCTCTACTAAAAAAATACAAAAAAAAAACTAGCCAGGCGAGGTGGCTGGCGCCTGTAGTCCCAGCTATTCGGGAGGCTGAGGCAGGAGAATGGCGTAAACCTGGGAGGCGGAGCTTGCAGTGAGCTGAGATCCGGCCACTGCACTCCAGCCTGGGCGATAGAGCGAGACTCCATCTCAAAAAAAAAAAAAAAAAAATTGGAAGAAACCTGCCACTTTCAAAATCGTAGAAGACCAGTGCCAGTAGTTTTTTAGTATCTGCTGTTTATGTAATTGGGGTTATTGCCATACATAGTTTCAGACCAGAAGATGATTCTAAAGAGGACAGGGGTGATTAACTCATAAGTCCCAGGGCCTGGAAAGTGACAGGACACTGGAGTGGAGTGGCTTAATGCAGTGTGAGGTCTCAAAGCACCTGTTGGTAAATAACTGGGCTTAAGTTAGATACTCTTCCAGATTGAATACAATGGTCACAGAACTCCTCCTGGATGTTCTTTTTCTTTGGTTGTAGTTATGAGGTCTTGCACTGTTGCCCAGGCTGGTCTCAAACTCCTAGGCTCAAGCGACCCTCCTGCCTCAGCCTCCCGAAGTGCTGGGATTACAGGTGTGAGCCACTGCACTGGCCACTCCTGGATTTCCAAGTGGGACTCCAACACTTCATTTTTTAAAGGGGAAGTGGTCTGGACTTGGAGTTGACATTGGAGTTTGAGTATCCCTTATCCGAAATGCTTGGGACTGAAAGTGTTTTGGATTTTTTTTTTCAATGTTTGTAGATATAGATTGAGATAACTTGGGGATGTGACCCAAGTCTGAACACAAAATTTATTTTATTTTATTTTAGTTACTTATTTATTTTTTTGAGATGGAGTCTCGCTCTGTTGCCCAGGCTGGAATGCAGTGGCGCGATCTCGGCTCACTGCAACCTCCACCTCCCTGGTTCAAGCGATTCTCCCACCTCAGCCTCGCTAGTAGATGGGATTACAGGCACCTGCCATCATGCCCGGCTAATTTTTATATTTTTGTAGAGACAGGGTTTCACCATGTTGACCAGGCTGGTCTCGAACTCCTCACCTCAGGTGATCTGCCCACCTCAGCCTCCCAAAGTGTGTGGATTACAGGTGTGAGCCACTGCGCCAGGCCAGTTTATTTATTTGAGGCAGAGTCTTGCTCTGTCACCTAGGGCTGGAGTACAGTGGCACGATCATGGCTCACTGCATCCCTGACCTCCTAGGCTCAAGCCATCCCCCCACCTCAGCCTTCCTGAGTAGCTGGGAATATAAGCCTGTGCCACCATGCCTGGCTAATTTGTTTGAATTTTTGTGGAGACAGGGGTCTCATTTATGTTTTAGATATACTTTCTACACATAGCCTGAGAGTAACTTTATACAACACTTTTTTTGTGCATGAAACAAAGTTTTTTGTTTTGTTTTGTTTTTTTGAGACAGAGTCTCACTCTCACCCAGGCTGGAGTGCGGTGGCATGATCTCGGCTCACTGCATCCTCCACCCCTGGGTTCAAGCAATTCTCCTGCCTCAGCCTCCTGAGTAGCTGGGATTACAGGTGCCTGCTACTGTGCCCAGCTAATTTTTGTATTTTTAGTAGAGACAGGGTTTCACCCTCTTGGCCAGGCTGGTCTTGAACTCATGACCTCGTGATCCACCCGCCTTGGTCTCCCAAAGTGTTAGGATTACAGGCATGAGCCACCATGCCTGGCCAAAACAAAGTTTTGACTGTGACCTGTCACATGACATCAGATGTGGAATTTTTCACTTGTTGGTGTCATGTTGGCACTCAAAAAGTCTCTGATTTTAGAGCATTTTGGATGTTCAGATTAGGGATACTCAACTGTATAAGTTTTCAGGAATGGCAGCAGGTTGAGAAGGAGAGTCTTGAATGGCTGTCTGGGGCCAGGTCCTAATCCCATCTCTGGTTTCACCTAATCACTGTCATCACAAATGAAAAATGTGAGATCTTTCAAATGTAACTGATACCAGAATTGTCAGGGAGCTTTAAAAATTATGAATTTGATGCCAGGCGCAGTGACTCACACCTGTAATCTCAGCACTTTGGGAAGCCGAGGCAGGCGGATCACGAGGTCAGGAGATTGAGACCATCCTGGCTAACAAGGTGAAACCCCGTCTCTACTAAAAATACAAAAATTAGCCGGGCTGGTGCCGGGTGCCTGTAGCCCCAGCTACTGGGGAGGCTGAGGCAGGAGAATGGTGTGAACCCGCGAGGTGGAGTTGCAGTGAGCCAAGATCACGCCGCTGCACTCTAGCCTGGGTGACAGAGCGAGACTCCGTTTCAAAAAAAAAAAAAGAATTACGAATTTGAATTCATTAACTCCTGGAAATCTAGAAAGTTTGGGCTAGGCTCAAGATCTGTATTTCAGGAGCTCTGTAGGTGATTCTGATGATAAGCCAGCTTGAAGAACCAAAGGCAGATGAGCCCTACCTAATGTTCCCTTCGGGGCTACAGTTTTTTTGTTTGTTTGTGTTTTTTGAGACAGAGACTCGCCCTGTCACCCAGGCTGGAGTGCAGCAGAGCAATCTCGGCTCACTGCAACCTCCACCTCTTGGGTTCAAGCGATTCTCCTGCCTCAACCTCCCCAATAGCTGGGATTACAGGCGCCCACCACCAGGCCTGGCTAATTTTTTGCATCTTTAATAGAGATGAGGTTTCACCGTGTTGGCCAGGCTGGTCTCAAACTCCTGACCTCAAGTGATCTGCCCACCTCGGCCTCCCAAAGTGCTGGGATTACAGGCGTCAGCCACTGTGCCCAGCCAGTTTTAGTTTTTTTTTCTTTTTCCAGAGACAGGGTCTTACTGTGCTGCTCAGGCTGGAGAGTAGTGGTGTGATGATATCTTGCTACAGCCTTGAACTCCTGGGTTCACATGTTTCTTTCACCTTAGCCTTCCCAGTAGTGGATATAGGTGTGTGCCACTTCGCCAGGGTAGTTTTAATTTAAGTCTTTTATCCATTTTTGAATTAATTTTTATTTACAGTATAAGAGAAGAATCCAATGTCCTTCTTTTGCATGTGGGCATCCAGTTTTCCCAGCATCGTTTGTTAAAAAGACTATCCTTTCCCTATTGAATGGTCTTGATATGCTTGTGGAAATCAGTCTTATTCCCTGTTAAATGACAGAGATGATACAGTAAACACTATGACAGAATGTTGGAAAACAGAGGACATCATGATTCCCATGCCTTCTCGCCATGTGACTGTGATTGCTTCATCATGAGCTTTATTTTTTATGCATTCACTTCTTGTCTTTGTCTCTAATTTTTTTTTTTTTTTGAGACGGAATTTCACTCTTGTTGCCCAGGATAGAGTTGCAGTGGTGCCATCTCGGCTCGCCGCAACTTCTGCCTCCTGGGTTCAAGCAATTCTCCTGCCTCGGCCTCCCGAGTAGCTGGGATTACAGGCGTGTGCCACCACACCCGGCTAATGTAGTATTTTTAGTAGAGATGGGAATTCTCCATATTGGTCAGGCTGGTCTCTAACTCCCAGCCTCAGGTGATCTGCCCGCCTCAGCTTCCCAAAGTGCTGGAATTACAAGTGTGAGCCACTGCACCCGGCTTTTTTTTTTTTTTTTTTTTTTTTTTTGGAGACTGCGTCTCACTCTGTCTCCCAGGCCAGACTGCATGATCTCGGCTCACTGCAACCTCTGCCTCCCAGGTTCAAGTGATTCCCCTGCCTCAGCCTCCCAAGTAGCTGGGACTACAGGTGCACACCACCACGCCCAGCTAATTTTTGTATTTTTAGTAGAGATGGGGTTCCACCGTGTTGGCCAGGATGGTCTCAATCTCCTGACTTTGTGACCCACCCATCTTGGGCCCCCAAAGTGCTAGGATTACACGCGTGAGCTCCCATGCCTGTCCTTTTTTCTCTATTTTTAAATGGATTCAGCTGTTTTTTTTTTTTCTTTTTTGAGACAGGTTCTTGCTGTGTTGCCCAGGCTGGAGTGCAGTGGTGCAGTCACAGCTCACTGTAGCCTTAACCTTCCGGGTTTAAGCATTCCTCCCACCTCAGCCTCCCAAGTAGCTGGGACCACAGGCATGCACCTCCACCACACTCAGCTAATTTTTTATTTTTTGTAGAGATGGGATCTCACTATGTTGCCTAGGCTGGTCTCAAGCTATCCTCCCACTTTGGCCTCCCAAAGTGCTGGGATTCCAGGTGTGAGCCACCCTGGAGCCACACTCTTGGCTCTTCCTCAGTGGTGACAGGCGCCCAGGTCCCGAAGTCTCTGGTTGCCACTGAGGCTTTACCACATCAGTTGATTCTGGTATACTGGTGGTCTTTGCCACCATGAATAATGTTGCAGAGCACACCTTTGCACATAAGGCCTTTTCCTCATGATGAATGCGTAGGTGTAGGATTGCTGCCTGAAAGGGTATGGATACCTTTATGATTTGTGGCATGCATTTGACTTCTAAAACAATCAGAGTATTTCCCCCTTATCCAAGGTTTCATGTTCCTGCAGTGTGAAAATATTAAATGTAAAATTCCAGAAATAATTCCTACTTTTTTTTTTTTTTTTTTTTTTTGAGACAGCGTCTCACTCTGTCGTCCAGGCTGGAGTGCAGTGGCGCGATCTCGGCTCACTGCAACCTCCACCTCCCGGGTTCAAGCAATTCTCCTGCCTCAGCCTCCCCAGTGGCTGGGATTACAGGCTTGTGGCACCACGCCTGGCTACTTTTTTTTTTTGTATTTTTAGTTGAGATGGGGTTTCACCATGTTGGCCAGGCTGTTCTTGAACTCTTGACCTCAGGTGATCCGCCCACCTCAGCCTCCCAAAGCTGGGATAACAGGCGTGAGCCACCATGCCCGGCCTCAATTCCTAAGTTTTAAATGTCTCCCTGTTCTGAGTAGCATAATGAACTCTCACTCTCTCCCACCTAGGATATGAATCCTCCCTCTGTCCATTGTGACCTCAGTGTCTATGCGCCTGCCCATAAGTCACTTAGTAGCCATCTCAGTTATCAGATCAGCTGTTGTGGTATTCCGGTGCTTGTGTTCAGGTCACCCTTATTTGGCTTGATGCTGGCCCCAAAGTGCATAATAGTGACTCTGGCAATTTGGATTGCCGAAGAGAAAGCGGTAAAGTGCTTTCTTTAAGTGAAAAGGTGAAAGTTCTGGACTTCAAAAGGAAAGAAAAAAAATCATATGCTGATTTTGATAAGATCTATGGTAAGACTGAGTCTTTTATCCATTAATTGAGCATGATGTCGAGGCGGGTGGATCACCTGAGGTCAGGAGTTCAAGACCAGACTGACCAACATGGTGGAACCCCTTTTCTAGTAACTACAAAAAATTAGTCAGGGCCGGGCGCGGTGGCTCAAGCCTGTAATCCCAGCACTTTGGGAGGCCGAGACGGGCGGATCACGAGGTCAGGAGATCGAGACCATCCTGGCTAACACAGTGAAACCCCGTCTCTACTAAAAAATACAAAAAACTAGCCGGGCGAGGTGGCGGGCGCCTGTAGTCCCAGCTACTTGGGAGGCTGAGGCAGGAGAATGGCGTAGACCCGGGAGGCGGAGCTTGCAGTGAGCTGAGATCCGGCCACTGCACTCCAGCCTGGGCTACAGAGTGAGACTCTGTCTCCAAAAAAAAAAAAAAAAAAAAAAAAAAAAAAAAAAAATTAGTCAGGAGTGGTGACACATGCCTGTAATCCCAGCTACTCGGGAGGCCGAGGCAGGAGAATCGTTTGAACCCGGCAGGCAGAGGTTGCAGTGAGCCGAGATTGCGCCACTGCACTCCAGCCTGGGCGACAGAGTGAGATTGTGCCATTGCACTCCAGCCTGGGCAGCAAGAGTGAAAGTCCGTCTCAAAAGAATAAAAAAAAAAAAAAGGTCGGGCTTGGTGGCTCACACCTGTAATCCCAGCACTTTGGGAGGCCGAGGCGGGTGGATCACCTGAGGTAAGGAGTTCAAGACCAGCCTGGCCCACATGGTGAAACCCCGTCTCTACTAAAAATGCAAAAATTAGCCGGGCATGGTGGCAGGCACCTGTAATCCCAGCTACTCGGGAGGCTGAGGTGGGAGAATTGCTTGAACCTGGGGGGCAGAGGTTGCAGTGAGCCAAGATCACGCCATTGCACTCCAGCCTGGGAGACAGAGTGAGACTCCGTCTCAAAAGAAAAACAAAAAAAACACCAAACTGAAACAAAAAGGATGTTTTTATGTTAAGTTTTTATTCCACAGAATGATGTTGCTAGAAAGGGTAGCTTGAGGCCCGGAGTGGTGGCTCATGCCTGTAATCCCAGCACTTTGGGAGGCTGAGGTGGGCGGATCACTTGAGCTCACCAGTTTGAGACCAGCCCGGGCAACGTGGTGAAACCTCGTCTCTGCTAAAAATACAAAAATTAGCCGGTGTGGTGGCATGGGCCTGTGTTGCTGGCTCCTTGGGAGGCTGAGGTGGGAGGATTGCTTGAGCCAGGAGGTAGAAGTTGCAGTGAGCCGAGATTGTGCCTCTGCACTCCAGCCTGGGTGACAGAGCAAGACCCTGTCTCCAAAAAAAAAAAAAAAAAAGTAGCTTGAGATCATGCTCTGGAAAGCTGCTTGCTGAGCTGCTCAGGTTGAAGATCCAGAGTGTTCCTTTTAGTTCCATTTAGCCCCGTCGCGTGGAGTGAGCACAGCTCGAATAATGCTTTTTGGCTTCCAGAATGCTATTCCCTTGAGTCCCTGATTCAACCTGTGGCCCACCAGTGGGCAGAGGTGATTTTCTGTGGGGCACCGAGGGCACTCTTGAAGGCAGGAGCTCAGGGACTGCTGAGAAGTAGAAGAGCTGCTTCTCTGAGTTTCTTTTCAGGAACTCATGATGTCCTGGGAACGCTCTTGGCTCATGGCCAGAGTGTTCACTTGGGCTCCACAGGTGTGGCTTGTGGCTTTGGCTGTTGACATAGGGGCCTGTGCCGAGAGCCGTGGTGAGTGAGCAGACAGAGGGTGGATGGCTACCAGGTATAGATCCATAGTTTATGGATCCATAGTTTATACTGCTGCAGTGGTCATGTGTCCTGCCTTTGTGTGGCAGTTGTGATTTCAGATACGCTGCCTATTTGTCCCCAAAAGTCATAAAAAAATCATTCAGCAATCATGGCATATTGCCCGTTGCCTCTTTTCCTGAAATTGACAAATACTGTTTTAGATGATACCTCAAATGTTTGGTTACAAAACATCTAACTGAAAATATACAATTTCAGCTAGGCATGGTGGCTCATGCCTGTGATCCCAACACTCTGGGAGACTGAGGTGGGAGGATTGTGTGAGCCCAGGAGTTCAGGACCAGCCTGGCGAGGCAAGATTCTGTCTCTACAAAAAAATACATTAAAAAATTAGGCAGGGGGCCAGGAGCAGTGGCTCATGCCTATAATCCCAGCACTTTGGGAGGCCAAGGTGGGCAGATAACCTGAGGTCAGGAGTTGGAGACCAGCTGGCCAACATGGTGAAACCCTGTCTCTACTAAAAATGCAAAAAAATTAGCTGGATGTGGTGGTGGGTGCCTGTAATCCCAGCTAATTGGGAGGTTGAGACAGGAGAATCGCTTGAACCTAGCAGGTGGAGGTTGCAGTGAGCCGAGACTGCGCCATTGCACATTGCACTCCAGCCTGGGCAATGAAACTCTGTCTCAAAAAAAAAAAAAAGTAAAAGGAAAAGAAAAATTAGCCAGGGTTGGTGGTGTGTGCCTGTGGTCTCCGCTACCTGAGAGGCTGAGACAGGAGAATCGCTTGAACCTGGGAGGTGGAGGTTGCAGTGAGCTGAGATCATGCCACTGCACTTCAGCCTAGTGACAGCGAGACTCTGTCTCGAAAAAAAAAAAAGGTACTCACTCTGTCGACCAGTCTGGAGTGCAGTGGTGTGAGCAGGGCTCACCACGGCCTCGAACTCCCAGGCTCAGGTGATCTCACGTGATCCTCCCACCTCCGCCAAGACTGCACCATTGCACTCCAGCCTGGTCTGTCTCAAAAAACAAATAAGGGAAAAGAAAAGAAAAACCAGCCAGGGGTGGTGGTGTGTGCCTATGGTCCCAGCTGCCTGAGAGGCTGAGGCAGGAAGATCTCTTGAGCCCAGGAATTTGAGACCAGCCTGGGCAACATAGCAAAACCATGCCTCTACAAAGAAAAAACCATTAGCTAGTAGTTGAGACAGAACTGTTTTTTTTGGCGGAGGCTAGGGAAGGATGGAGGCAGATCTCTGAGGGGAGGGAGTGGCCTGCGGGCGTCCTTACTGCCCGTTTTGCCTCTCTTGGGGTAGCTGTGTCATTTCCTCTCCGCCGGTCTTCTTGGCCAACAAGCGTTTCTCATCTTCCCTTTTCTCCCCACTTCCCCGCTTCATCCCCCTTCATCCTCTCTTCCCTGCCCCTCCACAGACCCGGGGCATTTGGTGGACACTTCTGCTTGCAGTTAGGGCAAGTGGAGGTGAGTTTCCCATGGGGCGGGGGCTTGACAGCAGGGGTGGCCATCCAGACTCTCCAGAAGGGACGTGGGGCTGCTGTTGTGACCGGATCTGCCCCACATCTTTGGGCCTGCGCTGTGCCCAGTCACAGTGTCCTGAGTTCCTTTGTGTTACCTCTGCCCTATAGATCTAGGTATTGGGGGAGGGCTGGTTTCTTCCTGGGGCCACCACCACCTGGCAGCAGCCCCACAGCCAAGGGCAGGCACAGCCAAAATACATCTGCCTGGGTGGCCACAGAGCAGGGCCAGGCTCTCCTGTCCCAACCGTTTGGAGGACAGAGGGCCTGGCCCGAGGGGAGGCACTTGCTCAGCCTGCAGCTCCTGTGCCAAAGGCAGGGCAGCCTCTGGCTCTGTCTGGGGCCAAGCCTTATTTCTGGAAGCACATGGATCCTCCTTCCTTGCCACTCGGTCTAAATGTTTAGGTTACAAATATTCTGAGTGAGAAATTTCAGTCAGAGTTTGTAATGTGTAGGACGTGACGTTAGGAAGTGAAGAGCTTTCCTCTTCACTGATTCAAGATGACCAGTGCCGGGTGAGGGGAGCGGGATACTTGCTTCTTCAGAAGAATGGATCTAAAAGTTGACCTCTTCCCCAGACCGAGTCAGCATGGGAAGAGAATTGTGCTTTCACAAAAGCAGAGATGCTTTTCTGTAGCTTTCACTGTTTCTTCTCTGCTCCGGAAAATGGAGGACGAAGGAGTTCTCAGGTCCTCAGTCACTGGAATCAAGTGACATGCACGTCCAGTGAGAGTGCCTGAATGGGGCCCTCAGGTCTGAACAGAACAGCCCTGTGGCTCCCTCGAGCTGGTGCAGGAGGAAGTACAGAGGAGGGTCCGGTTCAGAGTGGTGTGAGACCAGGGTTAGATGACTGTTGCCAGTTTAGGGCTAATGAGAGATTTTTAATGGTAAATATGTAATCTCTCTTTTTTTTTTTTAAACTTTTTCTTTTTTGAGACAGGGTCTTGCTCTGTTGCCCAGGGTGGAGTGCAGTGGTGTGATCATGGCTCACTGCAGCCTTGACCTCCCACGTCAGCCTCTTGAGTAGCTGGGATTACTGGCATGCACCACCATGCCCGTCTAATTGTGTGTGTGTGTGTGTGTATGTATATATATATATATATATATATATATATATATTTTTTTTTTTTTTTTTTTAAATAAGAGTTTTGCCATGTTGCCCAGGCAGGTTAAAACCTCCTGGGCTCAAGTGATATGCCTGCCTTGGCCTCCCAAAGTGTTGAAATTATAGGCATGAGCTACTGCACCCGACAAATATGTAATCTTTTTTTAAAAAGGGAAAAGGTTGGGCGTGGTGGCTCATGCCTGTAATCCCAGCACTTTGGGAGGCTGAGGTGGGCAGATCACGAGGTCAGGAGTTCAAGACCAGCCTGGCCAATATGGTGAAACCCCATCTCTACTAAAAATACAAAAATTAGCTGGGCGTGGTGGCGGGCGCCTGTAATCCCAGCTACTTTGGAGATTGAGGCAGGAGAATTGCTTGAATCCGTAAGGTGGTTTTGTTGTTTTGAGGCATGGCCCTAGGGGCTTGTGGCAAGGGCTGAGGTGTTTGGGGAGCAGCAGTGCAGGAAAGGCCTTACTCAGGAGCAGCCGGGCTTGCAGGGATGCCCACTCCTACCTGAGTGCTGCTTCCTTGTTTCTAGCCTCTATTTAGAATTTAAAAAAAAAAAAGTATAGTACAGTATTCCAATTCATCAAAAGGAATAAAGACAGATCAGCCTGTCTGATCTGTCACCATTCGGCCTAAGCATAAGGCAGGACCCTGTGAAGTGACCTGTGTCCTCCTTCTCTCCCTGTCCCCTGCCTGGAGCCCCATGGGCCTGTGCTCAGCACACATCCCGGCGCTATGGTGTACCTGGCGGTGAGCAGTATCGGACATGTTCTCCATGTTGGTAAGCCACATACGTGCTGTAGCTTTATTAGTCTCATCTATAAATAGGGCCATTCACGCCCTCAAAAAGTTGTTAAATGAGAATGATGTGTAGGTAAATACCTGGCCCCATGCTGGCAGGGAGTGGAGCTTTAGTAAGTACTATTTTACTTCTTGCCTAATAGGTGTGAGTGTGGAAATGGGCAAATAGTCAAATTGGCAGGGAAGCAGAGCCTCCCGCCTGCTCCAGTGCTACCTGAACTCCCGTAGTGTTCTTATGCCACTGGAACTGGCTGGCAGGGGCCAGCTCTGACCTCAGAGAATTATAGGCTCATTCTAGGGCAGGAGGATATCACAGAGGGTGGAAGTGTGGCTCACACAGCCATGTCCCCATGGCTTTGAGTGGTCAATGTGTGGAATAGTGGAGGGACCATGTCTCAAGAAGATGTGGAACTCAGTAGGACATGGTGGCTCATGCCCGTAATCCCAGCACTTTGGGAGGCCAAGGTGGGTGGATCACCTGAGGTCAGGAGTTTGAGATGAGCTTCGCCAACATGGTGAAACCCCGTCTCTACTAAAAATACAAAAATTAGCTCGGTGTGGTGGCAGGCGCCTGTAGTCCCAGCTACCTGGGAGGCTGAGGCAGGAGGATCGCTGGAACCCGGGAGGCAGAGGTTGTGGTGAGCCAAGATCATGCCACTGCACTCCAGCCTTGGGGTTAGAGTGAGATTCTGTCTCAAAAAAAAAAAAAAAAAATGGAACTTAAACACAAGGCTAAACTTCTGGGTTGGAAGGAATCCAGGGATTGCCAACTCAAGACACCTGTGGCCCTGCGTGAAGCTGTCTGCCAGACGACTCTACCTAAAACCACTGTTTTTTTTTTGTTTTTTTAGGCAGAGTTTCACTCTTGTTGCCCAGGCTGGAGTGCAGTGGCGCGATCTCAGCTCACTGCAACCTCCATCTCCCAGGTTCAAGCGATTCTCCAGCCTTAGCCTCCCGAGTAGCTGGGATTATAGGCGCATGCCACCACACCCAGCTAATTTTGTATTTTTAGTAGAAATGGTTTCACCATGTTGACCAGGCCGGTCTTGAACTCCTCACCTCAGGTGATCCGCCCACCTTAGCTTCTCAAAGTGCTGGGATTACAGGTGTGAGCCACCATGCCCGGCCTGAAAGCACTTTTTCTTTTTCTTTTTTTGTTTTTTGAGATGGAGTCTTGCTCTGTCACCCAGGCTGGAATGCAGTGGTGCGATCTCAGCTCACTGCAACCTCTGCCTCCTGGGTTCAAGTGATCTCCCACCTCAGCCTCCCGAGTAGCTGGGATTACGGGCACATACCACCACACCTGGCTAATTTTTATATTTTTGTGTTTTTACAAAACTACTGGGCCTCCCAAAGTGCTGGGATTACAGACATTAAGTCACCACATCTGGCCTAAAGCACTTTTCCTTTATTCCACCTCAGTCTGCCCTTCCTCAGTGCCTGGGCAGGACCCTTAGGGAGCTGCTGGTGGGGCTCTGAATGGGTCAGGGGTATCCGGGACATCTCACAGGCTAGTGGGACTGCCAAAAACGATTCTCATCTTAAAGGTGAGTGGGGAGTTGGGCAGGGCTAGGAGAATCTGGTGTGTAGAGAAATAGCCTGAAGGCACTTTGTGCTTGCCCGGCCTCTCTGCCGAGATGTCTAGGAGGCTGATGCCTGCCTGTGGTTTCTTGTACTAGCCGTTAAGACACCAGCCATCTTCCTTGAGGGGCCTCTGCCAGCCCCTAGGGAATGAGAATTGGCCAAGAGCCAGGAAATAAGAATTAGCTGAGGACACCTGCCACCCCTGTTCCGCAGCTACCTTCTGTTCCCTGGCACAGGGCATCCCTCTAGAAGTAGTGCATGAAATTCACACAGCTGAGACCTGGCAGAGAATACAGGTGGGTTGACTGAGGCAGGGAGGCCTCCATCTGCAGGTGGCCTGAGAGCCTGTAGAGCCTCACAGTGGCACTAGGTGGCACTCCCACCCAAGGGAGTCCTAACAGAGTGGGAGGCATGGAAATAAAGGACTCCATGGCCTGAAAGAAATATAATACAAGGCAGGAAAGTAAATTTCCAGGCATTTTTTTTTTCCCCTAATGGAAATTCACTTGTAAATGATTGTTCAAAATCCAGAGGCATTTCCCCACTGAAAATACATGTGGTGGAGGTCTGGTTGGAAGGTGGGGGAGTGCTAATCTCGGCGGACTTGTGGGCTGGTTTATGGGGTTGTTTTGTTTGTTTGTTTGTTTTTTGAGACGGAGTCTTGCTGTGTCGCCCAGGCTGGAGTGCAGTGGCACGATCTCAGCTCACTGCAACCTCCATCTTCTGGGTTCACGCCATTCTCCTGCCTCAGCCTCCTGAGTAGCTGGGACTACAGGTGCCCGCCACCACGCCCGGCTAATTTTTTGTATTTTTAGTAGAGATGGGGTTTCACCGTGTTAGCCAGGATGGTCTCGATCTCCTGACCTCGTGATCCGCCCGCCTCGGCCTGCCAAAGTGCTGTGATTACAGGCATGAGCCACCGCCCCCGGCAGTTTATGGGTTTTTAAACACCCATCTGCCTTAGAGGCTTAGAATGGTTAAAAAGCAATGCGGGTGGATGCAGTGCAGCTGAGCTGGCCATTCCACAGGGAAGGGTGTGAGAGTCCCAGAGATCTCTCAGCACATGGGAGGTAGAATGTGTGCAGAAGCTGGGCTTTCCTCTGCAGACCTTTCTCCCCTGGTCTAACTGGGGCCTGGTTTTGTTCCGTCCCCAGGGACCCGTGTGGGCTGGTCTGTAAGTACTAGAGGCTTTGAGGAGGCCAGGATGGTCTTCAGGGTCTTTCCAGTTCTGGAAGTTGGTGGTGCCAGGATTCTGCGTCAGCATCTTTCTGTGCTTTAATTGCATTTTATCCCATGTCATGTGTTTTCTTGGAGTTCTGAGGTAAGAAGGGGTCTGAAGTTTCTTTGGGGCTCTGAGAATGCTGGGATCAGTTACAGTAAGTTTTCAATCTTGATGATAGGTTCTTGGGATCTTCACCTTTAAGCAAGACATAGAATGAAACCAGTTTTACTATAGGCTAATTGATGGAAGCAAGAGTTAAGTTCCTGTGAATGTTTCTGACCACAAAAACATCACTGAACTTTTAAAGACCCCAAACATTTCTAATATTAACCATTGAAATGTGAGCTATACATGCATTTATGAACAATTAATAAAAAGTTAGATAATTATTTACCTAATTACTCCAGTTCAGGGTTGCAGGTGGTCCCCTATCCGGGAAGCTCAGGGCATAGGGCGGAAACCAGTCCTGGACGGGACACCTTCCCATGGCAGGGTGCACCCACACCCACACTCACTCAGACTGGGACCATTTAGACACACCAGTGAGCCTAAGTGCACAGCTTTGGGATGTGGAGGAATCTAGGGTACTCAGAGAACACCCATGCAGACATGGGGAGAACATGCACACTCCTCACAGACAGTAGCCCTGGCTGGAATAGATTTTTTCTCATCAGTGTTATGATGACACTATTTGAGGACCTCCCGTAGTGATGTCTGGACAGGAGAATATTAGGAGCGGCTGTGTGTAAGGTATCTGCACCCTGTACCACATTCTGAGGCCCTTAGGAATGTACTGTGCCTTGCTCACCCCCGCCTCCCTGTTCCCATGGGTGCATTGTAGGTGTGGAAGAACATGGAAATCCATGGAGGAGGACCCTATCTGTCTTCTTCCCCCTGCTGCATCCCAGGGCTGTGGCTTGTCATGTAGCACTTGCTTGGGCTGGATCCAGGTAAAGACGACAGGTATATGGGGCTGTGACTGCACGCCCTTATGTCCTGTTCCAGGCGTGGCCCACCGCCCCATTTCTCCACAAGCCCTACAGACCCTCTTCTCCTGTTCCAAACCTTAATTCTTTCTTTCTTTTTGGTTTAAAAAAAGAAAGAGGTCTCACTATGTTGTCCAGGCTGGTCTCAAACTCCTGAGCTTAAGTGATCTTCCCACCCTTGGCCTCCCAAACTGCTAGGATTACAGTCATGAGCCACCATGCCCGGCCCCAAACCTTAGTTGTTTCAGAAACAAAGATGTCAGTGATAAGAAGCAGCTGGAATTGTATCCTGTTCGGTGGCTCAGAATGAGACTGAGACTTCCAAGGCCATCTCACCGTTGAATAGGGGATGGGTGTGCTCAGTTGCTCCCACAGATGTGAATGAGGCTACTTAATGCCACACTCTTTCTTTGATTGAGTGGTGATCCCTCTCAGACCTTTCTCCTCCCCTAAAAGAATTAAGCTGATTGGTCCGATCCCATGTGGGCTGAGTGCTTGTTGGGTGTCTGGCACCATGTGGGTATGGGGTGGGCTGCCAACCCGCAGACCTAGGGTCTTCCGATCTAGTGGGATGGGAAGACAGCATGCATCATCCCATGGGCTGTGGATCCTAGTAGTGAAGCAGGGAGGCCTGTGTGCTCTAGGCTGGGGCGGTCGGACTTTGTTTATGGCTGCCCCTGTTCACTGGTCTACATGAGTTTTGGAGTCAGGGCATTCTCTATGTCAGGGATGTGCAGTGCCTGGAGGGCAGAAGGTCGGGGTGAAGCCTTGTAGCTTCAAGATGGGGTGTGGGAAGGATCAGGGATTTCGCCTTCTCTGGAGCTTCCACGGCTAGCAGGGGTGCTTTCTGTTCAGTCCAGTGAAGAAGCCGGTCCTTAATGAGGTCAGCAGCGGGTGGGATTCTGAGTCTGCCTAGTGTTGGGTGGGAGTGGTGAGGGGAGGCAGCTGCTTTGGGAGGCCAGCCACAGGCTGCAGACAGGCGGCTCACAGACCAGCGAACAGACTGAGGACAGACAGGAGGCATCCCTTGGGAGCAGCCGGGCCCACCTTGCTAGTTGAGTGGGGTCCTCCCGTGACAATGACCAGGCAGAGCTGGTGCCTGCTGCCCTTCCTCTTCTCCCTGGTCTTGGCCCCTCCTCTTAAAGAGGCCCTCGGGTTGGCCTGGCGGCCCAGCAGGACTGGGGCTCAGAGGCAGCGGCGGCTTTAAGGGTGGCTGGGGTCGGTCTCCTGCCCCCGCCCCTGGTAGTCTGAGTGGCTGGAGCCCGAGCCCCGCCCACTCGCCCCAAGGCTTCGCGGCTCCGGGAGCGCCTCTGGGGAGTCGGAGCCCGGAAGCTGGAGCCACCTGCGGGTGAGTGAGCGGAGCCGGCGCCCCGGTCCGGCCGGGAGCCACAGGTGACTTTTTAGGGAGGCGCCCTGCCCCGCCCTCTCAGAGAGCCAGTGCCAGGTGGGGATGCCCTTCTAGCGCCTTCGGTCGCAGGTGGGCTCTCCCAGCTGCGACGACGCGGCCCGGCCTGAGGAGCCCTGCGGACAGGGTCGAGCGAGTCGTGGGCTTTTTTCCGTTCCCACGTGGGCATAGCCCGGGCCCGGGCTGCGTGAGCTCACTTCCTCCACGTCCATCTCCTGCCGAGCGCGGGTACGGGAAGTGAAGGGCGTACGGGAAGTGAGGCGGCTGCGGAAAGTGAGGGGGTATGGGTGGGGGAGGGCGCCGGCAGTGAGGCGGCTGTGGGAAGTGAGGGGTTGCCGGCTGGCATTGGCGGGGCCCGGGCTGGGGCGCCTCTGGCTCTGAGAGCTCCCGTCTCCTCCTCCGCGCTGCCTGAGGGACTGGGGGCAGGGTCCTGGGGAAGAGGGCAGCGCCGGAGGGCCAGGGAGCGGGTGGCAGGCTTGCTGCCTCTGCCCAGAGCCGGTTCCCCTCAGCGCCCAGGGTTGTCTGAGAGGAGGTTCCCTGTTTTTGGGCGGCTAGGACAGACCCCTGCGAGTCCTGCCTGCCGTCTTCCCAGAGCCTCCTGGGCTGCCTGCCACTGACTGGCTGAAAGGCGCCTCTGGGCCCTTCTCTTTGCTCCCTGGTCCATGTCGCCCAGGGAGTACCATTTTCCCCGTCCCCTAGTTGGAAAGTTTGCCTGCTTCTAGCTCAGGAACACAGGGAAGGCAGGGTTGTCGCCCCACTGGACGCATGCCGCTGCCTGGTGGCCCGGCCTCAGCAGAGCTGGGGAGAAAGTCAGCCCCCCTCCTCGCTCCCCGCCTCCCGGGGGGAGTGTACGGCCCGCAGTCAGGCCACTGGACACAGGATTTGGGGCCCTGGAGGTTTCTGCTGAGGCTTCAAGAGGCGTGGTCCTGGCGCTCCAGGCGCTTCCCATCAGATAGCAGGAGCCAGTTCTCAGGGTTCCTGGCTGAACACACAAGCTGCAAGGCTCCATATCCTCCGGCAGAGCTGACTGGGGGCTGCAGGCGACAGTGCCATATCCCTCATTGCCTGCTCCGCCTTGCTAAGGCTTGAACCAGAATCCAACAGGAGCAGCACTGTAAGTGTATACACGCATACCCCTACACACATCCCCGGACCTACACACACATATCCTCGCGCACACAACCCCTACCGGCACACACCCCCTCACCTACACACACCCCGTACACACACACCCCGTACACGCACACACCCCCTCACACACACCCCTACAGGCACACACCCCACACCCTCGCGCCTACACACACACACCCCTATATGCACACACCCTCATACCTACACACATGGCTCCTACATGTGCACACCCCCTCCATGCACGTAACCTCACACGCACACACCACCTATACACATAACATACCCTCACACCTAACACACCCCCTACACACCCCCACACACACACCCTCGCACCTTCACACCTATACACGCACCCCTCCATGCACATACCCTTGCACCTACACACGTATCATACATGCACACATACTTGTACCTACACGCACCTCCCCTGCATGCACAACATGCTTGCAGGCCCCAACCCAACCTGTAGTAACTGCTGCCTGGCCTGGGTGCATTCATCCACTTCAGTTGGAATGTTCCATTCCACTGGTGGGGGGGCAGGTATTGTGGTCTTTACCCTGGTTGGTGAGGGATGGGTGGGGACATTGTCCTACTGCTCTGGTATGGATCCCCAGAACAGCATGTCCTGACAAAGGTGCTCCCCACCCCCCATAGGGTCCTATCAGCCATTGCTTCCTACTCACAAGGCCAGTCACTGCCCGCAAGTTTGGGTTCCTGTGTTAGAACTGCCACCTAGGCCCCTCTTATTTCATCTTTCCTGTGGTGGAAACCCCTGCCTCCACCGGTGTGAGGTTGAGTTTTTGGAGAGGTGAGGTGTTGGAAGCCAGGTCTGAGGCTGCGTCACGCTCCTGGGTGGAAGTGGGGTTTCTGAGCAGTTATTCTGGGCCATGGTTGCAGCTGTGCTCTGAGCCTCAAGGGAGTGGGTAGCAGGAATTTACTTTCCCATTTTCCAGATGTACAAACCAAGACTTAGAGAGTACCTGTGACTTGCCAAGGCCTTTCCCTGCTCTCAGGGCAGGGGTAGAGGAAGGCAGCCAGAATTGCAGTGACCGGGTTGTCACCAGCCACAAGACCCTCTGAGTTCTCATGTTGCAGGTGACTGGCCCTTAGGCTATGTAATGACATTAAAGTCCTATTGGTCACAACCCTAAACTCATCTCCACAGAATGTCTTTGAGGCTTAGAAGGGAGGGAAGGTGTCAGCGCTTCCTCCATTCTGGGTACCCTTCTTGCAAGTTCCTCATCCAGGGCCTGAGGCTCCCACCTCATGTCACCCTCAAGACAGCCAGAAAGGATGAAATCTTTGGCTTGGGGTTCCAGGGCTGTCATAGGCAGAGGGCAAGCTGGGCTCTGAAATGGGGAGGCCAGAAACACTGCTGGCCAAGGAATTGGCTTTACCCTTGGGAAGCAAGAAGGCAGCGACCTCTAAGCGCCCCTTCCCTCTATCCTGCAGCTCTGAGAGGGACTGGCAGTGCTCAGCCTGTGTCCTGTGGCAAAGCTGGATTCATTTTCCTTCCTGGCGATCTTTTGGGGCCCACAGGTGGTAATTTGGAGGCACTGACACCCTGGTCTCGGTGCCTGTTTTAGAAGAGGCAGAACAGTGATGTCAAGGATCTGAATGAGCAAGGACCCCATGCCCTCACTGGGCTCACCAGCAGGTGCAGTGCCGCAGCCTGGCCTCTCAGGATCGTTCTTAGTCTCTCCAGGGCCCACCTTTCCCTGATGGGCATCTGACTTGGCCCCTGGCCTCATGTGCCTCGATTCCTTAGTAGGGCCCCTCTGAGACTGGAGGCCAGACCCAGCCCCTCACAGCACCATGGAAGAATGAAATGCCAAGGCTCACAGGGGAACCTGCTTTGAGAACCCAAGGTTTTTGGCCAAACTAGGTTCATCTGGGTTCATCTTTCTGATACATTCAGGGCTGTGGTGGTCACTGTCCCACATGGCAGATCAGGGAGGAAAACTGGCAGGAGGCTGGGGTTCCCCAAGGCCCCTCCTCTCTGCCTCCCCTCAAGGCCATGCTTGCCTCCCTGTGAATCCTGGCTGTGAGCTCAGCTCCAAGCCTGCACTCTATCCACCAGGGAAAGAGCTTCCCCTTTGGAACCAGGCACCAGGCTCACCCCTGACTGCTGTTACCCCTCTGTTTCCCTGGCAGCTGGCAGGAGGCCAGCATGGAGCCTGCTGGGCCAGGGAGGGTGGGGTGTGTGCTCAGTATGTTGGCGGAGTGATTGGAGTGACACAGCCCTGGAGGCCTGGACCCTGGGGCTGAAGCCGGGGTGTCTGTGGGTCTGGGCCTTGCAATGGGATGGGCCTCTTGTGCCTGTGCCAATTTCCTGGTGCCGGCATCTTCTCGAGGGAGGATGCTGGTGTGTATCTGTTTGCTGGTGGGTAGGTGCCCTCCTGCCTGACCCACCTGCAGTGAGCTGTCCCCATCGCTCATTTAGGAGAGGGGCCTGGGCCAGCCCCAGCCACTGCCTGGATCAGTGGAGAAATCCATGCTTGTGTCCAGAGCTTAGTCACCTTATTGTCCTGGCTCCAAGAGGCCACTGAATCCCATACCCGGGGCTTCGGTGACTCTAGCAGGCAGGTGCCCGGGTGGAATCTTCTCCTCTGTGGCTGAGGAGGGTTTGCCAGGGCGTCAGATGTTCGACCGCGCGCGACCACAGTGATGTCTGAGTTCCGCCTCACAGCAGGCTGGCCATGTCTGGCCTATTCTTTGCTTTAGGCGGCAGCTCTTGGGGCCACATTTCATCATTTAAGGATGGTGACAGGTGCCTGCCCCCTTCCTGGGCAGTGGTTGGGGGTGAAGGACGGGACGGGTGGGCCCCCCTGTCAGCCCATATCCTGGAGGGCCTTGATTGTCTGGGCTGAGATAGCAGCAGCTTTGGCATGTTTGCTCTTCCTTCCGATATCTGTGCAGGCCAACGTGGAGAGGCTTTGTAGGGGCCGGGCCTGTCCTCCCCGCTGGCCAAAATGCTTTTCTGAAGCAAAGATGGAAAAAGGGGAGTGGAACTGGTTTGGGCTGCAGTCCTGGCTTGTTCCCAGCCCCAGGCTGGGTTTCCCCACATGCACAGCTTTCTGGAGCAGGGAGCTGGGTATTTTGTGTGTGTGTTGCGGGGCGGGGGTCAAGGCCAGGAGGGGTGAGGAGAGAGCCACAGCAGGTAAGATGCCAGGTTCTCACCAGGGCGCCTCTCGTGGCTTCCCGCTCATCTCATTCCTCAGATGCTACTTTGTAACCTGAATTGAAAATGGGTCAGGTCCTGGCAAGGGAGGGGCCACACCGCAGACTGGCTGACGCGGTGCTGGGCCTGGGCCTGGGCCTGGGCCTGGAGCATGGGGCTCAAGTTCCCACCTTGTGTGTTTGGAGCTGAGTGGTGCCTGAAAACCCTGGCAGCAGTGGCTGGTCCCCTCCCTGTCATGGCTTACTGGACCCAGCAGCCTGAGGGCCTTGCCCCCTGCTGCCTCCCCAGGCCAGCTAAGGAAGAGGATGAGCAGTGCAGGCTGGCTCAGCCCCGGGTAGCAGGGACAGGGCAGGTGGCCAGGACTGGGGACAGTGGGCTTCAGTGCAGGGGCTTTTGCACTGGGCTGCAAGCCCTGAGCAGGTGACCTGAGCAGGTGTGTGACTAGTGCCTGTCTGTCTGCAATAGCCCTGACCCTCTAATCTGCACCCTGTGAGCCACCAAGACTGAACCAAGCCCAGGAAGCAGCGCCACCAACCGGCCTCGCAGAGGCAGAGGCCCTGGAGCAGTGACAGCACAGGAGATCCGCTGGCTCAGGGGAAGGGGAGGAAAGAGGAAAACAAAGGGAGTGATCGAGTGAGCCTCGCCCCGCCCTCCCTGTGCCGGCCCATGATGTGTCAGTCAGAGGCGCGGCGAGGACCAGAGCTCCGTGCGGCGAAATGGTGAGATGCTGCCCACCGCGCCCTAACCCCACGGTTCCCCGCCACAACCTCCGGAAGGTCAGAGTTCACATCCAGCGGCCTCGCAGTAGAGGTGGCGGCAAGGGGACTGGTGGTCAGCCCCCGAGGCTGGAGGGGCCCGGCCTGGGGGGCCTGAGTGCCCTGAGTCGGAGAGCCCGCTTCAGGTATCTTTGGTTCCAACCACGAGGAGGGCCCAGCAGGGGGAGGCTGCCAGCGGGCCTCAGACCTCAGGCCTGTGATATTCCCTACCCTGGTGCTCCCAGGCCCCCTCCTCCCAGCCCAGACCCTTGCCTCTGCACCCCACCTGGGAGAGAGGCTTCCCCATCCCCCTTCCTGCCCGCGTGAGGGGTGCAGCTCTTCCCGATTGGTCCCTGCTCTTCTGCAGTGAGTGGGGCAGATGGCAAAGCCAGAGGGGAGCAGTGATTTGTCTTTGCTTGGCCCCTGCCACCTTCCTGGACCTTTTAAAAATACACCGGGGTGGGATGGGAGAGAAAGCTGCGGAGATGCGACCGCCTCTGAGCTTGAGCCTGAGCGGGGTTCGCTGCTGGTTTGCCTTTCCTGCTCTGCTGCTTCTATCAGCTGAGATGCCGCTTTGTTCCTTGGTTTGCTCGGCGACTGGGAGAGAGCACAGTCCCAGATGGCAGCCGTAGATTAGCCAAATCAGTTACTTTGCAGATGAGGAAACTGAGGCCTGGGGACGTTCTGAGTGGATGGCAGTGTGGTCTCCTGCTGGCTACCCTGGGTCTCAGGAGCATTTGCTAGGCCTAGGCACGGACAGGGTGGGGTGGGCCTTGTTTCTGCTCAGGAGGCCAGGGTTGTGGTGGAAAGGCTCGTCCAGCCTCTGCTCTGGCTCTGGTGAAGCTGAGCCCCTGCTGAGTGCCCTGCATTTGTGCTGGGAGGGTGGGGAGAGGCGGGATCACATTTGCAAAAACGGGGGGGGGGGGCTTGGGTCTTGTGTGTGTGTGTGTGTGTGTGTGTGTGTGCGCGCAGCCCCAGCAGAGCAGACAGGTGCTTGAGAGCTTGTGGTGGGGAGGTTTTGTTCACAAACCTGTGGATGGGTTTTCAGAACCTGGCCTGTTACAGAAAGACCATGCAGATGGATGGCACCATAGCTATGTGGTGCTGGTAGGTGGGGTGTAAATGCTCCCTTTGAGAGTTTGTCTGGCCTTGGCCCCGTAATTTAGCAGATGAGGAAAGGGGGGCCTGGAACCATGAAAAGAATATCCCAGATCCTGCAAAGGATGGTAGCAGAAGACTGAGCAAATGGTTACCCAGCTGGCTGGGTCGTAGCTCCTCAGTGCTATGCGCTGCCATGCCAGTGCCTGTGTGGCAGAGCTGGCCCCTGGGGCTCGCTCTCCTGGGCCATGGAGGCTGAGGAATGTGAGGCAGGCCCTGCACCCTGCTCTCCCCTCCCTGGGCCCAGGTACTTGGGTCTGGAGGCCCTTGCTGGGAGCTGCTGCGGCTGAGAGGTGCCCCGCAGCTGGGCCTGACTCTCCTCTTGCGGCTGCCCCCACATTCCCAGTCCTCCCCAGCTGGCTGGCGGGTGGCAGAGCCTGGGAAATGAGTCTGCTAGCCAGAGGCAGCCAAACCCCTGACTCAGAATGGGGTTGGGACAAGGGGGCACAGCCAGTGTTTGCTGGGCTCCATCACCCCATGGCAAGGTAGCTTGCCAACAAGGGTAGGTAGACAGGAGGAATCCTGCCCTGGGTGTAGGTAGCAGTCTCCTGGGTCCCGCCTAGAGCCTGGCCACTGACCTGGCTGTGCATGGACCTGTGCCCTGCAGGTTGCACTTCCCCCAGCTGGCCCTGAGGCGGAGGCTGGGGCAGCTGAGCTGCATGTCCAGACCCGCCCTGAAACTGCGCTCCTGGCCCTTGACCGTCCTCTACTACCTCCTGCCCTTCGGCGCCCTCAGACCGCTCAGCCGGGTGGGATGGAGGCCCGTAAGCAGGGTAAGTGTGCACAGGGCCCTGTGGCCCGGACCTGCCCTCTGGGCAGGCCCGAGGTTGGGGTGAGGAGAGACTGAGGTGACGGTGAGCTGTCAGAAGCAGAGGGTCATCTTCAGTGGGTCAGGGTTGGAAGGTTCATTGGTGGGCAAGGCCAGGGCAGCTTTTGAAAAGGCCACTACCTGGGCCGCGGAAGTGACTGCGAGGGCATGCCGTGCCCTGCCCGCTCCCCTAGCCTGCCTCGTTTCTGCCGTTTGGGGCTCCGGTTCTGGAAGGAACCCAGCCTGGGGATTCAGAAAATGGCGTCTGTCTCTGACTTTTCTGTGTTCAGGCAGAAAACAGCTTAGCGGTGATTCTGAGCGGAAGCCAAATTAATTCTGGGATGCCAAAGGGTGGTTCAGGAAGGATGGATCCTGTTTGGGTTCCTTAGGGTGAGGACACCTTTAAGGAGCCCAGAGGCCTGCCCCAGGAATGGTCAAGGGAACTGGCTTGGCCCCTCCCGGCCCCTAGAGGGCTCACTCTTGCCCTTGGCTTCCCAGGCAGGTTGACCCCAAGGAGGAAACCCTGTTCCTGGGCCTTTGTCAGGTTGGTGTCATCAGAGCTCAGGGGCACTGAGGTACCCTGGACATTAGCCCAGGCTCCCACCTGTGCCTGGGAAGGGCCTGGGCTCACATAGCCCTTCTGTGTGACTGGGAATCAGCTGGGAGGGATAAGAGCAGCTCTCTGGGAGCTGCTAATTCCTTACCTTGCAGAGGTGTTGAAAGTTGGAATGAAACCACTTTTACACCTTGGGGCGTTGGTGTCTTGGTTGTGTTTAGAGAAGCAGCAGCCACCAATTAGAGGCAGTTTCTACAGTGGCAGCAGCACTAACAGGCTGCCACTTCCTGGGTACCTGGCCCTGCGGGAGGGCTCTGGGACCAACCAGTGGGACCCAGTGCCTGTCCTCAGGCCATCGTCTGTCTTCAGGTGGTCCAGGCTTCCCTGAAGGAAGAGAGAACAGAGGGGCCTGAGGGGACGATCTCCCTTTGCCTCCTGGGAGGAACCCCAGGTGCAGACAGCTTTATGGCCTGACTCAGTCACAGTAGAATGTTGAACACAAGTCCTGCTGTGGGGCTGAGGTGGGGCTCAGGGCTTCTCAGACTGCTGCGTCCAGGCCCTCAGTGCGCTGGCTGGACCTGTGGGGGCTGCGGACCCTGTGTCTGCAGCTCAGGCCCAGGTGACAGCGACATCGCAGACCTGCATCTGAAAATCCCTGATGTTGGTGCTCAGGGTGTCCTCCTCACTTCCTGTTAAGACAGAGGGACACATTTTGGGCTGTAGACTTGTTCCACGTACTTGGGAGCCTCCTCCTTTCTCTGGTGGTCTGGGATATGGGCAGTGACCAAGGGCAAGATGCCAACCACCTCTCCACATACTGTGATACTGGGGTCACCGTGGCTAGGGTCACACACTGTGGTTAGGGTCAGATCCGTTTCCGACCCCCACTTTAAGAAGTAAGACTGCTGGCCATCTCCCGTTCTGGGACTGGGGCAGTTGCTATTAGACTTTCGCATGAAATGGCGAAAACCACTGGAGTTGTACGTAAATCCAGCACTGTGTGTGGCAGGAGTTGGCAGGTGCAATCTGGTTCCCAGTGAGAAACAGCCACATCACAAAAGCAGCGTGGGGCACCTGGGCCCTGGTGTCCTCCGTGGGGTGCAGATTCTCTCCTGAAGTGAGATGTGGGCTCATGACAGTACTTGGGCTCTCTGGAGCTGGGGCAGTGTGGTCAGCTCAGCCCCTCGCCCTGTGGCCTGCAGGTGGCTTTGTACAAGTCAGTGCCGACACGCTTGCTGTCACGGGCCTGGGGTCGCCTCAACCAGGTGGAGCTGCCACACTGGCTGCGCAGGCCTGTCTATAGCCTGTACATCTGGACCTTCGGGGTGAACATGAAGGAGGCCGCCGTGGAGGACCTGCATCACTACCGCAACCTCAGCGAGTTCTTCCGGCGCAAGCTGAAGCCGCAGGCCCGGCCCGTCTGCGGCCTGCACAGTGTGGTGAGGCCCGATCCTTTCCTCCTGGGGGAAACAGGACTTTTTCCTGCCTCCACAGCTGGGACTCCACTTGCCCAGCACAGCCCCCTGGTCTCCAGCATATCTGGAAGCAGCAGGATGACAAGGGGAGGTGGGGGCTGTCTTCTGGGGGGAGGAGACCCTGCTCTCCCTGGCAGCGAGCCTCTTCTGTCCTTCCAGATCAGCCCATCGGATGGAAAGATCCTCAACTTTGGGCAGGTGAAGAACTGCGAGGTAGAGCAGGTAAAGGGGGTCACCTACTCCCTGGAGTCGTTCCTGGGCCCACGCACCTACACAGAGGACCTGCCCTTCCCGCCAGGTGGGTCACTGCACAGGCGGGGCCAGGCAGCCCTGCTGTTGTGTGGCTGGACCGGGAGGGAGGGGAATGCTGGGGAAGGAGCTGAGGCTGGCATGTGGGGCCTCCCTGAGAATCCATGTGCAGACCGCACTCGGGCTCCGTGCTGGGTGCTCACTGTGTTGGTGGCCCCCATGTCTGCTCCTACCCCACAGCCGCCTCGTGTGACTCCTTCAAGAACCAGCTGGTCACCCGGGAAGGGAATGAGCTCTATCACTGTGTCATCTACCTGGCCCCCGGGGACTACCACTGCTTCCACTCCCCCACGGACTGGACTGTGTCCCACCGGCGCCACTTCCCAGGTCAGCCTGGGGCCAGCGTGTGGGGGGAGCTGCCTCTGTGGGCTTCACATAGAGGCTCTCAGCTTCTTGGTGTCAGGGGACCAGGCTCCAGGTCAGGGCCATCGAGGCCAGGAGCTGACTGCTTTATGCAGGCTGGTTGTGGGCAGGGGACCATGGGGCCCACTCGGCTCAGCATTTGGAAATGACATCAGGGCAACAGGCCATGAGTCCCTTTGGGTCTTGGCTGCCCTGGAGTGGACACACTGGGCTCTGGACAGGGAGTAGCAGCGTTCCCTGCCTCTGCAGGCTCCCTGATGTCAGTGAACCCTGGCATGGCTCGCTGGATCAAAGAGCTCTTCTGCCACAACGAGCGGGTAGTCCTGACGGGGGACTGGAAACATGGCTTCTTCTCACTGACGGCTGTGGGGGCCACCAACGTGGGCTCCATTCGCATCTACTTTGACCGGGTAAGCAGAGTGTAGGCCCTGCCAAAGCCCAAGGGCTGGACCTCTTGGGTCTACCTGCCTTGTCTGCTGTGCGGCGGATGGGTTGGGACTGAATTCTAGGGCGGCCACATGTCTGGTCAGGCGTGGCTCTGCTTAACAGCTGTCCTGAGAATGGGCCGCTCCACCTGCCAGCCAGCTGAGGCTTCCCTCCCTCCTTGCACCATTGGCTGGAAGAGATAGAGGGAATTAACCTCCTTGCCTGGCACCTGGTTTCTGCTAGGAACCATGGTCAAAGGTGAGAGTGAGGAGGGAACAGAAAGGGAGCGTTGAGCTCGGGGTGGCTCATGTTGGTTACAGCATGTGAGGGGGTCAGCACTCGCAGGCCTACTGCCCACCCTGTCCCAAGGGGCTGCCTTTTTGGGTGTCAGTTTGTGATCAGCGGCCTTGGCTCCCACAGGTGCCACTCTCCCAGCACCATGCATGGAAACCACTGGGTCCGATTGTTCCGTCTTTCCTGGGCCTAGTTCACAGCAGGCGTCAATGCTGTGTGTGAGATCTGGCTAGACTGGGCCCACCTGGCCCTGAGATGCCATCCCCACCTCCCTTTCGGAGCTGGGTTGGGTGGTGTTGGGGACAAGCAACAGAGGGAGTGGGTGGGACTCCAAACACATGTGGGGTGACACTGTGCACTTGGTGGCCCCGCTGACTCCCAGCCTATCACCACAGGACCTGCACACAAACAGCCCGAGGCACAGCAAGGGCTCCTACAACGACTTCAGCTTCGTGACGCACACCAATAGAGAGGGCGTCCCCATGCGCAAGGGCGAGCACCTGGGCGAGTTCAACCTGGGCTCCACCATTGTGCTCATCTTTGAGGCCCCCAAGGACTTCAATTTCCAGCTGAAAACAGGACAGAAAATCCGCTTTGGGGAGGCCCTGGGCTCGCTCTAGAGCCTCTTTCCTGATTATGGCTGCTAAGGGATCTTTTCCAAACAGAGTGAGGGTCTTTTAGAGAGGGAGGCCCATGAGGCCCTCCAGGTGAGGGCCTGCCTCAGAGTGGGTGAGAGTCTGACCAGGTAGGACTTGAATGACTCGGCTCCCACCTGTTCCGGAGGTGCAGACAAGAGGTGGTGAGAGCCCCTGTCATGCCCTCAACCTATCCTGTTCCTTCTCCCTACAAATAAAAAGTGCAGGCTGGAATGATCTGTCACATTTGGATCTTTTTAAACACTGTATAGACGGGAGATCCTGCATTCCCGACTGAACCTTCAGTTGGTCTCGATTGTCATTTTTTCTTGCTGCTCCTCCCCATCACCTGGGCTGTTTTCTGTTGGCCCCTTTTGTTTTTTGGCCTTAACCCTCCTGCTGCACAGGGTGAGGTGCCTCCTTGGCACAGACTGTGGATGCCTCTTCCCCCAGCAGAGCCACACAGCCTTCATGACAACTGCTTTCTGTTCCCAAATTCACCTCATCCTGCTCTTTAGAAAAAGCAGTCTTTGTGCTTGTGGCTGAATGCATCACCCTGGACTCTGCCAGTGTCTTCTGAGGACACTGAGTAATGATACAGACCTCTGTAGGACCTGATGAGTGACCTTCTGGAGCTGGTCAGGTCCTCGTTGCAGCAGGCAAGACTAATCACTGAACCTGCCTCATGGCACCAGAATGAACAGGGCAGGCAGGTGGTAGGCCCAGCTGGGGACAGGGGAGAGTTCCTGTCCTCCCCATATCCCTACACGAAATGTGGGAAAGTTGCTGCTGTTGATTCAGGGTCTGTCTGGGAGGCAGAGGGCCCTTGGTGGATAGTCGGTCAGTGCCTGGAAAACCTGTCCCAGTTATCAGGAATGCGTGCCTGGGGAGCCCCCAATGGCGGGGACAGGGCCAGAGTTCATGTTGACCCTGGGGACGCTGTGAATTTCTCCTGCAGGAGAGCCATCATTGAACTTTTTCAACTGTATCAGTAGCACAGTATTTTTGTATGAGAAGTGGGAGACTTCTGAACAGTAATTCATTTAATGGCAAAACATTTTGAAATAAAAAAATAAAACTTATAACTTTGTGTTCTGTTCCTGGAGGTGGCCTGAGGCCTCCCCGACAGCCCAGCACCTGCATCCCTGGGGCAAACACGCTAGCGCAGGGCCTGCCGCAGGGCCTGGATGCGAGCAATGCAGGTGCCAATGGGCTGGCGCTGAGCCTGGAGCTCCTCTGCCAGCTGCTGGATCTGCAGTTCCACCTGGGGCCAGAGAGGGACAGCCAGGGCTGAGAGGGAACACAGCCCGGGGCGTCCCTACGGACACCTGGGGATGGCCTCGGGCCTCACCTCTTGCAGCTCTTTCTGCACCTGCTGCTCTACTTCCTGGTCCTCAGGTCCGGGCTCCTCTCTGCTCAGCTCCAGCCACCTGCGCAGGCTGCTCGCTTGCCGCTGACAGGACCTGAGGGGTGGAGATACCTGCTGCCTGCCAGGCTGGGTCCTTGGCAGAGCCCCATCCGGCTCAGAGAGCGGCACCTCAGCTAATTCTGATGCGGGCATCGGGTGCAGAGAGAAAGACGGTCTGGTAGGGCCCCTGACCTGAGCTGCAGGCCCCTGCTTGGGAGCCGAACACTTCTTTTTCCTCTCCCAGTCTCCTCCACCCTCCCTAGCAGACAGCAACTCAGGTGGGCCTGGGCGAAAACACACTTGTCTCTCTTCCCCTGTGCAGAGGCAAGGGTGAGGCGCCAGAGTCTGCTGCTGTCAAAGCTCTGAAGCTGCTGCATGATGATGGTCCCCAGACCACTGAGTGCAGTGGGTCTCGGGCCTGTCTCCTCTGCACTTTTTTTTTCTGTGAGATGGAGTGTCACTCTGTCGCCCAGGCTGGAGTGCAATGGCGTGATCTCGGCTCACTGCAACCTCCGCCTCCCAGGTTGAAGCAATTCTTCTGCCTCAGCCTCCCAAGTAGCTGGGACTACATGCGTGCACCACCATGCCCAGCTAATTTTTGTATTTTAGTAGAGACAGGGTTTCTCCATATTGGCCAGGCTGGTCTTGAACTCCTGACCCCGTGATCCGCCCGCCTCAGCCTCTCAGAATGCTGGGAACAGGCGTGAACCACCACACCCAGCCCTTCTCTGCACCTTTAATATCAGTGTTATAATTAGTCACTGGGGACAGCATGGCCTCATCCAGTTTTTAGAGTTTTGCTCAACTTTATCATCCCCCCATAGGAAGCAGAGCCTCTGTCCATAGGTGAGGCTGACTGGGGCCTTCCTAAGCAGCACCAAGCCAGGTCAAGAGTCATGATGGAGATGGGGCCTTTCTGGACAGCACACACTGAGGGCTCCCCACACCCCTCCGTAGCTAGACCAAGACCACCCACAGGACCCTGGCAGCTGGCTCAGGGGAAATGGAACTGCCCGCCCACTTTTCCAAGCAACACCTGCTCCTGTAGCCAGGGCCGCAGGGCATTTCGCAGGGCTCACCAGAGGTTCTGCTTGGTGGTCTGGTAGTGCAGTAGTTGCTGCTGGATCCCCTCAAGTTCAGCCTCAAGGTCCAGGCTGCCTATGGCGACAGAAGTAAGCTTGTTTCAGACCATTTTCCCCTCTGGGACCAGGGTAAATACCAAGTCCCAGGTCCGGGAGTGGCCTGAGTGCTTTCTGCCCTGACAGGCCCCAGGTACACACCTGTAGTTGAAAGCCCAGGCCCAGCCCTGGTGGCTGAGAAGTCCCCAGGAAGGAGTCGATGGGGGTCAGGGACACTGGCCAGGGATGGGGGGACCTGGGGCTTATCCCTAGGAGTAGCTGGCTGTGCTGACGCCTGCAAAGGAAAGAAGGGTGGATGATCAGCAGGGAAGCCAGGAGGAAGCCGGGGAGGGGGACACCAAGTCCTTGTCACTGCCTGCCCTGCAGGGGTGGGGGAAGACCAGGCCCCCAGCTGCAGGAGCTGGGCTTCCCAGGCACTGGCCGTGCTAGCTCATCCAGTGTCGAGCCTGCCCCTGCACACAGGACCTGGTGTTGTAGGAGAAAGTCCCACAAGCCACCAGGGAGCACCACGTGTCACCACAGTCTGCCTCGCGCCTCCACCACCTGAGCAGCTGTTCCTAGCCTTACCCAACTCCACCCCCGCCTTGCTCTGAGCTCATGACCTTGCTGAGCTTCGACGTCAGTGAGAAGTGGTGAGTGAGAGTCCAGCGCTCTACAGCCTCCTCCATGCCCTCCTCTCCTGGTGAGAGTGGATTTGTCCCTTCCATCACCCGACAGGGCTCAAAACCCTTCCAACCCCACACACCATTCCAGCCAGGGTAAGTGGCCCCACAAGGCCTAACTCACCACAGGAACTGGTTCCTTCCTGCCCCTTCATCCCCATTCAGGAACCAGCTGCTTTGGTGGCCTGAGAGCAGCTGTCACTCCATTACTGAGCTCTCACACCCCCTGGCCATCCCTGCCCAGGCTCCCCACTTGGAGGCTCATCCCCTCTCTCCTTCCCCTGTACTACTCCTAGAGGCCGCAGCGGCTCTGGGGTTACCTTCGGCCTGTGCCGAGGATTCTTCTCAATCTCTGGCCCTGACCTCTTCCTTAAAGGTCAGACTCAACGTTTGCTTTCTCTCAAGTTTGACATCAAGAACCTGGTTCAAAACACTCTTGACGCTTCAGCCCAAACCAGTCCCCACCCCCAGTTCCTTCTTCCAGTCTAAGAACTCTGTTCCCCAAGTTATTCAAGCCAGCAGCCCAAATCAGCCTGGATTCCTTCTTCCCCCTCACTCAGCAAATCCCTCAGAGCATATCCTGCCTCGTTGGCCGCCAAGAGAGTATCCGTCCCCTCTATGGCAACCGCTGAGCCCAGGCCACCAGTATTGCTTGTCTGGACCACAAGGTCATGGTGACCACAGCCTGCACAGAAACCTGCCATGGTGCTCCCTGCCAAAACCCTTCCCCGATTTCCTCCTCTTCTCAAATCCCAGGCTGCTTCTCACCGTGGCTGCAGGACCCTACGTGATCTGCAGCCACGTCACTGGCCTGCAGGCAGGGGCTTTTCTTTGCTTGTCTCTGACTAGAACATACGCTTCAGGATGGCAGGGCCCTTGGCTGGCTGTTCACTGCTGTGGCCCTTGGACCTGGTGTGTAGTGGCTACCTATGCTTGTCAAATGGATGAGTGGCCTCCCTGTGCCAAGGTTTTCCAGAAATGATGAGTACAGCTATGGTATGAGAAGGAGCACCAGAAGCCAGACCAAAGAGAGAGCCCCAGCGCCCAGGCCTGGTGGTGGAGGACGTACCCTGGCTGGTGCAGCTGCCCCGCAGGGCACGAAGGAGGAAGGAGGCAGCAGCAGCAGCTCCGGGCCTGTGCTTGCCGTCCGGATCTGCTTTGGGCCAGGGGCGCTTGACAGGGCCCCAGGCCCGGGGCTGTGTGGGACTTGTGCTGTCGGGGCCTCTGCCAGGAAGGGCCGCGTCAGGGAGGGGCCTGCTGGCTGAGCCATACCTAGGCCATGTTCCTTGGGCTTCTGAGGCCTGAGCACAGTGAAGGCAAAAGCCTGGTCAGGCCACAAGACCCTCCTCTGGGACCAAGGAACAAGAAGGAAAGGGCCACCCACCCCAGGACTGCCAAAACACAGGCCCCAGATGGAGGCGCCAGCTGCCTTTGGGGCCCCCTGACCACCTACCCCTGCCTGCCCATGGTGCCACACCCCAGGGACCTCTGGCTCTGCGCAGGCTCCAGCAGGAAGTGTGGGCGTCGCGGCTGCTTCCTCGCTGAGTGGGCACTGTTGCTGGGAAGAAACATGGGGTCTGTTCCCCTGGGCTGACCAGGGGCTGCAGGGGGGTCTGAGATCTCTGTGGGATGGGGGTCGCTAGTCAGACCCCTCCAATTTTATAGGGAGACCGAAGGTCAGAGAAGGCGAGGCCAAGGTCAGCAAGTAAGCTGGGGTGGCCTGGGCCACAGAGCTCCCAGCAGTTCTGACAAAAGGTACCTGGCGCCGGGGGACTGCTTCACCCACATTGTCTCTTTTGACATGCAGAGCAACCCTGGTAATGCAGGTGTACAGGTCGCCAGGGTCCATGTCACAGGGGAGCAGCCTCTGAGATGTTCAGGCTCCCATCAAGGTCAGTCAGTGAGGGGCAGAGCAGCGACCGGGACCCAGGCCCCATGCACCCACCTGACAACTCCCCCAGGGCCCAAGGCTCTCGGGTAGTGCTGGCTGCTGTGGGAGCCACCAGCTTCATCAGCATAGGGCAGGGCAGGTTAGGGGTTGAGGAGACCACAGTCGGGGCGGGCAGAGGGATGGGTGCCAGCCCACACAAGAAAGAGGGGCTTCTGACAAAAAACCAGTGTCTTGGCTGTGAGGGAGCAGAAGAGAGGCCAGCAGGCACGGGCAGGGCTGAGCTTGTTCCCTTGTCAGCTATGGGTGTGACTCCGGAAGACTGTCAGCAGGACGGGTGAGAGGGGAGGAAGGGGTTGCAGAGGAAGGGACACCTATTTCCTGAACTTTGGCAGGCAAAGGAGAGAGGGTCTGGAAATCCCACGCCACTCTCTCTTGCCGGGGGAGGGATGGGATCTGGCTGGAGAAGAGGCGATTCCCAGCAGCTCAGCTATGACAAGGCCGAGGCCAGCCCGTCCTGTCCCTCGTCAGGGCCCAGTTTTCCTCCCTGCTACGCCATCCAACCTTTTGCCCAGGGTGGAAGCGAGGAGGATGAGGTGAGGACGGGCTACTCACAGTTCCTGGGCGTGGGGCTCCTCAGCAGCCAGGCGGCCCAGAGCTCCCTGAAGCAGAGGAGCCTGTGGCCTCTTGGTCCCCACGGTGGCATCCCCAGCCCCAGTGGCAATGCAGTTGAGAAGGGGATCCTCAAACGTCACCTTCCTGCTGGGTGCGACGGCTGCCAGGGGCTGAGGCTTCCCGCCCCGGCCCAGCACTTTCTGTTTCCAGAGCGTGGCACAGCGGCGGACGGCACGATGGAGACTGTGAGCCGCCTGCGACACAGCCTCTGGTCAGCTCATGCCACACCCTGCCTGCTCCCCAGAGGAAGGGGCCCTGGGCCTACCTGGACCTGCTGCTGGGCCTGCAGCTGCTGCCGGGAGGCCTTCATGCTGGCTGCAAAGCGCAGGAGCCGTGTGGCACCCTCCTGGAGGAGCTGCCCCTGGTAGGCCTGGAGCGCGCGCTGCAGCCGCGCCTTCTTCCTCCTCCTTTCCAGTACAAAGGCCAGCCACGTGGCCCACACCTCCAGGGAGGGCGGGAGGTGAGGCCCAGATCTCCCTGTTTAGGGGTCCCCCACAGACCAGGTGCCCTCCCTCCAAGGCAGGGATAAGGCCTGAGGGATAAGGCCTGAGGGAGAGGCAGGGATGGTAGGATGCAGAAACACAATTACCTTTGCCTGCAGCGAAAAGGCCCAGAACCACAGGGCCCGCACTGTCGCCTGCTGCTCCTGCCTCCTGGCTGCCAGCTAGGGCCAGAAAGACCAGATCATTTCCCTGCTGCCCCTTCAGGGAGGCTGTGCTGATCAAGGGGCCCTGCCTGGATCGTCCCTCTGGGCTCCCTCTCTAGTTGAGGCTCCCACTTCCTCCACTAGGAAGGGCCAGCCCTGTGCCTGGCCATGAGGTGCTCAATAGACGCTCCATCTGTGGCCTGAGGAAGGACCTTTAGGAAAGAAGGTGGCAAAGGGCTCCTGCAGGGGGATGTGTGGAGACACTGGCCTGGGGTCTGGGGAACGGTGAGAACACAACAGGACGGGAAGAGGGAGCTGGGGACGTGTGGGTGCTGCTCTGCGTGATCCCTCTTGGCTTTTTAGCAAGATCCCAGCAAGTCTTAAAACATATTTCATTTTAATTTTTAAAAAATTATGTTGATTTATTTTGAGATGGGATCTCACTCTTATCTAGGCTGGAGTGCAGTGGCATGATCACAGCTCACTGCAACCTTGACCTCCTGGGCTCAAGCGATCCTCCCACATCAGCCTCCCGAGTAGCTTGGACCACAGGTGTGCACTAACTACACCCAGCTAATTTTTCTGTTTTGTTTTTGTAGAGATGGGGTCTCACTATGTTGCCCAGGCTGGTCTTGAACTCCTAGGCTCAAGTAATCCTCCTGCCTCAGCCTCCCAAAATCCTGGGATTATAGGTGTAAGCCATCATGCCTGGCCCACTGATGTATTTTTTTTTTTTTTTTTTTTTTTTGAGGTAGAGTCTCGCTCTGTCGTCCAGGCTGGAGTACAGCGGTGTGATCTTGGCTCACTGCAAGATCTGCCTCCCAGGTTCACGCCATTCTCCTGCCGCAGCCTCCCGAGTAGGCGCCTGCCACCATGGCTGGCTAATTTTTTTGTATTTTTAGTAGAAACAGGGTTTCACCGTGTTAGCCAGGATGGTCTCGATCTCCTGACCTTGTGATCCGCCCGCCTCGGCCTCCCAAAGTGCTGGGATTACAGGCGTGAGCCACCGCGCCCAGCCTCCACTGATGTATTTTTTAATACAACACTGTAGAAAGAGAAACCAGGCCTTGAAGTAACTGGTCTTACGCAGGCTACAGATGGAACAAAGCTGATGTGCTCGGAAATGACAGGAAGGTGGTAAAGGAGGTGGCCCTGGGGAGGGCAATAGTAAAAATACTGAACTAGAGGTGTAAGCCGAAGGTCACTCATTGCCCAGGCCTCACACGCCAGAGGACAGAGAAGGAAGTATGGAGGGGACATCTCCCGGGTTCCCACCTGTTGTCTCCACTGGCGGAAGCAGGTCCGGTTGAGTCTCTGTGCCAGCAGTTGGGTACTCTGCCTGTGCAGGAGCTAGGGGAGAGCAAGTGCACAGAGTGGGGTCCTGACCTAGCCTAGACAGCCTGCGGTGGGTCCTGATCTAACCCAGTCTCTGCCCAGCTGAATGTCCTCCCATTGCTAGGAGTCCTGGATGGTGCCAGGGGTCTCCTGCATAGGCAGGGAGAGGCAGGGGGGAGGCAGGGGGCACCTAGAGGACTCACTCCGTAGGTCCGCCAGCACTGATAAGCCGCGGGTCAGCAGGAACCGGGTTTTTAGGCTGAGCTGTCTTCTCTGGGAGACACTGGATTCTGGGGCTGGCTACCCGCTAGGCTCCACCAAATGCCCAGAAAGGCTCCTGCAGCCTTGTCCTACAGGACCCCAAACCACCCACCACTCACACTGGCTGCATGGAGTGCTGTCAGGAGAGACCCTTCCTGAGATACGGTCTCCTGGCCTGGACACCCCTTGCCAAGCAGGTGGAACTTGGAGAGTTGCCACTGTCGGCCTCACCCTCTTCCTGACACATTCCAGATGGTGCATCTTCCACCGGGCCAGCCCCTCCAGCAGCAGCTGTCGGCGGTGGTGTTGGACTGCCCTCTCCAGCTGCAGTCTCTGCTGGGCTGACCTCCGGCTGCAGTCCCGCCAGCGCTGAAACCAGGTCCGCAGACAGCCTAGATCCAAGTCAGAGTTTGCTGTTTTGTGGGATTTCCACCAGTGACGACATAATGGTGAAGGTGCAGAGAGGAGAGATGGCTGTGCGGGGATAGAGTCCAGGTGTCCAGCCCACACGGTGCAACTACCACGTGTGGACCATGGCCCCTCTCTAGGGACAGCTCTGGCCACCTTTGCCAACAGTGAACCCCCCAGGGACTGGAACCAGATCTGTTTACCACTGTGCTCCCCAAGGGCCCTCCCAGAGCCACAAGCCTGTCCACAGCCTCCACAGGGGTGCCGGGGCCCCCGTAAGAGTCACGTGCAAAATGTGCTAGGCGCGCGGAGGAAGAGCCTCAGTCTGAGGGAGGAGGAGCCCCCACTTGAGCTGCAGCAGCTGGAGGAGAGGGCAGCCTGTTTGGCCAGGGTGGAAACCAAGGCCCAGTCAGAGCAGTCAGAGCAGCCCGAGCCGTGGCTGGGGAGGAGTGCACTGGTCGCCAGGCCACGTCTTCTGGCCCCCCGGGTTCTGCAGGCACGAGCCACATCCTGCCTTTTGTTTTTGTGTCACAAGATTCTCCCTTGAGTGAATCTTTCTTGGGCCCTGAGAGAACTTTCTTTTTGAGACAACAGAACAGGGTTGAGAGCAGGGCACAGATGCCAAGATGAGGAGCCCTCCAGGCCCACCGGCGCAGGCAGAGAAGGCGGCAGATCACAAGCGGGAGGCACCCATGTTAGTGCTGCATGCTGACGTCTGGGCTCTGTTCTAAGTGTCTCTCTCTCTACCTGTCATCTCGGTTGATCTCCACAACAACCCCAAGAGGTAGGCACTGTTATCCCCATTTTACAGATGAAGACACTGAGACTCAGAGAGGGGCCCTGCTGGAGGCCACACGCAGAGCCAGGTTATGACCGCCAGCCTGCGCTTCTTCAGCACCCTGCATAATGGGTCTTGTGACATCCTCCCCCCAGTCCCTCCTCCAGCCCCACCCTTGGCCTGCCAAGGTGTGCCTGAGACACTGAGGCCTTAATATAAGCCAGGCAATTGTTCCTCAGGTGTTTACTGTGTACCTACTACGTGTATACTCTCTTGCTGCCCAGTCTCCCAAATGTCTCACACCATCTGTAATAGATGTGGCAATCCAAACCTGCCACTGCCTCCTTCTAAGGAAAGTCCTTCAGAGAGCAGCGGCTTCGGGCAAAACTCAAACCCGTAGCCTGTAACTTCCCACCACGGCCAGGAGTGGGCACCTGACCCTTAAGGCAGCCGACCCAAACTGGCCAGAAGCCTCTGGAGCTTGAAGCTGCACGGTCAGGTGCCCAAAGGGTCAGGCGCAGAAGCTCCAGAGCCCAAGGACTGGCTTAAGCCCTCAGCTTCTTTCTTAGTGAACTAGAAACACGGTGCTGGTTTCTGAGCTGAGTTCCAGGACCCAGCAGCACATTCGTGGTGCAGTAATGCAGCCGTGTGGGATGGCTGAGCCCGGGGTTTTGTCGCTAGGACTTGTTGAAACATGCTCATTAACACATGCTACAGTCAGAACCAAACCAAAGCTGGTGCAGTTTTGTCCTGGAGCAAACTCTTGTAAACCAACTCAACAAATTGGTCAATTTCTTTATGGGCCAATTTAAACAATTTCTAATTGTTTTCACTTTTGTTTATATTTTCATTTATTCTAAAAATGAGCTGTCCCCTTCAGCGTGTCAGATTCTCCTGCTATGGGACCGCTGGCTGTGTTAGGAGACAGCTCCCCACGGGTCTGCCGTGTGTCTGTGCAACTTGCAAGCAGGGGCATGGACTCCTGTTCTAGACTCTTTCCAAAGATTTTTTAAAAGAGACTGGGTCTTGGCCAGGCATGGTGGCTCATGTCTGTAATCCCAGCACTTTGGGAGTCTGAGACGGATGGATCACGAGGTCAGGAGATCGAGACCATCCCAGCTAACACGATGAAACCCCGTCTCTACTAAGAATACAAAAAATTAGCCCAGTGTGGTGGCATGCGCCTGTAGTCCCAGCTACTCAGGAGGCTGAGGCAGGAGAATTGCTTGAACCCCAAGAGGTGGAGGTTGCAGTGAGCCAAGATCGTGCCACTGCACTCCAGCCTGGGCGACAGAGTGAGACTGTCTCAAAAAAAGAGAGAGACTGCGTCTCATTCTGTCACCCAAGCTGGAGTGCAGTGGTGTGATCATAGTTCAGTGCAGCCTCCAGCTCCTGGGCTCAAGTGATCCTCCCACCTCAGGCTCCCGAGTAGCTAGGACTATAGGTGTGTACCACTGTGCCCTGCAATCTTTCCAAAAATGTATATACAGCAGGCAGTGGGACTTCCTGAGATCGAATGAGAATGTCTCTGGCCCCTAAACATTCAAGGGCCCAGCTACACAAGGAAGCAGGACGCTAACACAGTGGAGGCTGACCTGACAAGCGGCAAGGACCTTCCTGTCAAAACAACCCCCCCAACCACCCCAAACTCCTCCATTCCAGCTTCTTTTATTTCTCTGTAGATCTCAAGCGCCAGCCTTTCATTTTAACATAAACTGGTTGGCAATCAGTTGGTAATACATTTCTAAGATATACTGGACTGAACAGTACCCACTCCACACCTGCTGTATTCATGCCCTTCCTGGAACCTCACAATGTGACTTTATCTGGCACTAGGCTGGCTGCAGATGTAATTGGCAAGGATGGCGTCACACTCAAGTAGGCTGGGTCCTTCATCTGATATGACCAGAGTCCTTCTAAGGGACCCAGACACAGGAAGGGAGAGGCATGTCAAGATGGGGCAAAGACTGGAGCAATGGGTCTGCACGTCCAGGAGAGCCATGACAAGCAAGAAAGAAGCTGGGAGAGGCAAGGAAGGACTAGAGCCTGCGGAGGAGCACGGCCCTGCCACACCTTGATCTCTAACTGCCAGCCTCCAGAACTGAGAGAGTAATTTTGTGTTGTTTGAAGACTCCCAGTCTGTGGTACTTTGTCATGGCAACCACTGGCAACTGGCATGTATGAGGAGGAGACAGACTTATGGGGGCCACAGGGACCTCCACAACAGTGGTGTCGTCACATTCCTCAACACGACTTGCTTCTAGGGGCCCACTTACCCCTGTCCAGCACCTTCCGGGCCTCCCAGATGGCAGAGTCCTCCTGCTGTCGGTAATATATCTGCACTGACACAGCTTCCCGCCACTGGACCAGGACCTATGGGCAGGCAAGGAGCACAGCAAGTCACTACGCCTCCTGGCTTCCGGGGCCACCCCAGGTCTGTGATGGTGGCTCCTGGAGAGGCAAGGCCAAGCTGTTGCCATTTGCTTCTCACACACGCTCCAGGAAGTAACTGCCATGCACGCAGACCGCTGAGCAATAGGACGGGGCCCCAGCCCCTCACAGGAAGCCCAGCATCTCGGCTGCTGGGACTCTTCTACCAGGATTTTCATATCATACCCTGCCATCAAGTAGTGAAGTCATTACATACATGGGTCTTCATTCTATTTTATTTATTTATATAATTTCTTTTTGAGACATAGTCTCGCTCTGTCACCTGGGCTGGAGTGCAGTGACGTGATCTTGGTTCACTGCAACCTCCGCCTCCCAGGTTCTAGCGATTCTCCTGCCTCAGCCTTGCCTCAGCCTTCCGAGTAGCTGGGATTACAGGCATGCGCCACCACGCGCGGCTAATTTCTGTATTTTTAGTAGAGACAGGGTTTCTCCATGTTGGCCAGGTTGGTCTCAAACTCCTGACCCCAAGTGATCCACTCGACTCAGTCTCCTCAAGTGCTGGGATTACAGGCGTGTAATTACAGGCGCCCGGCCTCTATTACTGTTTAGTAAATGGAACACACATACATTGTATACATTCTTCTGTATGAGTGATGCCTATAAAATCACAATCACAAAACACTTGCCCAGGGGATGCCTGGTGCCTGCTCCGCAAGCGTCATGAACTCCATTCCCACCAAAAAGGCCTCCTCTTCAAGCTCTGGAGCCAAGCAAAGACTCCTGTGATCCTCTTCCGGGGGAAGGGAGGCACAGGCTAGCTCCGGAGTTTTTCTTCTTCTTCTTTTTTTTTTTTTTGAGACAATCTTGCTCTGTTGTCCAGGCTGGAGTGCAGTGGTGCAATCTTGGCTCACTGCACCTCCTGGATTCAAAGTGCCTGTAATCCCAGCGCTTTGGGAGGCTGAGGCAGGTGGATCACCTGAGGTCAGCAGTTCAAGACCAGCCTAGCCAACATGGTGAAACCCCACCTCTATTAAAAACACAAAAATTAGGCGGGCATGGTGGCACACGCCTGTAGTCCCAGCTACTCGGGAGGCTGAGGCAGGAGAAATCTCTTGAACCTGGGGGACTGGAGGTTGCAGTGAGCTGAGATGACACCACTGCACTCTAGCCTGGGTGACAGAGTGAGACTCTGTCTCAAAAAAAAAAAAAAAGAAAAGAAAATACTGGTTCTGATAAGAACTAGTTCACTTATGATGTGTTATGTTTCTATTTTAATGCATATTAGTTTGTAATTCAGTAAAAAACTAAACATGTGCCCACATGGGTGTTTGTGTGTGTGCTGGAGGAAAGTTACCCATTTCTAGGTTCCTTATTCAGTTCAAATCTCTGGCACCACCCCCTACATCCCACGCCCTCACCAGAACACAGTCCCCAACTCTCCTGGGTGACCAGCTTGCCTCCTTATACCTCACCTTGGAACATATGGTCCTTCTGTAATGAGCACTTGCTTGAAAGGTTTTTTTGGCTTCATCCACTCGGGCCATGGTGTTCTCTTTCCAGCGACGCAATGCCCCTCTGCAGGTGCATGGGTGCGGGGAGGGCAGATGACACCAGGATGGAGAGAGAAGGGAGGCTTCTGTGAATCATTCCTACTTCTTCCCCTACTCCCGAGTCAGGGACTCTACACCTGAGAATGTCTGTTTCACCAACACCCATGTTTACGTGCACGTCTATGTCCAACAAATGGCTACTGAGCAGCTGCTCTGGCCTGGGCACCAAGAATGCATGAGGGACCCAGCACTGCTGGAGACCCAACTCCAGGTGCTACGAGGATAACAGGGCATAACCAGACAGTGGCAACACAGGTGACTCACACTGTGATGAGAGCAGTGTGGGGAGACGGAACCCGGAAGGCTGCCTGTGCCGTAGCCTGCTGCTGAGTTAGCTCAGGGAGTTCTCGCTTATTCCGCCCTGTCTCAAGAGCGGGATGGGCGCTCTATGGGACCCCCTATGAGGGATGGAGGCGTTTATTTTATTTACTTTTTAGAGGCAGGGTCTCACTCCATCGCCCAGACTGGAGTGCAGTGGCATGATCACGGCTCACTGCGGCCTTGACCTTCAGGGCTCAAGTGACCCTCCCACCTAAGCCTCCCAAGTCACTGAACCACAGGCATACATGACCATGCCTAGCTAATCTTTTTACATTCAGTAGAGACAAGGTCTCGCTGTGTTGCCCAGGCTGGTCTGGAACTCCTGGTCTCAAACAGCCTCCTAAAGTGCTGGGATTACAGGCATGAGCCACTGTGCCCAGCTAAGGATGGAGGCGTTGAAAGTCCATGAGACCCACTGCCCACAGGCCACCAGGAATATCATGTGCTGAACAAATACAAAGGCAGGAAATGAAAGAGGGGCATGTGGGAGGACTGCTGGGAAGGAGGGAGGTTAGAGTTTGGCTTAGAAAGAGTGGTAGAAGCTGCAGAAGCGCCCTCCACAGGGGTGAGCGGTGCAGATGGTCTGACAGGGCCCAGAGGTGACTCTGGAGAGTCAGTGACAGGCCTGCAGAGCAAGCTGGAAGGGCACTGCCTGGAAACTGACAGGAAAGGGAGCCGCTGCAGCCTCTGGAGTGGAAGAGACGACGAGGTGCCTTGCAAAGCTGCATCTTGCAGTGTGAAGTAGGGAGGAAACAAGTGGCCTTTAAGGCATGCAGGTGACAGGTGCTTTCCAAGGTCCCGCCCCGCACACAGCAGGGGCTTAAGACAAATGAAGGCGAACCCGTGAGTGAAGTGGAAAAGCCAAGACCATGGTATTAGCTACTAGGAACCTGGGATCATCCCCCACCTGGCCCTCAGCAGGACTCCCTAAAAGGCTGGGGTTTGGAGTGCGTTCCTCGTTCCCCAGTCAGAGCCTGGGAGGCGCCCGGGAGACTCACCGCAGCAGCTGCCTGTTGTGCTGGCTCTCCCTGGCTGCCACCTCCTGGAGGATGCTCCGTACCCTGCCCTGGTAAGTCTGTAGGGGACAAGGAAGACTGAGGCTGCCCTTGGGCCCACACTTCTCCCTGTTTAGGCAGGTCTCGGAGGTGCATCTACCACAAGGCTGCCATGCCCAGAGCACTCAAAAACGGCAGGGAGAGGCCTACAGCCCCTGGTCCCAGGGCCAGCAGACCCTCCCAGACGACAGGGAGAAAGTGTCTCACAGGCCCTCACCTGCTAAGTCAAACCATGGGCCTCCAGGGCCAGGAGCTGCTCTCACTACAAGGCTGGTACCCTCCGACAGCACCTGGTTCCACTTGGCCAAGCAAGAATCAAAGAACCCTGTGGCCTAAGGCCCGCTGTCTGGGGCACTTGCTTGGTTTGAGGTGTGTCACATTACTCTGTTCTGGGAGGGACAGGAAGAACAAAGAAGGGAAACAAAGTCTCCAGAAACCTCCCCGGGCCCCACAGCACGGAGATGAGGAGGGAAGCAGCAGCTCCTACCACCCACGCCTGCAGCGCCCTGAGCCGCGCTCTCTGCTGCTGGTGCCGATCTGCTCGCATCAGCTTCCGCCGCTCCGCCCCCCGCACGGCCAGGCACTGCAGACAGAGGAGACAGCGGCCACCGTGGGCTGGGGTCTGAGGTGGGGGTGGCTTCCTGCTTTGCCTCCATTTTATACGTCATCTGTGTGAGTGTAAATGACTTCACCTCTCTGGCCCCATCGATAAATATGCGCTTCGTAGGGGTTCTGTGATGACTGGATGAGGCAAGTGCTTGATTTGTAGTAAATGCTCAATTGTGAGTTTAAACCTTTTTTACACTCACTAGGACTCCTGTAAATGGTTAGATCAGGCATTTTAGATGCAGTAAGTTCAAATAAGAACAGCCTAGTATCTGAAAGAACACAAAATTTTCAGCGAATCATCTCATAAAACTGAGTTAACACTTTATGTGCTGCCTACTCTCTTCCTTCGGCTCAGAGGCAGGTGGTGTGGTCCATACGTCGCCTGAGTCCCGCTGACACACAGCCCACCTGTCCAAAAGTCATACACGGGTGGCACTCGCCACAAAGCCTTACCTCCCTCCACTGGCTCCAGGCCCGGCGCAGGAGCTGGGCCACGTGGAATTCTGCTGCCCGCACCCTGCCCGTCCTCCTGTGGGGAGATGGCAGAGCTCAGTGCTGCAGCCCCCACCCAGCAAGGGCACCCTCTACGGGCTCCCCCTCACAGTCCATGGCCCTACCTGGTTAAGTTTTGGGGGGAGCAGAGACCCTCTCTGAAGAGCTGCCAAAGAACCTGCACTCTCAGAAGAAAGCACCTATGATCACATGTTGGCCTACTTCCCAGGGCTTCAAGTGCCACTGAAGCTCACATGTGCAGGTGTGAAGCCCCCGACCGAGAAAGTGGTTAAACATGGTCAGAGTTTGACAGGGAGTGAGATCCTCAGAACACACAGTGGATACTGAAAGGCCCCAAAGCAGGACAGCCTCTGCAGCGGACACATGGGCTACCTACCCTCCTCTCTCTAACTACATGGTGTGGTTAAAAACTGCCACAGCCCACCCACTGGCCACAGCTGCTGGTCCCTATCCCTTATCTGCAGCGGTCAGCTGTCACAGCATGGGCCCATCAGTGTATTCCCTGCTATGGCCACTTTTGTTTGTTTGAGGCAGAGTCTCGCTCTGTTGCCCAGGCTGGAGTGTAGCAGTGCCATCTCGGTTCACTGCCACCTTCGTCTGCTGGGTTCATGCAATTTTCATGCTTCACTCTCCTGAGTAACTGGGATTCCAGGCTTGTGCCACCATGCCTGGCTAATTTTTGTATTTTTAGTAGAGATGGGGTTTTGCCATGTTGGCCAGGCTGGTCTTGAACTCATTAGCTCAGGTGATCCACCTGCCTCGGCCTCCTAACCTGGCTATGGTCACTTCGAATGGGCCCCAAGTGTAAGCAGGATGTGGCCAATGAGCAGGACCTCCCCAATCCACTGAGAACTTCTATGCCCAGCCAAATTCCTGAGGCTGTGAGTTCCATGAGGTACCCCAAGGTCCTGCTGTTACAATCCTTTTTTTTTTTTGAGACGGAGTTTCACTCTTGTTGCCCAGGCTAGAGTACAATGGTGCGATCTTGGCTCATCATAACCTCCACCTCCCAGGTTCAAGCGATTCTCCTACCTCAGCTTCCCGAGTAGCTGGGACTACAGGCATGGAGCACCACGCCTGGCTAATTTTGTATTTTTAGTAGAGACAGGGTTTTTCCATGTTGGTCAGGCGGGTCTTGAACTCCTGACCTCTGGTGATCTGCCCACCTCAGCCTCCTGAAGTGCTGGGATTACAGGCGTGAGCCACTGTGCCCGGCCAACCTAGTTTTAGTTTAACTAGTCTAACTAGTTTTAGTTAGACTCTTTTAGGTTGAACTTCCAGAACTTACAACCAGAGTCTGGGGTAAAGCAATCCTCCAGACAGGCACTTGGAGCTGATGGTGCTGCTAGTACAATCAAAGCTGGCCTGGGACAGAAAGGCTTTTAAGGCAGAACTGGCCACTCACTCTGCTCTGAGCCCTTGGGCACTTTCCCTCCAGAGGCAGAAAGCTTTCTTGAGCCGCCCATGGCGGTGGTGAGCACAGGCCACTGTTTGCCACTCCTGCTCCTGGTGACGTGCTGCTGCCTGCTGGTGCCACGTGAACCAAGACCTATGCAGAAGCTGTCGCTCTGCGTGGAGGATGGCCTGAGGCAGGACAGAAAGGAGAGAACAGAATAAGTAGGAGAGAGGCACAGAAGCCAGGAAAGAATTTACAGGCCACAAATAATGACTAAGGCAAAAGGAATGGACGTCAGAATGTGGTACAGCCCAGAAGCTGTCTGTAGGCTCCACTGAGAAAGGACAGATGCCCCAGAGCCTGCCCTGCCTCAAGAGTCACAGGCAGGAGCCCTCCAGTGAGGTCCGAGCAACTTCCTGAGGAGGGGAGGCCATGAGTGCAATGGCTTGAATCAGATCCTGCCCATCCACACATCTCCTCAGGGGCAGCCACTTACCATTCTCTCTGCCAGGCGGTTTTCTTGATGCTGAAACGTCTTCTGCCTCCAGATAGAAAATACTTGCTTCTCTAATGTCTCCCTAAAAAACAAGGAAGAATGTAAAGCACTTAACAAAACCAAAAATTAACCCAAACAGAACTAGAAGTTCCAAATAATTGGATTTTTCCTTTTATACCATGCTATGGTAAAAGAGGTGAGTTAAGTGGCTGGGCACAGTGGCCCATGTCTGTAATCCTAATACTTTGGGAGGCCAAGGCAGGAGGATCGCTGGAGGCCAAGACCAGCCTGGGCAACATAGCAAGACTCCATCTCTACAAAAAAAATTTAAAAATTGCTGGGTGTGATAGTGTGTGCCTGTAGTCCCAACTACCTGGGAGGCTGAGGTGGGAGGATTGCCTGAGCCCAAGAGTTTGAGGCTGTGGTGAACTATGATCATGCCACTCCACTCCAGCCTGGGCAACAGAGTGAGACCCTGTCTCTGAAAAAAAGAAGAGAGGTGAATAAGCTTAGATGAGGGAGAAAGCAACACAAAGAGAAAGGGAAGGAAAGCAGATAGCCAAAAAACCACAAACTTTTAAAAAGGCCAACATTTTCCAAGTTATTTCTGGTATCAGCTAAGCCTTCACCCCGTACGAAAAAGAGTCCGACCCTGAGACCCAGGTGTTCATTAATTCTATACTGACTTAACAACCCTGATAAAGGATTGTTCGTGGAGCCCTTTCCAGTGCACACTGGCCAATCCTTCGGGGACCTGTTGAAAAACAAGGGGCAGACCCCTAAGGCTCACTGAGCAAGTCTGAGGGGGATCCCAGGAAATTGTATTTTAAGTAAGTGTTCCAGGTGAATTAGGAAAGTAGAAATGTTTGGGAACAGCCAGGCGCGGTAGCTCAAGCCTGTAATCCCGGCACTTTGGGAGGCCGAGACAGGCGGATCACGAGGTCAGGAGATCGAGACCATCCTGGATAACACGGTGAAACCCCATCTCTACTAAAATATACAAAAAACTAGCCAGGCGAGGTGGCGGGCGCCTGTAGTCCCAGCTACTCGGGAGGCTGAGGCAGGAGAATGGCGTAAACCTGGGAGGCGGAGCTTGCAGTGAGCTGAGATCCGGCCACTGCACTCCAGCCTGGGCGACAGAGCGAGACTCTGTCTCAAAAAAAAAAAAAAAAAAAAGAAAGGTTTGGGAACCACTGTTTTGTCATCTCTGCCTAGGTCTACCAGATCACCATTAACAACATCAAATCCTGCAACAGCAGTGCTGGGACAACTGATCAACAGCCATTAGGGGCGCCATGCTGGTGGAGCCATCGGATCCGTGTTCAGCACTGCGGGATCTCGCTCCCCTGATATTTAACACACAAGACACATCACTTAAAGCAAAGATTCCACTTCCAGGCAGAACACAGTCACTGGTCTTGGACCTACCCTCTGGCCATATATGACAAAACTAGGCAAAACATACGTGGCAATTGTCTTCAGGGGCTGGACAGTAAGTGTAGATTTTGATGCTGAAAAGACAGGACACAGGCGAGGTGAGCCCCGAGGCCACCCAGACTTTCTGCCTGGGGGCACCTTCTAAACAATGAGAGGAAGGGAGGCTAAGCAGAGCCTCCCTCAGCCTCAGTGAGCTGAGGAGGCAAAGACTGGAGTTAATGACTGCCAGAGGGGCTGGAATGTGGGGCAGGGTACTAGAAAGGAGACAGCTGAACAGAGGGAAGTACCCAAAATTCTACTGAGGTTGTCCCAGGTCCTCAGATGAGGGCCACACATGCAGACTCCTGGAGGCCTAGCAGAGAGTGACTGTGCAGGGCCAAGAGGAGAACAGAGACAGGAGAAGCTGGACAGGGTTGTAGGATGGAGCTCTGGCCCAGCCAGACTTGAGAGACCAGACACAGAAGCTGAGATCGTTCGACCCCAATTGACCTTAGTATAAAAACACTAAAAGATCATCTTTAGGCTGAAGGGAAATGATACAGATGAACATTCAAATGTACAGGAAGACACAAGGAACACTGGAAAGGGAAAATATGTGGGTAAATGTAAAAGGCTGCATTTTTTCCTTCTCGATTTATAAAAAGACTACTGATTATTTAAAGCAAAAATAGTAACATTGTAGGCTGTGTGCATGGTGGCTCATGCCTGTAATCCTAACACTTCAGGAGGCTGAGGCAGGAGGATTGCTTGAACTCAGGAGTTCAAAACCAGCCTGGGCAACATAGTGAGACCTCGTCTCTACAATCAATCATTAGACATAAAATATATGACAAAAAGTGCCACTGGTTGGGGGTGGTGGCTCACTTCTGTAATCCCAGCACTTTGAAAGGCTGAGACCATCCTGGCTAATACGGTGAAACCCTGCGTCTACTAAAAATACAAAAAATTAGCCGGGCATGGTGGCTCATGTCTGTAATCCCAGCACCCTGGGAGGCCAAAGAGGGTGGATTACCTGAGGTCAGGAGTTCAACACTAGCCTGGCCAACATGGTGAAACCCCGTCTCTACTAAAAATTAGCCAGGCGTGGTGGCGGGCGCCTGTAGTCCCAGCTACTCAAGAGGCTGGGGCACAAGAACCGCTTGAACCTGGGAGGCAGAGGTTGCAGCGAGCTGAGATCGCGCCATTGCACTCCAGCCTGATCGCGCCATTGCACTCCAGCCTGGGCAACAAGAACGATACTCCATCTGAAAACAAAACAAAACAAACAGAAAAAAACATGCAAAACCAACAGATGATGACTGAAATCAGAACACTGGTTACCTATGCAGGGTAGAGACTGACTGGAGGGATGTGAAGGAACTTTCTGGGGTAATACAAATGTTCTATATCTTGACTGGAGTATTGATTATATAGGTGTATAAATTATGGAAACTCGGCCAGGCATGGTGGCTCATGCCTGTAATCCCATCTCTTTCGGAGGCCAAGGCGGGCGGATCACGAGGTCAGGAGATTGAGACCATCCTGGCTAACACGGTGAAACTCCATCTCTACTAAAAAAAAAAAATACAAAAAATTAGCCCAGGCGTGGTGGTGGGTGCCTATAGTCCCAGCTACTTGGGAGGCTGAGGCTGGAGAATGGCGTGAACCCGGAAGGTGGAGCTTGCAGTGAGCCGAGATCACACCGCTGTACTCCAGCCTGGGTGACAGAGCGAGACTCTGCCTCAAAAAAAAAAAAAAAAATACATCAGTGGGCCAGGCATGATAGCTCACGCCTATATTCCCAGGATTTTGGGAGGCTGAGGCAGGAGGATTACGCACCACTGCACTCCAGCCTGGGCCACAGAGTGAGAAACTAAAAATAAAAAAATAAAAAAATTATGAAAACTCATCAAATTTTATTTAAAATCTGTGCTTTTCACTGTATATACATTTTATCTCAAAATAAAAGACAAACCAGTTTTGTCTCATTCTCAGTACCTTTCACTGGAGGATTATAAGTTTTATATAGCTTTAAAATATATAGTTTTTAAATTTACATATAAATTTTATAAATAAAAATTATTTTTAGCCATAAGTCATGAGATTCCATCATAAAATCTGCCTATGTTCCGAAAACATTAAAAAATACCCTAAGAATATCAAAGATACATATTTATTTGGAACTTTAATTTGCTAAACTCCAAACCAATCCTCTGAACACGTACTTACCATGAGAGTCACAAATTAAACCAACTCCAGGGGCCAGGGGGATAGTTCATATTTTTGTGCCAGGCCCTTGGCTTGTATTTTACGTGTATTATCCCATTTCATTTTCATGACAACCATATGAGATAGAGACTATGGCCACATCATCTCAATGTTACATTCGAGGACACTGAAGCTCAGAGACAGACTGGCTTGTCCAGGGTCACAGAGCTGGCAAGTAACAGAGCACAGGTCGGAACTCAGGCTTGCCCAGCTTCTAAGCCAGACTCCCAGTCACTCTGCTCATGAACAAGGAAAACAGGAATCTGAAAAACCAAGTTTCGTAAAAAGGTCCAACCAAGCCAAAACAGGTAAAAATCCAGATCCGGCCTACCCCATTCTGCAAGCCTCCTGGCTATACCCTGTCTCCACGTCACCCTCCGCCCTTTTTCTCCAGAGTGATAGCTCTAAAACCACCCAAAACTGCTCCCTAGCAAACATCCCTTAAAGGCTCCTCTTGGCTATTTTGAAGGTACTTTTAATTTTTGGTTCTCACAGCATACAAAATACAAAAAAAGAAGAGAACCAAGCATGGCTACTTGTTAGTAAAAAAACAAAGGGGTACTGTGTGTGTGTGTTTTAAGTACTGAAGCCATTTTTTTTTTTGAGATGGAATCTTGCTCTGTTGCCCAGGCTGGAGTGCCGTGGTGCGATCTTGGTTCACTGCAACCTCCATCTCCTAGGTTCAAGCGAGTCTCCTGCCTCAGCCTCCCGGGTAGCTGGGATGTGTGCCACCAAGTCTGGCCAATTTTTGTATTTTTAGTAGAGATGGGGTTTTGCCATGTTGGTCAGACTGGTCTCGAACTTCTGACCTCAGGTGATTTGCCTGCCTCAGCTTCCCAAACTACTGGGATTACAGGTGTGAGCCACCACGTCCAGCCTGAAGCCATTTTTTGAAGGAATCTTATACCAGCCCACAATATAGGACCTAGGTAAAGGCAAAGTTGCTCTGTCTGCAGAAGCTGGAAGAGACAAGAGTTGCCTTTCATCAGCCTCTATTCCCCGTGGCCACCACCTAAAACCATCTCCCTGGACTTCATGCTAAGGAACCCAGAGTTTTGGCTAATCTCAAACTAGCATTCAAAACCCTCCAGATGGATAGAGACAGACAGACAGACAGACAAATTTATTTATTTATTTATTTCGAGATGAAGTCTCATTCTGTCATCCAAGGCTGGAGTGCAGTGGTGCCATCTCAACTCACTGTAACCTCTGCCTCCTGGGTCAAAGCAATTCTCGAGCCTCAGCCTCCAGAGTAGCTGGGATTACAAGCATGCGCCACCACGCCCTGCTAATTTTTATATTTTTAGTAGAGACAGGGTTTCACCATGTTGGCCAGGCTGGTCTGAAACTCCTGACCTCCAATGATCCACCCACCTCGGCCTCCCAAAGCGCTGCGATTACAGGCATAAGCCACTGCACCTGGCCTGAAATTCTCCAGATTTAAGATGACTGCAACGTCTCCCAATGCATGCCCCTCCATCTCACCCCTCTGTCCTAAGATAAAGTACACTGAACTTAAGGTAATTTCCAAAACTGTCACTTTACTAGTTCCATGCACCTGCTCAAATATCTGTTGGATAGCTATCTGTAGGGTCAGCCCAATCCCTTCAGTCTGGGCCTCCCCATCTTGCCCACTCCAGCCACCATCCTCACCCTCTCACTCACAGGAAGCCTCTCCCAGACACTGCCATGCTCAGCCTCCCTCGGCACTAGCTCTAAGCGCTGGAGGAACTTGTGGCTGACATGACTGGGGACGCATGCATCTATTCTCTTGAACTGGTTCTCAGTTGTTTCTTGTATGTCAATCTTACCTCCTCACAAAAATTTCACCCTCCTACAAAGTCATCAAAAAGCTCTTCCTCTTGATCAAGAAGAAAGCACCTGGACTTTGGAACTGGAGATTTGAATTTAAACCCTGGCTGCGCCACTTACTAGCTGTGCTACCACTTATCATTTTGAACATGCTCTCTCAGGATGGCTGTGAAAAGGAAATTATTAATGAAGATAATGATGCCATGGGCAGAATGAGTTTATGTATTTGTTTTCTGTCTTCCATCACACAATGCCCAACACAGTGGCAGACATACAGTTAGTAATAATTTCTTCATTACAGACCGGACGTGGTGGCTCATGCCAGTAATCCCAGCACTTTGGGAGGCCAAGGTGGGCGGATCACAAGGTCAGGAGTTCGAGACCAGCCTGGCCAACATGGTGAAACCCCGTTTCTACTAAAGATACAAAAAATTAGCTGGGCATGGTGGCACACACCTGTAATCACAGCTACTTGGGAGGCTGAGGCAGGAGAATTGGTTGAACCCAGGATGTGAAATTTGCCGTGAGTTGAGATCATGCCATTGCACACCAGCCTGGGTGAAAGGACGAGACTCCATCTCAAAAATAAATAAATAAATAAATAATAATTTCTTCATTATGTCCCACCACATACTAAGAACCTGCTGTGGGCAAGTTTGCCCCTTGTGGGAACTAAAAGGATGTAGCTCTGCTCCTTGAGCTAATTTTTTTTTTTTTTTTTGAGACGTTTTCTTGCCCTGTTACCTGGGCTAGAGTGCAATGGCGCAATCTCGACTCACTGCAACCTCTGCCTCCCGGGTTCAAGCAATTCTCCTGCCTCAGCCTCCTAAGTAGCTGAGATTACAGGCATATGCCACCACTCCGGGCTAATTTTTCTATCTTTAGTAGAGATGGGGTTTCACCATGTTGGCCAGGCTGGTCTTGAACTCCTGACCTTGTGATTGGCCTGCCCTGGCCTTCTGAAGTGCTGGGATTACAGGCGTGAGCCAACGCGCCCGGCCCAACCTTTGTAGTTTTGTTGATGACTATAATTTCAAGACTTCAAAAAGCCAGGTCTAGCAGAACAGGAATGAAGTGTTTCGGGGAAATGACACTCAAGAATGTCTGCCAAGGTGATGCAAGGTCCTACCATGCTCTGATCCAGAAAGCTAATGGGCTGCTTTAATGGAGCTCTCAGTGGCTTATGATGAAACAGGCTGTTTTGAAAGCCCTTGCAATAAAGATGGACAAAAGATTTCCCAGGGGAAATACTGTCTTGTCTTTTCCTGCTAGATGAAATCAATGAGCCCACATTATTGAAAATCCAGGAAGTACTCGGGCCTGGGGTGGTCCGGGAAGCCGAAAAGCACAGCAAATGGGCTGCGTGATTGGCAGAGTTAGATTTGAGACACCTGCCCCAGTGTAGACAGGAGCTGAGCACTGTACCTGTGGAAACGTGTTGCTCTTGCATTGAGGACGTTGTCCTGCTGGCGCCATCGCCAGAGTCTCTTCCATGTGTGGAAGGCAGCAGGCAGGGCTCTCTGCTGGAAATGACCATCCGCTCTGGCCTGTAGCCGCTGAAGCAAAACAAAGAATGACCACTGCACTTAACTTTTTTTTTTTTTTTTAAGTATGACCTTTCAGGGTCACACTCTTGTGGGAGGACTGCTTCCTATATAATAAAAATGAGAAAAAGATGAAAATTATTATCTTTGCCAATATGCTAGAAGAAAAATGAAAGAGGTGAAAAAATTTTCACTTAAACATTGGTTAAGCATTTTTACAAATACATACACACACACACACACACACACACTCTCTTTCTCTCTCTCTTCCCCATGACTTAGGTGTTCATACCCATTACCTGTTTCACTGTCTGTTAGCATTCGACTCACTGATATGTATGGGGTTTTCAAACCTAAACAATTTATTAGTCCTTTGTCATGTGTTATAAATCTAAATATTTCCCCACTCCATAATATTTATCTTTTCATTTTGTTTATAGTGTTTGTCATACATATTTATGTAATTATAAAAGTCTACTATTTTACTGATACATCAGTAGGTAAGACAGACAATGGACGTAAGAATATACTGTATATGCCTCCATGATCCAAAACTTTGGGGGAAAAAGCATATATGCATGTGTAGAGGTTTTTTTTTTTTTTTTTTTTTTTTTTTGAGACAGTCTCACTCTGTTGCCAGGCTGGAGTGCAGTGGCACAATCTCAGCTCACTGCAACCTCTGCCTCCCGGGTTCAAGTGATTCTCCTGCCTCAGCCTCCCAAGTACCTGGGACTACAAGGCACGTGCCACCACACCCAGCTATTTTTTGTACTTTTTAGAAGAGACGGGGTTTCAACATGTTGGCCAGGATGGTCCTGATATCTTGACCTCACGATCCGCCTGCCTTGGCCTCCCAAAGTGCTGGGATTACAGGTGTGAGCCACCGTACCCGGCCAACATGTGTAGAGGTTTTAAAAACATGGCTGCAAATTCTTTGATCTTCCTTCACTGAGAAGTGATCTCTGTTCCCTCCCCTTGCATCTGGCTGGGATAGTGACTGCTCTGACCAATAGGGCATGGTAAAAGTGACAGTATGTGAGTTCTGAGGCTATATAAAGAGCCACAGAGCTTCTGACTTGTTCCTGGAACACACATTTTGAAGCCCTGATGGCTGACTACCCCAAGGCCGCCATGCTGCAAGGAAGCCCAAGCCTCACAAAGAGGTCATATACAGGTTCTTTGGCTAACATTCCCAATTGAGCCCAGTCTTTGAGTCATTCTAGTCCAGGATCTAGAGACGTGTGAAGAAACTTCTAGATGATTCTAACCCCTTGCTGTTAGAATCTTTTCAGCTGAGGCTGATTTTGGAGCAGAAACCAACCATTCCCATAGTGTTCTGTCTCAATCTTTGAGAATCCATAAAGCATAATAGAATGGTTGTTGTCTTATACCACTGAATTTGGGGTGATTTTTTACACAGCAATAGATAACTGGATCAGTATGCATATGTATATGTATGTGAATAGATGGGTACATACACTCCTACCCCCACAGAGGAATACCAGGTTTACCCATTAAATGTCATGAATGGTTTCATTTTTTCTTCTTTATGTCTTTTTATACTTCCTAAATTTTCTATAATACCTACACATTGCTTTTCTTTTCTTTTTTTTTTTTATGGGCATTTTCAAATTTAAGCAAAAGTAGAAGCCGACAGTATAATGAATACCTATGCCCCTATCACCCAGCTTCAACAGTTAGCAAACAATTCGCCATTCTGCAGAGCACCATCCTTTGGTATTCGTGGGGGACTGGTTCCAGGGTCCCTCTCAGATACCAAAATCCATGGATACTCAAGTCTCTTACATAAAATGGTAGAGCAGGCCAGGTGCAGTGGCTCACGTCTGTACTCCCAGCACTTTGGGAGACCGAGGCAGGCAGAGCTCAGGAGTTTGAGACCAGCCTGGGTAACATGGCGACACCCCACCTCTACAAAAAAATAAAAAAATTAGCTGGGCATAGTGGCTTGCACCTGTAGTCCCAGCTACTTGGGAGGCTGAGGCAGGAGAATCGCTTGAACCTGGGGAGAGTGAAGCTGCAGTGAGCCAAGATCATGCCACTGTACTCCAGCCTGGGTGACAAAGTGAGACCTGTCTCAAAAACAAAACAAAACAAAAAACTAACAACAACAACAACAACAAATTGATGTGGCATCTGCATATAACCTAGGCGATCCTCCTGTATATATCTCGATTACTCATAATACCTAACACAATGTAAATGCTATGTAAACAGTTGTTATACTCTATTGTTTATATATTGTTTAGGGACTACTGACAAGAAAAAAAGGTCTGTATATGTTGAGTACAGACACAACCATTCTTTTTTTCTCTGAATATTTTTTTCCATGGTTGGTTGAATCCATGGATGTGGAACCCACAGATACAGAGGGCTGACTCTATGTCACTTTTTAAAAAGGAAGAAACCCACAAAAAATAATATTTTTATCTTGTCTAAGAATAGAAAGAACTGACGTGCTCCTGGGATACCTATACCGAGAGGTGATATTCAAATTGTCAGCTGAAGGTTTAGGAATGACGAAGCAGTGCTCTTCCTATTTTTCAGACCTGCTACACCTTTAAAAGCAGGCCATGCTAGATCAGTGTGAGAGATGAAAATGCTGACCCCAGACTGGCTGCCAGTGTTGGGCCCCTGTGTCAAGGGGAGTGCTCGTTTTCCAGGAAGGAAATAAAAGAGACCCTCAGCTTTCCACCTTGAATAAATACAACCTTTCAACTCTGACACTCAGTCTTTTTCTGAAAGGCTTTCCTACATTCTGGTGAACTTGCATTACTTGAACTTTTCAAAGCCAGTAACATAATCCAAAGGCATGTCAAAGAATGCAGTGACTCTAGCATTTCCTAAGTGTGGAAGGCAAGAGTGACGCAAAAAGAGGCCATGCCCTATAGCATCCAAGCTCTACCAATTGATACCATCCTTGGAAAAAAGCTCTGAAGAAATCAACGGCGGTTCATTTGTTGGTCTGTGCATTCATTCATCCAAATATTAGCACATACCCCATGCCAAGCACGGTGTCGGGCTAAGGAGGAAAAAGGGACAGGCTGTACTCTAAAGGACTTCACTGCCTGTGAGGAAAGAGAAGCCAGTGAACAACCACAAGATGAATATTCTGATAAAGCCATGCCTCAGGGGTAGGGGTGGAGGTGGACTGGCCTGGGGGAGGAGGTGACATCTGAGCTGGAAAGGAGTGTGAAATTGAGAACTGGAGGTACCAAGAGAAGCAGGAGAGCACAGAGGGCCTTTAGGGAACCACTGGCAGTTTAACTGGTCAGAGTGCAGTTGTGAAGGAACAGAGTGGTAACAGGAAAGGGGAGAGAAACAGACAGGGACCGGCTCCCAAAGGAGCTTGTAGGCCTTGCTAAAAATTTGGATTCTATCCCCAAACTATAGGGAACTAGCTAACAGGAGAATTTAAAGATTCGCCTCTTAGACTCCAGCAGAAGATGGAGGTATGGGTAGGGTGGGCAGCATGAAAATAACAGGGAGGAGTTTGGTTTGTGTCTTCCTCTGTTACACTCCAGAGATGACCAAAAAGGGGGCACTTCTCACAATGGCAGACACCATCAACTGAACCCTTTCCCAGTGAGTGTCAACATGGCCTTGAAATCCTTCTCAGTTCAACATTCCAGAAGGTACTCCCAATTGGCAGAATGGGCTTGTAAGGTCACACTTATTTGTCACCCTGGTGCTAAAGTATGAGCCCTGGGAGAGCAGGAATTTTGTTGACTTTATATCACGGTTGTATCCTCAGTGCTTAGTGCAGTGTCTGAGGCACAACAGTTGCTCAGTAAGTGTTTCTTAAATTGAATGAATCTATCTTTCTCAATCTGCCTTTACTTATTTGTGGTCCTGACCTCACATCCTCCACCTCCGGGGGACATATGTCTCACACTGTTTAGTACTGGGATGCAGCACTTACGCTCTGCACCTCTCCGTGTATCTTTTGCAGGTCCCACTGGGTGATGGGCTGGCTAACTCAGAGGCTAAATGAATTTGAGTAAAGGTGTGAATGGCTGATAAGAGCTCAGTACTTTCAGAGAGAACTTACATTTTCATAGCAGATAAGAAATGGGAGTTATGAAGACTTTCTGATATCAGAGGTGGAAACTGGAAGAAATGTCTTTGAGCTTTTTCAACACCCTGTCTTCCAAAGAAGAACGACAAGACCTCTTGGCATAGGTCTTTTCCAAGAATCTTTCCAAAGCAAATGGGTCCAAGAATGTAAGGCAGGAGAGCAATCTGCTAAAAAGTACTCCATACCTGCTTGTACCGCCTCTTCTGAGTATACTGTAGCCACAATTTGATACACTTGCACAGCAGTGCTATCCTGAAACAAAAGGAAGAACATCGAGTTTTTAAAACTTTGTTTTAAGGCAGGTAAATCGGGGTACAGTTACTTCCTGTGAGTTAAAGGCACCCTATGGGCTTATTAGTTTCATTCTAGGAGAGAGGGCAGTAAGAACCTGGTATCTAATGTAAAATCTGTCAACCTCTGATTCTGGACTGTGGATTGCCTAAAATGTTGACAACTTTCCTGTAAAACTTAATTAGACCACCAAAAGCACAGTAGCTCTGGAGTTTAGGAAATATGTATGAAGTCCCCTAGATAGCCTGAACTTCCTGGTTTCATGGCCGAAGCCTGGGGGTCCATGACATGTTGCCTCTCACACTAGGTTTTGTAAACCAGGGTTTGGAATAATGTGTCTTGAGAACTCTAAATGAGTCAGTTAATTATTGGAATTCTCACTAACTCATTAAAAAATGCTTCAAAATTGGACCTAAACTATGCAAAAGAAGTTGATTATACTGTGCAGGGAGGGAAAGGGGAGAGCAAAGAAAGGGAGGGCATGTTCGACATTTCTGGCAGCAAGGGAGTTCATACTTCCCTGCTCTGCGGAGTAAGATCTTACTCTTCCTTGTAGGGAGGGGACCAGGCAACTTTTATTTTTCCCTTTATACTTTCCACCCTATACATTCTGAGTTTTCCTCACAGAAATGTAGTGTTCTTATTTATTTTAACTGAACGACTAGCTCTAAAATATTCACAACATTCCCTGCACACTTTAAGACCAAGTCACAAATGTCCCTGACCCTTCTCTTTAACACTAGTAATGCATGAATTCTAACTTGGGAACATATTGATGCCTGTAGAACCAAGGCAGTGAGCGACCAGGCACATACTCCCAACTATGGTGGCCAAGAACTGATGCACATATGCTTATTCTATCTCCCATCTGATCAGCCAAAATCCCAAATTCAGGAACAAACGGTTTATAGCAGGACCTCCACCCCAGCAGGCCTTTCTGAATCTGCCACACTCATGCATAGAAGGGCAAGCGATTACCCCGGGAAAACAGTAAGTCAGAGGCACAAAGTCCCTGAGAGCCAGGGATGAAGCCAGAGTCCCTACCTGTAGTGGTCCCAGGCAGCATGCAGTAAGGGCAGCTGCTCTCTTTCCTTTTTCTCCTCAATCTGAGACTGCCAGAGGTTCCAGAACCTGTGCAGCAGCTGAAGCATGGTAGGAAGAAAATGGAAATTTACTGAGATGAAAGGTAAAACAGTGAATCCTTACTCCAACAGACTGTGAGCTCCCCCAAAGCAGGAATTACCTCAGTTAGGAGCAGCCAACATACATTGGGCATACAAATTAATGATGGCTGAACTATAGAGCTATTCTGGGCCAACATAAAAGGCAAAAAGATGGTTCTTCCAGTCTATGGAAATCTAGATGAAGAAGCTATTCCTAATCTCACAGAAGACAAGGACATTTCAGAAAGCCATTCTGGAAATTAAAACTGATTTTATTGCATATTCCTACCTATGAAGTAGTCTTGCCTAAATGCTTAATTTCAATCTAAACAAGTCCTTAGATGTAATGATTATAGAAACCACGTAGATTAAAGGAAAATTAAATGATATCAAAAGGAAACAATCAGATAAATCAAGAACATAAAACACTGGGCCGGGTGTGGTGACTCACACCTGTAATCTCAGCACTTTGGGAGGCCAAGGTAGGCAGATCACCTGAGTTCTCAGGAGTTTGAGACCAGCCTGACCAACATGGAGAAACCCTGTCTCTACTAAAAATACAAAATTAGCCAGGCGTGGTGGCACATGCCTGTAATCCCAGCTACTTGGGAGGCTGAGGCAGGAGAATCACTTAAACCCGGGAGGTGGAGGTTGCGGTAAGCCGAGATCGCACCATTGCACTCCAGCCTGGGCAACAAGAGTGGAACTCCACCTCAAAACACTAACCAAAAAAAAAAACAAACAAACACAGAAACAAAAACCCCACAATAATATTCTACAAGGCTAGGCATGGTGGTGTGCACCTGTAGTCCTAGCTCCTCAGGAGGCTGAGGCAGGATATTCTCTTGAGCCCAGGAGGATGAGGCTACAATGACCTATGATCGCACCACTGCACTCTAGCCTGGATGACAGAGCGAGACCCTGTCTCTAAAAAGAATTATTATAATAAAAAATAAATTGTATATACAAAATAACTGGCCTGTCCTTTTTTTTAAAAAAAGGTAGTCATTTAAAAAAGTATACATTATGCTAAGTGAAATAAGCCAGTTGCAAAAGGACAAATACTGTATGATTACACCTATGAGGTCTCTAGAATAATCAAGTTTATAGAGACAGAAAGTAGAATGGTGGTTTCCAGGGGCTGAGGAAAGAGGAAATGGGTTCAGAGTTTCAGTTTTGCAAGATGAAAAAGTTCTAGAGATGAATAGTATGATTGCACAATGAGGATGTACATGCCACTGAACTGTACACTTAAAAATGGTTAAGGTGACAAAGTTTAAGTGATCCTGTGATCCCAGCTACTTGGGAGGCTGAGACACGAGAACTGCTTGAACTTGGGAGGCAGAGGTTGCAGTGAGTCGAGATCGCACCACTGCAGCTGCACTCCAGCCTGGGTGACAGAGCAAGACCCTGTCTCAAAAATAAATAAATAAATAAATAAAGTGTATTTGGGTACAGTGGCTCACACCTGTAATCCCAGCACTTTGAGAGGCTAAGGTGGGCAGATCACTTGAGCCCAGGAGTTTGAGACCAGCCTAGGCAACACAGTGGGACCCCGTCTCTATAAAAAATACCAAAATTAGCTGGGTGTGGTGGCTTACAGCTCTAGTCCCAACTACTTGGGAGGCTGAGGCAGGAGGATCACCTGAGCCTGGGAGGTTGAGGCTGCAGTAAGCCACTGCACTACAGCCTGGGTGACAGAACAACACCCTGCCTCTAAATAAGCAGAGAAAGAAAGTGTGTTTGTATCACTACATCCCCTAGGTCAAGGTCAAAATCCACAGTCCCTGAACTTTGAGTCAACTATCCATTTTCTTAGCAAACGGATAAAAAAAATGGGATCAAACAAGGCAAAAACAAGAGTTTTTCTATCAGTAGGCATGGATTACCAAAGAAAATGCAAACTAAAGAGGCCGAGCACAGTGGCTCACGCCTGTAATCCCAGCACTTTGCGAGGCTGAGGCGGGCGGATCATCTGAAGTCAGGAGTTCGAGACCAGCCTGGCCAATGTGGTGAAACCTCGTCTCTACTACAAATACAAAAATTAGCCAGGTGTAGTGGCGCATGCCTGTAATTCCAGCTACTCGGGAGGCTGAGGCAGGAGAGTCGCTTGAACCTCGGAGGCGGAGGTTGCAGTGAGCTTAGACTGTGCCACTGCACTCCAGCTCGGGCAACAGAGAAAGACTCTGTCAAAAAAAAAAAAAAAAAAAAGAAGAGAGAGAAAAGAAAATGCAAACTAAGGTGTTAGAGTTGATAGTCTGGACAAATCTTGAAGCACAAAAGTCTTTTTAAAAAGAGTTCTGGCCGGGCGCGGTGGCTCAAGCCTGTAATCCCAGCACTTTGGGAGGCCGAGACGGGCGGATCACGAGGTCAGGAGATCGAGACCATCCTGGCTAATACGGTGAAACCCCGTCTCTACTAAAAAATACAAAAAACTAGCCGGGCGAGGTGGCGGGCGCCTGTAGTCCCAGCTACTCGGGAGGCTGAGACAGGAGAATGCCGTAAACCTGGGAGTCAGAGCTTGCAGTGAGCTGAGATCCGGCCACTGCACTCCAGCCTGGGCGACAGAGCGAGACTCCGTCTCAAAAAAAAAAATAAATAAATAAATAAAAATAAACAAATAAATAAATAAATAAATAGAGTTCTGCTTAATTTGGCAAGACTGAAAAAAGAGCAAGAGAGAATGGCCATCAGGAGAGGTCCCTTGATACAGACGACAACCCTTACCGTGACACCATGCTGCCGGTGAGCGAGATTCCTTCTTATTTGCTGGAGATGGGCGTGGGTCACGTTGTCTTTTAGGGCTCTAAAGCAAAAATACTGTGCAAAGAAAGGACACAACTGATTACAAGGACTGGAATCAGTAGAGTCTGTAAACCAAGAGCAGGTGAAGGCAGACCGCGCCTCAAATGACGGGAGAGAAGCGTGGTCACAGCTTCTCATAGCTGTTATTTCCCTGAGTGTGGTTCTCTACTTTGAGATTCACCTGGGAGTCTAACACAAGCCAGTCTGCACAGCAGGCACTTAATAAATATTTGCTGAACCTCCCTGCTGTCCATCTATACTGCACAAGAACAAACACGCCCACACCAGGAGAGAACGCCACAATCCACACGACAATTCTACAGACCAAGGGTAAACATCAACTGTTGCCTGTCAGAAAAAGACAGACTTTTTGTCTGTGATGGTTTTGTGTTTTTGTTTTTTTCCCATATGGGCTCAGTGCGTACATTTATATGACTATAATTGCAGAGCTGCTAAAACGGAAGAAGGAATCTTTAGTGAAAGGAAGGGCTGGGGTTGGGCCAGGATGGACCTGGATCCAGCTCCATCAATAATGCCTAAAAGGCCAGGTGCAGTGGCTCACACCTGTAATCCCAACACTTTAGGATGCTGAGGCAGGAGGACCGCTTGAGCACAGGAGTTCAAGACCAGCCTGGCCAACAGAGGGAGACTCTGTATAAAAAACTAAAAAATTAGGCCTGGCACCTGTAATCCCAGCACTTTGGGAGGCTGAGGTGGGTGGATCACAAGGCCAGGAGATCGAGACCATCTTGGCTAACACGGTGAAACCCCGTCTCCACTAAAAATACAAAAAACTAGCTGGGCATGGTGGCAGGCACCTGTAGTCCCAGCTACTCGGGAGGCTGACGCAGGAGAATGGCATGAACCCAGGAGAATGGTGTGAACCCCAGAGGCAGAGCTTGCGGTGAGCCGAGATCATGCCACTGTACTCCAGCCTGGGAGACAGAGCGAGACTCCGTCTCAAAAAAAAAAAAAAAAAAAAAAAAAATCTAAAATATTAGTTGGGCATGGTAGCATGTGCCTGTGGTCCCAGCTACTTGGGAGGCTGAGGTGGAAGGATCACTTGAGTCCAGGAGTTCAAGGCTGCAGCAAGCTACGATTGTAACATGGCACTTCAGCCTGGGTGACAGAGGAGATCCTATCTCTAATAATAATAATAATAATGCCTCAACACTGGGCATGGTGGCACATGCCTATAGTCCCAGCTACTCAGGAGGCTGAGGTGGGAGGATTGCTTGAGCCCAGAAGTTTGAATCCAGCCTGGACAACATAGTGAGACTCCATCCCTAAAAAATAATAATGCCTCACAAATTGACTAAGCAAAGCTTATTTGCCCATATTTCCCCAAGCCTTAGGCTTCAATTTTCTGAGACAGAAGTGAAGATATCAGACTGGATTAGGGTTTTTTGTACTGTGCTTTGTGGAGCCCCACAGGCTCCTGAAAACATTCGAAGACCACCTCGTATAGCAAGGGAAGGGAACAGTAGCAGGTAGAACAGGGACTGACTCCCTGACATGCTTCAACCACAGCATGGCTACTTTGATCTATTTTATAAATGAGGCTTCTGCCACTCAAAAGGGGTTTTTCCCATGTAAAAAAAAAGCTCAGGACTAAATCTCTGAGGTTCCTTTACAGCTCCAAAGCCCTCTGACCCTACACCATTAGCACCTGTAATCCAAAATGAAAATAGGGACACCTACAATGAAAGGAGGGTTTCATGACGAAAACTCACCCATAGCTGACTGCATTTAATGAAGGTGATAGGGGTCAGGGTACCCCAAGAGTGGATACCCAAGCAAGGCTGCCGAGTGGAGCCATGCCAGGATGCAGGGCTCTTACCAGCTGGCTGTGCCTGTGGTGCTCTTCTGCCATCTCACACCGGGCAGCTTCTTCTGCACACAGCAGCATATCTGCCAGGAAGTGAAGGCCTCCAGTCTCAACAAGGTTCTGGCCCCTAAACAGTGCATTCTCAGCAAGCCACCTGAAGGGTCGTGGCTATCGGGGATAACACACGTGCCAGGTGGGCTGAGGTGCACCTCTGTCTACTCCTGATGACCCAGGGAAGCAGTGGGCAAAGGGAAACCCCGTCAGTTACTGATCAAACATCTGGTCTTGCACTCCTCCCCTTGAATGCCCATGAGATGAGAGGCAAAAATTACCTGAGATAAACTGCTACCAATTTCAGTAAACATTTAGAAATCACCACATCTAAAGCAGAATCTGCTCCTTTTTCTGTAATCACTGTTTTGGCATCACAATCCAGTCAGATGTTTGAGCTAAAAACCTTGGAGTTATTTTCAAACCTTTTCTCCTCCCACTCTCATCTAATCGGTCGCCAAGTCCATCTGTTCTCTTCCTAAATCTCTTGGCTCTCTCCAACCCCTCCTGCTCTTCTGTCCCCACTCCCAACACCGTGCAGTTCATCTGACTCATCCCTTACGCAGACTGGTAAGTGAGCCTCCTCCCATAACTGGTCTCCCACTGGTGCTAGCCTCTCTCCGCTAATCCAGAATTATCCTTTCCAATGCACAAATCTGACTGCATTTCTTTTCCTTCTTTTTTTTTTTTTTTTTTAAGAGACTAGGTCTCACTCTGTCACCCAGGCTGGAGGGCAAGGGTGCCATCATAGTTCACTGTAGCCTCAAACTCCTGGGTTCAAGTGATCCCCGTAAAGCACTCGGATTACAGGTGTGAGCCACTGCCCCCAGCCTCTTCTCTTCTTAAAAACCTCTGATGCCAGGTGTGATGGTGTGTGCCTGTAGTTCCACCTACTTGGGAGGCTGAGGAGGGAGGATTGCTTAAGCCTAGGAGTTCAAGACTGTAGTAAGCTACCATTGTGCCTGTGAAAGCCACTGCACTCCAGCCTGGGCAACATGTGACCCTGTCTCTAAATTTTAAAAAGTTAAAAAACCTCTAGAGGTTCCTGCTTCTACCTTCCCACCATCCATAGCTCTACAGCTCACTAGATTCTTGAATGCTTTTCCTCACCTCTAAACCTGCATAAATGTCATTCATTTTTGCCTTTTCCAACCTTCTGCAGTCTTCCCCTAAGACATCAACCTTCCCAACTTCTCATCTCCTATGACTTAAATTCTGCACAAACATTACCTCCTTGGCTGAATCTCCACAGTCGCTCTCACAGGACTTGATACAAACCTTTATGACAGCAGTTATCATGCCATATTTAAAGACCCATTTTCATGTTTATTTTCCCCACTAGACAATGAACTACCATTAGTCTGAGCTTCCTCGTATCCAAGGATTTAAGCAGGAGTTTACACAAAGCAAGACTTTGATGAACAAATAAAATGTATGGATGAACATCCTAGGCAGTCCAGATTCTTATACTTGGGCACACAGTATGGTAGGGGTAGTGATTAAGAATACGGCTGGGTGGCCGGGCGAGGTGGCTCACGCCTGTAATCCCAGCCCTTTGGGAGGCTGAGGCGGGTGGATCACCTGAGGTCATCAGGAGTTTGAGACCAGCCTGGCCAACATCTAGAAACCCTGTCTCTACTAAAAATACAAAAAAAAATTAGCCAGGCATGGTGGTGCATGCCTGTAATCCCAGCTACTCATGGGGCTGAGGCAGAACTGCTTGAACCCGGGAGGCAGAGGTTGTGGTGAGCCAAGATTGGGCCATTGCACTCCAGCCTGGGCAGCAAGAGCGAAAACTCCATCTTAAAAAAAAAAAGCAAAAAAAAAAAAGCATAGGTACACAGGGCTGGACGTGGTGGCTCATCCCTGTGATCCCACTACTTTAAGAGGCTGAGGCAAGTGGATCACTTTGGGTCAGGAGTTTGAGACCAGCCTGGCCAATATGGAGAAACCCCATGTCTACTAAAAGCACAAAAATTAGCCGGGCGTGGTGGTGGGCATCTGTAATCCCAGCTACTCAGGAGGCTGAGACAGGAGAATCGCTTGAACCCGAGAGGTGGAGGTTGCAGTGAGCTGAGATGGCACCACTGCAATTCAGCCTGGGTGATGGAGCAAGACTCTGTCTCAAAAAAAAAAAAAAAAAAAAAAAAAGAGGCTGGGTGCGGTGACTCATGCCTGCATGCTTGTAATCCCAGCACTTTGGGAGGCTGAGGCAGGTGGATCACCTGAGGTCATGAGTTCAAGACCAGTCCGGCCAACATGGCGAAACCCCATCTCTACTAAAAATACAAAAATTAGCCAGGCATGGTGGCACATGCCTGTAATCCCGGCTACTCGTGAGGCTGAGGCAGGAGAATCGCTTGAACCCGGGAGGCAGAGATTGCAATGAGCCAAGATTGTGCCACTGCACTCCAGCCTGGGTGACAGAGCAAGACTCCATCTCCAAAAAAAAAAAAAGAATATGTACACAGGAGTTAAAGGCCCAGGTTTTGAAAATCCTGAATCTGCCAATGACTTGTGACTTTAAAATACACTCAACTCCTCTGAATCTGTTTCCCTGTCTGTAGAATGACAATAGTGGCATCTACTCCACAGCACTGCTATGAGGATGAAGCATAGTGTCTGCTACATAGTAAAAGCGCAATAAATGGAAGCTTATGGTCACGGTGATGGTATCACCAAGAAAAAGCCAGTGGTGGCTATTTCCACCACCTAGTGGGCAGAGAAAAGCACTTATATTACAATACCAAAAAATGTTCATCAGGAAAGTGGGATTACACCTGAGGGAAAAGAAAAAGAATGCAATCAGGGAGGAGAAGAGAGGTGTGCTAGCAAGGTTCTATTTTGAAAGTTGGGTAATAAGATACATAGTTGTTCATTTTATTATTTTTAAACTATAAATATATAAGTACTCTTTTTATACACAATCCCAATTAAACAAAAAATTTTAAGACTGCCAACAGAGAAAAGGCTGTTGTAAATCGTTTGGCAGTTGTTTCCCATGTATCTCATGACTTTCGTTTCACGTGCTGCTGAGCTCCTGCTGTCCTGGCTGAGGCAATGGACAGCCTGGGTATCTGAAAGGATACAGTGTTTCCAGTGAGTAAAGGTGCGCCGCAGGGCCATCTTCCTGGCCAGTTTCTCCACCTGGGCATGGTAGGCATACAAGCTCTGCCTCTGCTCCCAGGCCTGCTGCCAGTCACAGAAGTGTATCTGGAGCACGGTGACATGATGAAATCGCTCAGCCATCTCTGCAACAGAGAAATAACTGCTGCTCCCTCAAGGTTAGAGGATGAACTGGAAACATCTTTAAGACAAGCTGAACCCCACTACTGGCGAGAGCAGGGGTTCAAGGCTACACACACACACACACACACAATGCTAAAAGTTTTTTGTTTTTTTTTTTTGAGTTGGAGTATCGCTCTGTCGCCCAGGCTGGAGTGCAGTGGCGCGATCTCAGCTTACTGCAACCTGTGCCTCCTGGGTTCAAGTGATTCTCCTGCCTCAGACTCCCGAGTTGCTGGAATTACAGGCATGCGCCACCATCCCTCGCTGATTTTTCTATATTTTAAGTAGAGACGGGGGGTTTCACCATGTTGGCCAGGCTGGTCTCGAACTCCTGACCTCAAGTGATCTGCCTGCCTCAGCCTCCCACAGTGCTGGGATTACAGACGTGAGCCACCACGCCCGGCCAAAATACATGTTTTTTTAAACCTTGAAAGGTCATTAGAAATCCCTGAGTTATATCTCCTCTCTCCAAGGAAAGAGAAAAGCTCTGTGATTTTAGGGAGGAGGGTGCTATAAAATCAGTTACATCAAAGGGCTGAGGCTTCTGGTTAGATACTGATAAACAGGAATGATAACTGTTGCTTTCAAAAGGACTGTTTTACTTTTGCTTCTAAACAAATGACTCCTGGATAGGACTTAGAGATTGAGTTAATGACATAAAATTCAGCTGCCATGCTGGCATAGGCTTTTTTGAGCTTTCAGCCAACCTGATCCTGGCTGCCAGCTTCATCTCCTTTTAATGCTAGTCAGATAATGGTCTGATGAGCTAGGGCCCGGGATGGGGATGGGAATCAGACCTGGAATTTGGATGCTGTAACTGGAGGCAGGCGTTAGTCTATAGCTTATCATGCTAAACAGCTTAATGCCTTCACATTCCAGGACTGGGCAACTGGACTGCTGGTCTGGGGTCACTATCCTCCAAAGAACACATTCGAACTCTCCCAAGAGACAGTGTTGGCGGCCTAAGAGATTTCTGCAGCGAGGTTTGGCTGAATGCCAGAGACCCCTAACCCAGTGTCTAGCACAGTGCTTGACTCACTTGGGTATAAACTCAATAAACTTAACTTTAAAAGTGTACCAATGTTCACATTTCTGTGTATTATTACTTCTGAATCTAACTAGGAAACAAAACCATATAAGCAATATCCAAAAAACTTGATATCAAAATCATATGCATTTGCATAATTGGAGACAAACAGAAACTATCCAAATATCTATTAATAGGAGAATGGCTAAGTATATTAAGGTAAGCCATCCTATAAAATATGAATAGTTGTTAAAAAAAATAACATTCATAGCTGGGCACGGTGGCTCATGCCTGTAATCTCAGCACTTTGGGAGGCTGAGGCGGGTGGATCACAAGGTCAGGAGATCGAGATCCTCCTGGATAACATGGTGAAACCCCGTCTCTATTAAAAATACAAAAAGTCAGCAGGGCACCATGTGGGTGCCTGTAGTCCCATCTTCTCCTGCTGAGGCAGGAGAATGGCGTGAACCTGGGAGGCGGAGCTTGCAGTGAGTGGAGATCACGCCACTGCACTCTAGCCTGGGCGACAGAGCAAGCCTCCATCTCAAAAAACAAAAGAAAAAAAAAATTGTGACAAATACTTAAGATGCAGGAAAATGTTGATTAACTGTGTGGAAAAAAGCAAGATACAAAGCCATAAGTTATCAACATATTAATCAAAATAATTACAATACTTATAGCATAATGAAAACCCTATTTAGATAAAAAATATACAGAAGAGGCCGGGTGCAGTGGCTCACGCCTGTAATCCCAGCACTTTGGGAGGCCAAGGCAGGGGGATCACCTGAAGTCAGGAGTTCAAAACCAGCCTGGCCAACTTGGTGAAACCCCATCTTTACTAAAAATACAAAAATTAGCTGGGCGAAGCGGTGGGCATCTGTGATCCCAGCTACTTGGGAGGCTGAGGCAGAAGAATCACTTGAACCCAGGAGGCGGAGGTTGCAGTGAGCTGAGATCGCACCACCGCACTCCAGCCTGAGCAACAAGAGCAAAACTCTGTCTCCAAAAAAACTCTATCTATAGATAGATAGATATAGATACATAAATAAAGGAAAAGGCCAAAGGGAAATAAGTTTGACTCAAGGATGATGTATTTTCCTCCTCAATCTCCTTTTACCAACATTTCTGGAGTAACGTCATTATATTACTTCTTAGTACAGTACCAACGGCAGCAGGAGAGTGGAAATTGTGACCAAATCCTCTGTCTTGAGAGCCTGGAGCTTCTTACTCACCATTCTGCTGTCTCTTCACTCTGCGAACTTGCAGGTATTCAAGCCAGGCCTTCAGAAATCTCTGTTTTTGCCAGTGCCGATGGTGTTTCACCGCGGAGACGACCTTCTGTTTCTCCTTCTGGACATACAGGAGCTGTTCCCGCCACTGTGACCAAGCCTGAAAACCAGAGAAGAGACAATAGTCAAAGGAGAGGCAGGAAAACAGGGTGAAGAGCAGGTGGAAAGGGAAAAGAGAAAGACACACACAGTGGAAAGGCTGAAATCAGAAACAAGGAAGTGGCAATCCCCTAGCGGGATCATAAGCTATGGGACTGTGGAGTAAAAGGGTCTTTAAGAGGGACATTCTGCTTTCAAAAGTAATTTTTTTCTGGATTACAAAAAAAAGAAGAAGAAAATCAGCAAGCAGATGCCAGGCGCAGTGGCTCATGCCTGTAATCCCAGCATTTTGGGAGGCCGAGGCAGGCGGATCACCTGAGGTCAGGAGTTTGAGACCAACCTGCCCAACATGGCGAAACCCCATCTCTACTAAAAATACAAAAACTTAGCTAGGCGTGATGGTGGCTGCCTGTAATCCCAGCTACTCAGGAGGTTGAGGCAGGAGAATTTCTTGAACGCGGGAGGCGGAGGTTGCGGGGAGCTGAGATCACACCACTGCACTCCGGCCTGGGCGACAAGAGTGACCAACTCAAAACAAAACCACAAACAAGCAGACAAGGAGCAGAAACGATCCGAGGGGTGACATAATTCATTCAGATTTGGGACAGGGGAGGGTCTGCCTTTTCTTCCAAAGTCAGAGGACGCTTACTGTAAAGTGGTCCTTTTTCAGGCAGATTAGTTCCAGGGATGCCTATCTATAGAAGCTAAGGGTCTATAAATGCACACCCTTAGATCAGTGATAATGCATGTCCTAATCTGAAGATGACTTAGACAAAGACTTCATATCTTTTCTTCAACCTGTCGCACCTCTCCTCTCCCTCCTCACAACTGAATACCATCGCTCCCATTTCACTAAGAAATAAAAGCAATCAAAAGAAAATTTCCTCAAGGTCCACCATGTTTAACCACCCACCTGCCCACGGGCTCTGTCTTCTCTCTCTCCTGCTACTCTGGATAAACCGTCCATCCTCCCACCAAAGTCAGTCCCCTCCTAACCCTGTCCCGCTCTGGCTACATCGCATCTTCCTAAGTTTACCGCCTTGGCAGCTGCCCTCTTATAAATCACGTTTTCACTCTCTATAGATTTCTGAAATCAGCATACCGATGTGCTATTATTTTCCCCATCCTAAAAAAATGTCTTCAGGATATAACAACTAAAAGCAATGGGTGACCTTTGATTAGACTATGGAAATGAAAATAGCAACAGGCCGGGCGCGGTGGCTCAAGCCTGTAATCCCAGCACTTTGGGAGGCCGAGATGGGTGGATCATGAGGTCAGGAGATCGAGACCATCCTGGCTAACACGGTGAAACCCCGTCTCTACTAAAAAATACAAAAAACTAGCCGGGCGAGGTGGCGGGCGCCTGTAGTCCCAGCTACTCGGGAGGCTGAGGCAGGAGAATGGCATAAACCCGGGAGGCGGAGCTTGCAGTGAGCCGAGATCTGGTCACTGCACTCCAGCCTGAGCGACAGAGACAGAGCAAGACTCCGTCTCAAAAAAAAAAAAAAAAAAAAGAAAATAGCAACAATATACAATTTTAATATGAACTGCATGTTACATATTATCATATCAATATTAAATTTCTTGGAATACAATAATGATATTATGGTTATGTGGGAGACTGCCCTTTTTAGGAGATATAAGCTTTAAGATAAACTTTGTGTCTATAATTTTAGAGCAGGTTGAGGCTGCAGTGAGCAGTGATCACACCACTGCACTCTAGTCTGGGCGACAGAGTGAGACCCTGTCTCAAAAAAATCAAACCAAACCAAACCAAACCAAAAAACCACAATGGGTTAAACTGGGTGAAATACATCCAGTATCCACCTTTTCTATGATTTGGTGTTTGTCAAAAATAAAAAGTTGTGGGGGGAAGATTGCCATCACAAAAATACTTTCTGAAAGGAATAAACCAGTGATTCTCAAAGAAAGCAACACCCCTCTCTAGACTCTAGACCACACTGTGCCGTCCAGCTAACACTTTGGTTCTTTCTGTTTCAAGCTCCTCAAAAGAGCTATTTTCTAATCTCTCTGTCTCCCAGGCAGGCCTTCTTGAGCCCACTCCCACGGCTTACTGAATGAAACTGCTCTTATCGAATGCATCGGCCATCTCCACGTTGCTCAATCCAAAGGTCAGATTTCAGTCCTCACCTCCCTCGATCTGCAAGGAGTGTCTGACAAAGCCTCCTCCTTCCTTCACCTGGCTTTTGGGATGTGTCCGGGTCCCTGCTTTGTTTCTGTTGCTGACTCCCACCTCTGTGCCCCTCGCAGGCTCAGCCCTGGAACCTCTCCTCTAGTTACACTCACTCCCTTTATTTTTTCGCACACCCTAGTAGGTTTTTTTAAAAAAAGAGATGGGGTCTATGTTGTTCAGGCTGGTCTTGAACTCCTGGGTTCAAGCAATCCTCCCGCCTCAGCCTCCCAAAGTGCTGGGATTTACAGGCATGAGCCACCGCACCCCGCCCACTCTAGTAACTTCATATACCATCTGCCTACTGAGAACTCCTGAATTTCCCAAATGTACCTCCTATCCTGGCCCCATCCTCAATATTCCACACATATATCCCAATATCCCACTGCTTCCTTAACATATCTTCTTGTGGATATTCAAAAGGCCTATCAGGCTGAAGATACAGAGGCCAGAATTGGGCTCCTCCTAATCTCTTCCCACAAACCTGCTTCTCCTGCAGTCTTTCCTATTTCAGTAAATGGCACTCCGTTGTTACAATTCCCCAGGCCAAAACTTGGAAGTCATCTTGGACTCTAAAACTTCGTATCTCATCCACACATCTTTTAAAGGTGTCGGTTACATCTTTAAAAGATATCCAGAATCCAACTACCGTCTTCTTATCATCTTTGTGCAAAATCTCACCCGGAATTTCATAATAGCTTCTCACCTGTTCTCCCTGTTTATATCCTTGATCATCTCTGGTTATTTATTTATCTATTTAGAGACAAGGTCTCACTCTGTCACCCAGACTGCCAGACTGAAGTGCAGTGGCAAGAATACTGCTCACTGGCCGGGCGCGGTGGCTCAAGCCTGTAATCCCAGCACTTTGGGAGGCCGAGACGGGCGGATCACGAGGTCGGGAGATCGAGACCATCCTGGCTAACATGGTGAAACCCCGTCTCTACTAAAAAATACAAAAAAAAAACTAGCCGGGCGAGGTGGCGGGCGCCTGTAGTCCCAGCTGCTCGGGAGGCTGAGGCAGGAGAATGGCATCAACTCGGGAGGCGGAGCTTGCAGTGAGCTGAGATCCGGCCACTGCACTCCAGCCTGGGCGGCAGAGCGAGACTCTGTCTCAAAAAAAAAAAAAAAAAAAAAAAAAAAAAAGAATACTGCTCACTGCAGCCCTAATCTCCTGGGCTTAAGCAATCTTCCTGCCTCAGCCTCCTGAGCAGCCGGGACCACAGGCATGCACCACCATGCCCAGCTATTTTTTTTTTTTTTTTTTTGAGACAGGGTCTTATTCCATTGCCCAGGCTAGAGGGCAGTGGCGCAATCATAGCTCACTACAGCCTCAACTTCCCGGACTCAGGTGATCGTCCCACTTAGCCTCCTGAGTAGCTGGGACTACAGACACATGCCACCATACCAGGATAATTTTTTGTATTTTTTGTAGAGACAGGGTTTTACCTTGTTGTCCAGGCTGGTCTCAAACGCTGGGGCTCAAGCTGTCCACCCGCCTTGGCTTCCCAAAGTGCTGGGATTACAGACATCTGCCACCATGCCTGGCTCTGATGTATTCCTAACACGACAGCCAGAGTGGTCCTTTTTGGTTTGCTTTAATTCTTAGGTCACTTACTCTGTTTTATATGACAATTTCCCTTCCTGCTTTTTTTTCTCTTTCATGCCATCAATCTACTAGAGAAATCAAGTCATCTATCCTATAAAATGTCCTACATTTTGGATGTGACTGACTGTAATCTCGAGGTGTCTTTAACTTGTTACTCTGACCCCTGTATTTCCTATAAACTGAGAGACTTGCATTAGGCTTGGAGTCATGTTCAATTTTTTAGGCAAGAACAGTTCATGAATGTGGCTGGGTACTTCCACTTACATAGTATCATGAGGCACATCAAGTCTGGCTGCCATAGTTGTAGCAATGCCAAGATTGTCTGGTGGATTCAGACGGCAGGTAGCCAGATTTCTCCTGTATTTTCCCACCATCCTCTCACCTAGTGATGGCTGCCTAGATCTGTGTCCTCATTAGAGGTGGCAAAACAGCAATTTTCTCTTCTAGTACTCCTTCTGCATTTATTAACTGGAATTCTATAAAGAAGCCTTCTCTCTCGTTAACCCTCTGGTTTCTTGGAGTTAACAGTTTATACAGGAAAGGTGGGATAAATGCTTCATTTTTTGCCTTCATTAATTTTTAAAGAATTGAGTTACTCCCCTAACAACCCAAAATCATGACCGACGAGTTCCACTTTCTTTTAAAGTTATTTCAAATGCATGAATTTTATGTACTTGATGTTTTCAATCTACTGGGCTCAAGTGATCCTCCTGCCTCAGCTTCCTGAGTAGCTGGGACTACAGGCACCACCATGCCTAGCTTATTGTTTTTTGATGCTCAAACTTTTCTATCTTAAGCCCCGGGAACCCTTCCAAATTGGTCCCTGAGTCCTTCTGACACAATTCCATTAGCTTTTGTTAAGTTCCTCAGTCTTCACCACACTATGTCCTAGGTGTATCTTGTCTATTTCCTGCCCCAGACCTATAATCAGCCATTTCTCTAAAAAGCCCTGCTTCCTATTAGTGGGAAATAGTTAAGACCACAACTTGGGCACTGGGGATACTAAATGCTATACTACTGGTCACTGCTTCTAAGTCTTTTCAGTAAATAGAGTTAGAAATGCTTTTTTTTTTTTTTGAGACAGGGTCTCACTCTGTCACCCAGGCTGGAGTGCAGTTGGCACAATCTTGGCTCACTGCAACCTCTGCCTCCTGGATTCGAATGATTCTCGTGCCTCAGCCTCCCGAGTAGCTGGGATTACAGGTGCCCACCACCACCACGCCCAGCTAATTTTTTTATATGTTTAGTAGAGATGGGGTATCACCATGTTGGCCAGGCTGTTCTCAAACTCCTGACCTCGGGTGATCCACCTGCCTCTGCCTCCCAAAGTGCTGGGAGCCACCGTGCCAGGCCAGAAATGTATTTATGGTTATATACACACATATATATACACATACACATATATACACATATATATACATACACATATGCACACATATATATACATATATATACACATACATATATAATTGAGTCCATATTGATATTTACAGTTCCAACTGCAGATTTAATTTCTTTAATTTTTATACTTGTAATCTTTTCTATTGAAGATCTTTATTCCTAACAACACTGCCATAATTATTTGCTTTATCTTACAATGTAACTATATTTTCAATACAACAATTTCAAACCTCCTAGTAACAATAACACTTGTTTAATAAGAATGTGGTTTTAGATTTCTTAGCAGTTCATTATGTCCTTTTAACACATTCCACCAGGGTGAACAATCAAAATATTGTATTTTAAAGTTACTTGAAGTAATTTTTTCTGTGTAGTCATTGCCACAAACTTGATATGTTTATTTCAGTTTGTTTTGAAAATATATCAATTGTTTTTTTATTTACTCTTGCTTTGTAATTATATAAAATATTTGCATAGTTCTGAAGTTAAAACTATGTAACAAAGTAAATTCACAGAAGTACTCTATTCCTATACTCTTCCCTCCCTCCTCCTATAGGTAACCATTTTTTGGTAAGTTTTTCATTTATTTTTCCATTATTCCTTCTTGAAAATATAAGCAAACACAGACATACACACACACACCACAAACACACAGACACACATTCATATATATCCTTCCCTTTCTTACCCCAAAAGCAGTACACTATGAATCAGAGAATCCTGTTAAGAGGTAGGTACAATCATGTTACGCCTCTGCTCAGAGCCAGCAGCTCTTCACCTTCCCAGGAATAAAAGTCAAAGCCTTTTTTCTCAAGTGCTGCCTGCAAGGCCCTACGTTCTGGCTGTTACCTCATGATCTCATCCTTCCTACTCTCCCTTCTCAAGCTCAGCAATATGAGATATATCAAATTCATAGATGAAATGACTCAATTCTAACCTAATAAGCTGTCAGTATACTGCAATACAAATCCTAATAGGCTGAGCCAGGTGCGGTAGCTCACGCCTGTTAATTCCAGCACTTTGGGAGGCCAAGGCAGGCAGATCACGAGGTCAGGAGATCGAGACCCTCCTGACTAACACGGTGAAACCCCATCTCTACTAAAAATACAAAAAAATAGCCGGGTGAGGTGGCGGGCACCTGTAGTCCCATCTACTAGGGAGGCTGAGGCAAGAGAATGGTGTGAACTTGGGAGGCGGAGCTTGCAGCGAGCCAAGATCGTACCACTGTACTCCAGTGGGTGGGTGACAGAGCGAGACTCTGTCTCAAAAAAAAAAAAAAAAAGAAAAAAAAAAAATCCTAATAGGCTTTGTTATAGAACTTGACAAGTTGATCCTAAAATTAATAAGAAAGAGTACAGAAGAACAATTAAGACAAGTTTAAAAACAAAACAAGAATAAAGGGGATTCTCTCTCAAATATAGAGCCTTAAGAGCTATATGTTAAGTAGGAATAGTAATAAACAGCTAGCATTTATCAAGCATTTCCATATTCCAAGCATTGCTCTGAGTATATTATTAATAACTGGATCGTCCTACTAAAGCCTCAACAATCTCATGAGGTAGGTACTATTATGATCTACTTACAGATAAGAATTCTGAGGTACAAACAAGGTGAAATAACTCATTCAAAGGCACAAAGCTAATAGGTGATAGAGGCAGAATTCCACTGGACAGTCTGACTCAAGAACCTACACTCTTGCTTACCTGCTTCATCAAATCGTAACTAAAAGAGTATGGTATTTGTATGGTATGGATAGACAAATACATGAATGGAAGAGAGCCGAGAAAGAGATCTGTGAATAATTAAAAGAAACTGGGGCCAGGCATGGTGGCTCATGCTTGTAATCCCAGCACTTTGGGAGGCAAAGACAGGTGGATCAGGAGTTAAAGTCCAGCCTGGCCAACATGGTGAAACCCCATCTCTACTAAAAATACAAAGATTAGCTGGATGTGGTGGCACACACCTGTAGTCCCAGCTACTTGGGAGGCTAAGGCAGGAGAATCGCCTGAACCTGGGAGGCGGAGGTTGCAGTGAGCTGAGATCGCACCACTGCATGGAGTCTCAAAAAAAAAAAAGGATGCTCTCGGTAGTATTGTTCATAATTATAAAAAGCAGAGGTAGTCAACAGTCCATCAGTAAGCAAATAAACTGTGCCTTGTTTATACAATGGCATAATATACACAGTTAATAAATCTCTGTCTATCTACATAGATAGGGCCAAGCAGGGTGGCTCAGGCCTGTAATCCCAGCACTTTAAGAAGCCAAGGTATGAGAATTGCTTGAGGCTGCAAGTTAAAGAACAGCCTGGGCAATGGAGAAAGACCCTGTCTCTATTTTTAAAAAGGAAGAAAGAAATCACATGGCTAAACCTCAAAAATATACCGTTGCACTAAAAAAACAAGTTGCAAAGTACAGTATGACACCATTCATAAATATCCCAACTACACAAAGCCATGCTATTTACTTATTTATTTACTTATTTATTTTTGAGACAGGGTCTTGCTCTACTGTCCAGGCTGGAGTGCAGTGGCATGATCAATGGCTCACCACAGCCTTGACCTCCCAGGTTCAAGTGATCCTCCAACCTAAGCCTCCAAGTAGCTGGGACAACAGGCATGCACCACCACGTCTAACTAATTTTTTTTTTTTTTTGTAGAGATGGGGTCTCATTATGTTGCCTAGTCTGGTCTTGAACTCCTAAACTCAAGTGATCCTCTTATTTTGGCCTCCCGAAGTCCCAGTATTCAGGCGTAGGCCACCGTGGCCTCTCCCACCTCTTTTAAAGTGATGGGGTCTAATTATATTGCCCAGGCTAGCCTCAAACACTTGACCTGAAGTGATCGTCCTGCCACAGCCTCCGGAGTAGACAGGACTACAGGAGGACCATGCATTTATTCTTTAAGGATATGTGCACATATTTTTACAAGAAAAAAGAATATAGGAGAACAATCATACCAGAATCAGGAGTGGCTATCTCTGAGGAGGAAAGGTAGTAGAAGGGAGGGAGGGAGGGTAGAGCTTTGGTAGTGTCCATTCCATTAAATTTTGTTACTTTAAAAAATTCTGGGCTAGGCACGGTGGCTCACCATTGTAATCCCAGCACTTTGGGAGGCTGAGGCAGGCAGATTGCCTGAGCTCAGGAGTTAGCGACCAGCCTGGGCAACACAGTGAAACCCCATCTCCACTAAAATACAAAAAATTAGCCGGGCGTGGCAGCATGCGTCTGTAGTCCCAGCTACTTGGTAGGCTGAGGCAAGAGAATTGCTTGAACCCAGGAGGCAGAGGTTGCAATGAGCCGAGATCGTGCCACTGCACTCCAGTCTGGGTGAGACAGCAAGTGATACTCTGTCTCAAAAAAAAAAAAAAAAGATAATGATGCAGCTTTCTGGCTGCTTAGGTTAAAACCTGGTTCTAACATTCACTATACATATGACCCTGGTTCAAGTTATTTAACCTTCCTGGTTTTCTTAACAATAACATGGGACTTTTTTTTTTTTTTTTTTTTTTGAGACGGAGTCTCGCTCTGTCACCCAGGCTGGAGTGCGGTGGCCGGATCTCAGCTCACTGCAAGCTCCGCCTCCCGGGTTCACGCCATTCTCCTGCCTCAGCCTCCCGAGTAGCTGGGACTACCGGCGCCCGCCACCTCGCCCGGCTAGTTTTTTTTTGTATTTTTTAGTAGAGACGGGGTTTCACCGTGTTAGCCAGGATGGTCTCGATCTCCTGACCTCGTGATCCGCCCGTCTCGGCCTCCCAAAGTGCTGGGATTACAGGCGTGAGCCACCGCGCCCGGCCCTAACATGGGACTTTTTAAAAAGGTTTGTGAAAATTAGATAATGCACGTAAAGCACTTAGTCCAGCACCTAACACAAGTAGACAACGATAAAAGCTACTTCTTCTTCTTTTTTGTTTTTGAGACAAGATCCCATTCTGTCACTCAGGCTGCAGTTGCTGCTGCTTATTGGTACTGTTATTATTATTGGCTGTGTCTCTTATTTCCTTGCTATTGCCTCAGAAGACCTTACAAGTTCAGAGGTCAGCAAACTTTTTCTTAAAGGGTCAGAAAACAAATAGTTTAGTTTTTGCAGGCCATAAGGTCTCTTTTGCAACTACTCTACACTGCCCTTGTAATCGGAAAGCAGCCACAGATGATACGTAAATGAATGGGTGTAACAGCATCCTAATAAAACTTTATTTACAAACACAGAAAGCAGTCCAAAGTGAGCCAGTTTGCTGATCACTGATCTAGATGACTATATATGCTATTTGCATGTGATTTGCACATATTTGCATGGACTATGCAATTTGTTGTTAGAATAAGAAGATACTATTCCTACATTTGGAAACAGGCGCTAATTTTTTTTTTCCTCTTCCCGGTTCTGTTTCCTATAACTTACTTGGCAGCTCTGTAAGTACCCAGCAGGCATAAAAACATGACAAGAATTCAGAGAATATGTCAAAGGATAAGAAAGTTTTAGTACAGGCTTTAGTCCTTTATGATTGACAAAAAAAGCTAGGGGCTTGCCTAAAAGAACACTCTAAGACCATCAAAACTACAAAGCAGCAGCAGCCAGGTTTTCTCTTCAGTCTTAGTTTCTTTTCTGCCCCAATTATTTTCTGATTTGCTGTAGGAAAACAGTAATGAGGAAATCAGAGTATACTGCTGTTTCTCTAAACATGTTTATAACTAATTTATAAATCCCTCTCCAGCTCCACAATTACCAGAAGCACTCTGGAAGCCACTGATCTAGGCTCATCTAGGACAAGCCTCTGCTTTATTCCTAACAGCAGCCTCCCTCTGGAAGAGCCCAGCCTTCCGGATTACCTCTGCCCCCACCCTGGCTCAGGCCCTGAGCTGCAGGGAAGGCCCAGCACTTCCCTCTGTGGGTGAGACACTTGACAACATGGACAGAGGATGCCAAAACCCACGTTTACTGGACTCACCTGCAGCTGGAGGCTCAGGGCCCTGTGCTTCACAGCAGAGGCATGGAGGGCACGGCTCACACGGACCTGTCCTAGTTGCTGCCTCCACATGCTCCACCACACCCTGTGAAAGAGCAAATCAAAGATGGAATCCATCAGAAAAAAACCACTCAGAAAAGAGAGGAGCAGTTAGTGTGGGGCCTCAGACCCTCAGCTCTAGCCCTCTCCTTCATAGCACCATCTCTAGATTCACTGCTGGGGAAAAAAAAACAAAACAATCGAGAAAAAGTCCCAGATCTGCCAATTAATGGTTGGAAACTTACGGTTCCTACGGTCAGATCCTGCTTTAGACACCACAGATATGCTGTTTGGCCTATACAATTTGGTTTGTTAAAAAACATAAGTTATGGCCTGGCACACTGGCTTATGCCTGTAATCCCAGCACTTTGAGAGGCTGAGGCGTGTGGATCACCTGAGGTCAGGAGTTTGAGAGCAGCCTGGCCAACATAGTGAAACCCTGTCTCTATTAAAAATTCAAAATTAGGCAGGGCGCGGTGGCTCACGCCTGTAATCCCAGCACTTTGGGAGGCCACGGCGGGTGGATCACCTGTGATCAGGAGTTCGAGACCAGCCTCAACACGGACAAACCCCGTCTCTACTAAAAATACAAAATTAGCCGGGCGTGGTGGTGCATGCTTGTAATCCCATCTACTCAGGAGGCTGAGGCAGGAGAATTGCTTGAACCTGGGAGGTGGAGGTTGCGGTGAGCCGAGACTGCACCATTGCACTCCAGCCTGGGCAACAAGAGTAAAACTCCATCTCGAAAAAAAAAACAAAACCAAAAACAAAATTAGCCGGGTGATAGTGGCATGCTCCTGTGATCCCAGCTACTTGGGAGGCTGAGGCAGAAGAACAGCTTGAACCTGGGAAGCGGAGGTTGCAGTGAGCCAAGATCACGCCACTGCACTCCAGCCTGGGCAACAGTGCGAGAATAAATCTCGGGGGAAAAAAAAAATCACTCAGACTCAAGTAAAATTGCATACTAATTAGGCACTTTGAAATACTTGCTGAATACATTTTAAGTAACGATTTTAATTACTTATTAAAAATATTTTTTTGTGTGTAGAGACAGTGTCTTGGCTTTGTTGCCCAGGCTGGTCTCAAACTCCTGGCCTCAAGCAATCCTCCCACCTTAGCCTCCTGAAGTGTTGGGATTACAGGTCTGAGCTACTGCACTCTGCCTATTTTATTTCTACTTAAATAACTTCTTTATGCCCACTGATGTTCTGGACACTGTTAAACACTTTACAGATATTACTTTATTTTTTCCTGATGACAAACCTGTAAGTATGGTGTAACAATTTCAATGATGAAGAAAATAAGAGCTGAAGAGATGAAATGACCCAATAATACAGGCTGGAAGAGGGATTCAAACCCAAGTAAGTGCAGCTGAAAGCCTCTCCTATTATCCATACTTTGTTCAATACCCAACTCTTTCAGGCAGGAAGTGAGCTCTTAATATACTACCATTCAGGACACCAGTGGATCACTACAGACAAGAGAGTGAAATCTGTCCATTATAATGCAGCTCATTGTTACACATCTGGCTACAAAAGTGGACTAATTCATGTTCTTCCAGTATGTCTACAATGCTGATGGGCTTCAATGCAGAACAGCAGTTAAGAGTATGGGTGGGTGAGCCTTAGTTTTGCCAATTACAACCTGTATGTGCTAGGCAAGTTACTCGACCTCTCTGAGCCTTATTGTACAACTTAATCTGTACAATAATGGTACTTACAGTTTATGGTAAGAGTTAGATAAGATACTTTACATTACAAAATTATCACATGCACACACAAACTTAACAGAGTTTAGAACATAGTAAGCACTCAATTCGTGTTAATTATGATTATGTGAAACTGATCTTATAAACAAGTTATCAATAAATCTTTATTAGGCATCAACTACATTCAAAACATTGTTTCAAGGTGAGAATGGGGCATGGTGGCTCATGCCTATAATCCCAGCACTTAGGGAGGCTGAGGTGGGCAGATCGCTTAAGCCCATGAATTCAAGACCAGCCTGGGAAACATGATAAAACCTCGCCTCTACAAAAAAATGAAAAAAAAAAAAAAATTAGCTGGGCATAGTGGTGCATGCCTGTAGTCCCAGCTGCTCGGGGGGCTGAGGTGGAAGGACTGCTTGAGCCTAGGAGGTGGAAGTTACAGTAAACTGATATTGTGCCACTGCGCTGCAACCTGGGTGACAGAGTAAGACCCTATCTCGAAAAATAAATAAATAAATAAAAATAAAACCAAACACAAACCATTGTTTTAAGGTGGGGTCTTATGCTGTTTTCCAGCACCATAAAACTGATGAGGTAAAATGATGGTTGATACTTTGTAGGGCAGTTGAGCAGACTCACCTTAAGATACTCCGTTGCCTAAACTCCAGAGCCGTAGTCTGCATCTGAAGTTTGGTCCTACGAACAACCACGTAGATCAACCAGGACTTCCAGGCCTGTCGCATCTTTTGCTTTGAATCTAGATTCACCAAAGAGATTTTTCAAAAAGCATGGGAAGAGATGGATTACTCTGAGTTATGATAAAAGCTCAAGGGCTCTCCTTTGAATACCTAAATCCCTCCAGCTTCCAAGTGCCCCCTGCTGGAAAAGTTGTGAATCACTGCAAAATTAATTAAGAGTGCAAGAACACACGAAGGCTTTGTGCAAGTAACGACATTTACAAAGCATTTAAAGGAAAATCCATGTACGGAACTGCTCAAAAATTCTCTGTTTTGTTTTTTTTTTTTTTTTTTTTTTTTTTTTGAGACGGAGTCTCGCTTTGTCGCCCAGGCTGGAGTGCAGTGGCTGGATCTCAGCTCACTGCAAGCCCCGCCTCCCAGGTTCACGCCATTCTCCTGCCTCAGCCTCCCGAGTAGCTGGGACTACAGGCGCCCGCCACCTCACCCGGCTAGTTTTTTTGTATTTTTTAGTAGAGACGGGGTTTCACCGTGTTAGCCAGGATGGTCTCGATCTCCTGACCTCGTGATCCACCCGTCTTGGCCTCCCAAAGTGCTGGGATTACAGGCTTGAGCCACCGCACCCGGCCAACTCTCTGCTTTAAAAGCGTTTATTTTTATAGATATACTCTGCAATTTTTAGATGAAATGATGTGAATAAACAGGCAGCAAAGAAGTGGAGAGACTGATCTTAACAATAATGGCATGAGTGGATAATCAAAGCTGGGTAATGGATACATGGAGGTTCATTACTCTATTAAATATCTTTCAGGCGGGCGCGGTGGCTTACGCCTGTAATCCCAGCACTTTGGAAGGCCAAAACAGGCGGATCACCTGAGGTCAGGAGTTTCAGACCAGCCTGACCAATGTGGTGAAACACCATCTCTACTAGAAGTACAAAAATTAGCCGCGTGTGGTGGCGTGCGCCTGTAGTCCCAGGTACTAGGGAGGGTGAGGCTGGAGAACTGCTCAAACCCGGGAGGGAGAAGTTGCAGTGAGCCAAGATCGCACCACTGCACTCCAGCCTGGGCGACAGAGTGAGACCCCATTTCAAAAAAAAAAATTTTTCAATTATGTAGATATTTGAAGTTTTCCATAATACAAAGTTAAAGAAGAAGAAATCATGAGATAAAACTTGCTGTTTGACTCCAAGCTCACTCTTTTTAGTAAAGAAAAGATAATTTACTAGATATGGAAGACGCAATGGCCCACAGGTCTCCCTTTGTAGTAAACTGTATTTTCATTATGAAAGTCACCACTAATGAAGTAAATTTCTCTTCTTTTTAGAAGACAAAGGAGAAAATAAAATTATATAAATCATTTTTAGGACAGCCTCCAAGACGTAGTCAATAGGACTGTAACTATGTATTTCACAGTTGTTGACAAGACAAATCAAAATAACAAGGATAATTTAACATGTATCTTCCTTGGTTTCACCGTGGACCTCAGGAATCAGCACACTTCAGGAATGAGGACTCGTGTAGTGCTGTGGTTTAGAGTCTGGGATCCTGAGTAAGACAAGCCAGGCTTACTGGCCCTTTCATTTATTACAGACGTAATCTCATACAAGTTCCTCATCTGTAAAATGGTGCCTCTCTCAGAGGTATGTTTGGAAAGTGTAAATGAGATCATTTATCTATGAAGAGTATCTAAAATAAACACTAACTGCTCTTTCCAGAGTATGGAATGCAGGAATCTCATTAACTGTCTCTGCCATGATTCTGATGCACACGACAATTTGAGAACCATGCTTCCTTAAGGCCTAAAAGTACTTGCAAACTTTTTATTTAACAGTGCAAGAGTGAATGGACACTCCCTGAGGTCTACGGGAATGGCCTGAAATAACTTGTCAAATGTTAGAAATAATTCTTGCCTCTTGAGTAGCTGGGACTATAGGCATGCACCACCACACCTGGCTAATTTTTGTGTTTTTTTGTAGAGATGAGGTTTTGCCATGTTGCCTGGGCTGGTCTCGAACTCCTGCACTCAAGCAATCCGCCCACCTCGGCCTCCCAAAGTGCTGGGATTATAGGCATGAGCCACAGCACCTGGACAACTCTTTTTATCTTAAACATACAAGTGACTTTTTCCTTCTATTCCATAATATCTAGCTAGATTCACTGTAACTATAAATAATATAAGACAGCAGAAGTTGGGCACAGTGGCTCACGCCTTTGGGAGGCTGAGGCAGGCGAATCACAAGGTCAGGAGTTCGAGACCAGCCTGGCCAACATGGTGAAACCCCGTCTCTCCTGAAAATATAAAAAACTAGCCAGACGTAGCAGCGGGCACCTGTAATCTCAGCTACTCGGGAGGCTGAGGCAGGAGAATACTTTGAACCTGCGATGCGGAGGCTGCAGTGAGCAGAGATCACTCCACTGCACTCCAGCCTAGCCTGGGCAACAGAGCAAGACTCCGTCTCAAAAAAAAAAAAAAAAAAAAAAGGACAGCAGAATGTACATTCTTCAAGTAAATATTAGAACCGTTACAAGGTAGAGTATTTGGGGCCACAGAACAAACCTTAACAAAAATAAAGGAACTGAAATCATACTAAGACTTGTTGTCTGACCATAATGGAATAAACTAGAAATCCTTAACAGAAAGATATTGGGAAACTCCCAAATATTAGAAAACTAAACACGCTTCTAAATAATCTGTGGGGCAAAGAGGAGGTCTCAGGGAAAATCAGAAAACAATTTTTAACTGAATGAAAACAGAAATATAACTTATTAAAATTCGTGTAATGTAGTCAGTGTTTAAGAGAACTTTATAGCAGTAAATGTCTCTACTAAAAATACGAAAAAAATTAGCCGGGCGTGGTGGCAGGCACCTGTAATCCCAGCTACTCAGTAGGCTGAGGCTGGAAAATCGCTTGAACCCAGGAGGCAGAGGCTGCAATGAGCCGAGATCATGCTACTCTGCACTCCATCCTGGGTGACAAAGCGAGACTCCATCTGGAAAAAAAAAAAAGAGCAGAAATCAAGAAACTTGAAAACAGAAAAAAGAAAAAACAAATACAAAAACAGAGTATTAATGAATGCAAAGTTGATTATTTGTAAAGATCAATAAAAGTGATAAACCTCTAGCCAGATTAACCAAGAATAAAAGATCAAAGACATAAATCACCAACATCAGGAATGAAAGGGGGTGACAGCTACAGATCCTGAAGACATGAAAATTACAGTTATGAAATACTCAGCTGGGCGTGGTGGCTCACGCCTATAATCCCAGTACTTTGGGAGGCCGAGGTGGGTGGATGACCTGAGGCCAGGAGTTCCAGAGCAGCTTGTCCAGCATGGTGAAACCCCGTCTCTATTAAAAATATAAAAATTAGCCGGCCGGGCGCGGTGGCTCAAGCCTGTAATCCCAGCACTTTGGGAGGCCGAGACGGGCGGATCACAAGGTCAGGAGATCGAGACCATCCTGGCTAACATGGTGAAACCCCGTCTCTACTAAAAATACAAAAAACTAGCCGGGCGAGGTGGCGGGCGCCTGTAGTCCCAGCTACTCCGGAGGCTGAGGCAGGAGAATGGCGTGAACCCGGGAGGCGGAGCTTGCAGTGAGCTGAGACCCGGCCACTGCACTCCAGCCTGGGGGACAGAACGAGACTCCGTCTCAAAAAAAAAAAAAAAAATTAGCCAGGCACGGTGGCGGGCACCTGTAATCCCAGCTGCTTGGGAGGCTGAGGCAGAAGAATCACTTGAACTAGGGAGGCGGAGGTTGCAGTGAGCCGAGATTGTGCCATTGCACTCCAGTCTGGGCAACAACAGTGAAACTCTATCTCAGAAAAAAAAAAAAAAAGCAACACTCTATGCACATAAATTTGACAACATATTTGAAATAAGCCAATTCCCTGAAAGATATAAACTACCAAAACTCACTCAAGAATGAGCGTGGTGGCTCCTGCCTATAATCCCAGCACTTGGGGAGGCCAAAGTGGCAGGATCACTTGAGGTCAGGTGTTTGAAACCAGCCTGGGCAACAAAGCAAGACCCTGGCATGAAACAAAAATTTAAAAATTATCCAAGTGTGGCGGCACACGCCTGTAGTTCCAACTAATCAGGAAGTTGAGGTAGGAGGATCACCTGAGCCCAGCAGTTAGATGGAGGCTACAGTAAAGTATGATTGTACCACTGCACTCCAGCCTAGGCAACAAAGCAAGATCTCATCTTCAAAAAAAAAAAAAAAAAAAGCGGCAAAAATAAAAAACCTAGGCTCACACCTGTAATCCCAGCACTTTGGGAGGCTGAGGTGGGCGGATCATGAGGTCGGGAGATCAAGACTATCCTGGCTAACATGGTAAAACAGAAACATCAGTTTCTCTACTAAAAAAACAAAAAATTAGCCGGGCACGGTGGTGGACGCCCGTAGTTCCAGCTACTGGAGGCTGAGGCAGGAGAATGGCGTGAACCTGGGAGGCGGAGCTTGCAGTGAGCCAAGATCACACCACTGTACTCCAGCCTAGGCGATAGAGCAAGACTCTGTCTCAAATAATTTACATAAATAAATAAATAAATAAATAACCTAAATAGTTTTCGAGCTATTAAAAACTGGAATTCAAAGTTTAAAATCCTCCAACAAAGAAAATTCTAGGCCTAGACCACTAGGATTACAGTGGAGAATTTTACTAACCACTCAAGGATGAAATAATACCAACTCTACAAATTTCTTTTAGAAAATACTTCCCATTTTGGGAGGCCAAGGCAGGCAGATCACGAGGTCAGGAGATCAAGACCATCCTGGCTAACAGGGTGAAACTCCATCTCTACTAAAAAATACAAAAAATTAGCTGGGTGTGGTGGTGGGGCCTATAGTCCCAGCTACTCGAGAGGCTGAGGCAGGAGAACAGCATGAACCCAGGAGGCGGAGCTTGCAGTGAGCCAAGATCACGCCACTACACTCCAGCCTGGGCGACAGAGCGAGACTCCGTCTCAAAAAAAATAAAAAATAGAAAATACTTCCCAACTCATTCTACGAGGCTAGTATTACCTGAACCAAAACCAGACAAAGGTATGACAATAAAAGAACACTAAAGACCAATATCCCTCATGAATACAGAAGCAACCCCACCCCCCTCAACAAAATATTAGCAAATTGAACCCAGCAATATATAAAAAGAGTGGCATTAATCTGTGGAACATGGCTGGGTACAGTGGCTCATGTCTGTAATCCCAGCATTTTGGGAGGCTGAGGCAAGTGGACTGCTTGAGCCCAGGAGTTTGAGACCAGCCTGAGCAACAGTGCAAAACCCCATCTCTACAAAAAAATACAAAAGAAAATTAGCTGGCCTTGGTAGCATGCGGTTGTGGTCCCAGCTTCTTAGGAGGATGAAGTGGGAGGATTGCCTAAACCAGGTAGGTCACGGCTACTCTGAGCTGTGACTGCACCACTGCATCCCAGCCTGGGCAACAGAACAAGACCCTATCTTAAAAAAAATAAATAAATAAAAGTAAGACTGTGAAGCTGATTCAAAATCTGAAGAGCAGCTGGGCATGGTGGCAAGTGCCTGTAGTTCCAGCTATTCAGGAGGCTGAGGCAGGAGGACAGTGTGAGTGCAGGAGTTCAAAATCAACCTGGGCCAAACAGTAAGACACCATCTCAAACAAACAAAAAAAAAAGTTGAAAACTAGTCTATATAATTAACCTTAACAAAAGACTAAAAAAGAAGTCACCTCACAATCATCTCAATAGATACAGGAAAAACAGTTCAAAAATAATTCAACATCTACTAACGATTAAAATGCTCAGAAAACTAGGAATAGAATTTCCTTAACCTGATGAAGGACAGGTATAAAAAAACATACCACGAACATCCTATTTAATGATTAAAAGCTGAATGCTTTTCCCTTAAGACCAAGAACAAAGCAAGGATGTGTCCACTGTTACCACTGCTATTCAATATCATACGGAAGCCCTAGCCAGTAAAATAAAAAAATGAAAAGAGGGCGGGGAGTGGTGGCTCACGCCTGTAATCCCAGCACTTTGGGAGGCCGAGGCGGGTGGATGAGAGGTAAGGAGATTGAGACCATCCTGGCTAACATGGTGAAATTCCGTGTCTACTAAAAATACAAAAAAATAGCTTGGAGGGCGCCTGTAGTCCCAGCTTCAGGAGGCTGAGGCAGGAGAAAGGCGTGAACCTGGGAGGCGGAGCTTGCAATGAGCTGAGATTGTGCCACTGCACTCCAGCCTGGGCGACAGGGCGAGAATCCATCTCAAAAAAAAAAGAAGAAAAAAAGAAAAAGAAAAAAGAAAAGAAGAGGAAGGAATAAAACTGTATCTATTCATAGACAATTTGACTGTCTACATAGAAAACTCCATGGAATTTACAAAAAAGCTGTTAGAAATAATAAATGAGCCAGGCACAGTGGCTCATGCCGTTAATCCCAGCACTTTGGGAGGTCAAGGCAGGCAGATAATGAGGTCAAGAGATCGAGACCAACCTGGCTAACACGGTGAAATCCCGTCTCTACTAAAAATATAAAAAATTTGCCGGGCGCGGTGGCTCAAGCCTGTAATCCCAGCACTTTGGGAGGCCGAGACGGGCGGATCACGAGGTCAGGAGATCGAGACCATCCTGGCTAACACGGTGAAACCCCGTCTCTACTAAAAATACAAAAAACTAGCCGGGCGCGGTGGCGGGCGCCTGTAGTCCCAGCTACTCGGGAGGCTGAGGCAGGAGAATGGCGTAAACCCGGGAGGCGGAGCTTGCAGTGAGCTGAGATCCGGCCACTGCACTCCAGCCTGGGTGACAGAGCAAGACTCCGTCTCAAAAAAAAAAAAAAAAAAAAAATTAGCAAGGAGTGGTGGCAGGCACTTGTAGTCCCAGCTACTCAGGAGGCTGAGGCAGGAGAATGGCATGAACCTGGGAGGCAGAGCTTGCACTGAGCCAAGATCGCGCCACTGAACTCCAGCCTGGGTGACAGAGTGAGACTCTGTCTCAAAAAAAAAAAAAAGAAAGAATCAATGAACTTAGCAGGGTTGTAGAATATACAAGATCCATATGTAAAACTACAGAATGTTTAGAAGAAAAGGTAAGAGGAAATCTTTGTGACCTTGGGTTAAGGCAAAGTTCTTAGAGATGACAGCTAAGATATGCTATCAAAAAATATAATCCAGCTGGGCACAGTTGCTCCTGACTATAATCCCAGGGCTTTGGGAAGCTGAAGTGGGAGAACCGCTTGAGGCCAGGAGTTTGAGACCAGCCTGGGCAACAAAGCAAGACCCCCATCTCTACAAAAAATAAAAACCTTAGCCAGGCATGGTGGGGCATTGCCTGTAGTCCCAGTTACTTGGGAGGCTGAGGTCGAAGCCCAGGAGTTCCAGGCTGCAACGAGTTATCATCACACCACTGAACTCCAACCCGGGCAACAGCGGGACTCTCGCAAAAAAAAAAAAAAAAAAAAAAATCCATAAAAACAGAATAGCTTGGACTTCATCAAAATTAAAAACTTTCCCTCTGCAAAAGATACTGTTAAGAGAACAAAAAGACTGGGAGAAAACATAAGCAAATCATGCTTTGACAAAATGCTTGTAACAGAATGCATACTTTACAAAACTAGGCTGGGCTTGGTGGCTCACGCCTGTAGTCCCAGCACTTTGGGAGGCCAAGGCAGGTGGATCCCCTGAGGTCAGGAGTTCCAGACCAGCCTGGCCAACATGGTGAAACTGTCTCTACTAAAAAAATACAAAAATTAGCTGGGCATGGCAGCACACCATGTAGTCCCAGCTACTCGGGAGGCTAAGGTGGAAAAATTGCTTAAACCCAGGAGGTCGAGGTTGCAGTGAGCCGAGATTGCACCACTGCACTCCAGCCTGGGCAACAGAGCAAGACTCCGTCAAAAAAAAAAAAAAAAAAAAAAAAAAAAAAAAAAACTGTCAAAAAAACCCACACCTAACAAATAAAAAACAAAAAACAAATCTCAACAAGAACACAAACAACCCAATTTAAAAGGACAAAAGATCATGAACAGATACTTCACCAAAAAACAGATATAAATAGCAAATAAGCACAGGAAAAGATACTCAACATCACTAATTATCAGAGAAATGCAAATTAAAACCACAATGAGATACCATCTTACACCAGTCAGAACGACTATTATTAAAAAGTTAGGTTGGGTGTGGTGGCTCATGCCTGTAATCCTAGCACTTTAGGAGGCTGAGGAAGGAGAAACACTGGAGCCCAGAGGTCCAAGACCAGCTTGGGCAACATACAAGATCCTGTCTCTACAAAATATAAAAAGTTAGCCAGGCATGGTAGCACATGCCTATGGTCCCAGCTACTCAGGAGTCTGAGGTGGGAGGATCACTTGAGCCCAGGAAGTCAAGGCTGCAATAAACTATGACCAAGCCACTGCACTCCAGCCTGGGTGACACAGCAAGACACCCCCCATCCAAAAAAAAAAAAAAAAAAGATGTTGGCATGGACACAGAGAAAGGGAACACTTTAACACACTGGTGGTGGGAATATAAATTAGTTGAGCTTCTATGGAAAACAGTATGGAGATTTCTCAAAGAACTAAAAACAGAACTACCATTCAACCCAGCAATCCCACTAGGGGGAATATACTCAAAGGAAGAGAAATTATTATATTAAAAAGACACCTGCACTCGTGTAGCACTATTCTCAACAGCAAAGTCATAGAACCAACCTCAGCATCCATCAACGGATACAGAAAATATACACCACAGCCGGGCGTGGTGGCTCATGCCTGTAATCCCAGTACTTTGGGAGGCCGAGGCAGGCAGATCACTTGAGGTCAGGAGTTTGAGACCAGCCTGGCCAATATAGTGAAATCTTGTCTCTACTAAAAATAAAAAATTAGTCAGGCATGGGGGCACATGCCTGTAGTCCCAGGTACTGGATAGGCTGAGGCAGGAACAGAGCTTGAACCCAGGAGGTGGAGGCAGCAGTGAGCTGAGATCACACCACTGCACTCCAGCCTGGGTGACAGAGTGAGAAAGAAAAAGAGAAAGAGAAAGAAAAAGGGAAAGGGAAAGGGAAAGGGAGAAGGAAGGAAGGAAGGAAGGAGGGAGGGAGGGAGGGAGGGAAGGAAGGAAGGAAGGAAAAGAAAGAAAAGAAAGGAAAGAAGGAAAAAAAAGAAGGAAAGAAAGAAGGAAAAGAAAGAAGGAAGGAAGGAGAGAGAGAAAGAGAGAGAGAAGGAAGGAAGGAAGGAAGGAAGGAAGGAAGGAAGGAAGGAAGGAAGGAAGGAAGGAAGGAAAGAAGGAAGGAAGGAAGGAAGGAAAGAGAAGAGAGGGCCGGGCGCGGTGGCTCAAGCCTGTAATCCCAGCACTTTGGGAGGCCGAGACGGGCGGATCACAAGGTCAGGAGATCGAGACCATCCTGGCTAACACAATGAAACCCCGTCTCCACTAAAAATACAAAAAAATTAGCCGGGCGTGGTGGCGGCGCCTGTAGTCCCAGCTACTCGGGAGGCTGAGGCAGGAGAATGGCGGGAACCCGGGAGGCGGAGCTTGCAGTGAGCCGAGATCGCGCCACTGCACTCCAGCCTGGGCGACAGAGTGAGACTCCGCCTCAAAAAAAAAAAAAAAAAAAAGAAAGAGAAGAGAGAAGAAAAATATATACCATGGAATACCACCCAGCCATAAAAAAGAATGAAGTCATGCCCTTGGCACCAACATGGATGGAACTAGAGGCCATTATCCTAAGTGAACTCAGAAACAGAAAATCAAATATCACATGTTTTCATTTATAGGCGGGAGCTAAACAGCTGGTACTCATGGACATAATAGTGGAGATAATAAACACTGGGGACTCCAAAAGAGGGTAAGGGAGGGTGGAAGAGGGACAAGGGTTGAAAAATTACCTGTCGTGTACAATGTTCACTATTTGGGTAGTGGATACTCAAATCTCCACCGTTATGCAGTATACCCATGTAACAGTAATTTTTTTTTTTTTTTTTTTTTTTTTTTTTTGAGACGGAGTCTCGCTCTGCCGCCCAGGCTGGAGTACAGTGGCCTGATCTCAGCTCACTGCAAGCTTCCGCCTCCTGGGTTTACGCCATTCTCCTGCCTCAGCCTCCCGAGTAGCTGGGACTACAGGCGCCCGCCACCTCGCCCGGCTAGTTTTTTGTGTTTTTAGTAGAGACGGGGTTTCACCGTGTTAGCCAGGATAGTCTCGATCTCCTGACCTCGTGATCCGCCCGTCTCGGCCTCCCAAAGTGCCGGGATTACAGGCTTGAGCCACCGCGCCCGGCCGTAACAGTAATTTTTAAAAACCCACAATTGGCCGGGCGCGGTGGCTCAAGCCTGTAATCCCAGCACTTTGGGAGGCCGAGGCGGGCGGATCACGAGGTCAGGAGATCGAGACCACAGTGAAACCCCGTCTCTACTAAAAATACAAAAAATTAGCCGGGCGCGGTGGCGGGCGCCTGTAGTCCTAGCTACTCAGGAGGCTGAGGCAGGAGAATGGCGTGAACCCAGGAGGCGGAGCTTGCAGTGAGCCGAGATCGCGCCACTGCACTCCAGCCTGGGCAACAGCATGAGACTCCGTCTCAAAAAAAAAAAAAAAAAAAAAACCACAATTAAATGCCTGTATACACCCACTAGTATCGCCGAAGAAAAAATTTTAATGACAATACAAAGAGGTCAAGAGGATGTAGATAGAGCAAGTAGAACTCTCATGAATTACTGGTGGGAATGCAAAATGGTACAGCCACAATAAAAAAGTTTGCCAGTTACTTAGAGAGTTAAACTTAAGGCCAGGCATGGTGGCTCACACCTGTACTGCCAGAACTTTGGGAGACTGAGGCAGGTGGATTGCTTTAGTCCAGGAGTTTGAAACCAGCTTGGGCAACATGGCGAAAGCCCATCTCTACCAAAATCCAAAAAATTAGCTGTATGTGGTAGTGTGTACCAAAGTCTTAGAACTGAGTATCAAAAAGAATGAATCTTACTGTATGTAATGAAAAAAACAACCAACCACCAAACAGCATAAGTTACTTACCAGTGAAACAGTGCATTTGGTGCAGTAACTGTGAGGCCTGGGTAGGAGCTTCTCATACTTTGGGAATACAGACAGGGGAAAGACCACTGGGCTAGGGGAGATCAAGGAAAGCTACACATTTAAATGGGCCGGAAGGAAGAACTACAGGGACAAAGATAGAAAGATAAGGAAGTGCACATCCAGTGTGTCAAGGGCAGACGGTGTAGAACAGAAGAGATGAAGACCTTGTGTGACATACCAAGCAGGGTTGACCTTACGTAAAGGAGTGACATGATCTTATCTATGTCTTACCACTCTTGTAGCTATGTGTACAATGAGAAGTAGGAAAAAATAAATGAGGGAGATTAATGAAGAGGTACTTATAACACTCTGGGAAAATGATGAGGATGACTCTCAGGAAGGAGCGATGCAAATATGACTGCAAGCGGTGCCTCAGAGGGCCATCTTAAAAGATTAGGTCAGTGATGACATGAGGCATGAGGAACAGACACCGTTCCTAAGTAAGTCTTCGTAGACAGGAAAAGTCAAAGGAACCGCAGGTGTAAGGGGGGGGGGGGGGGGGAATTGACAGGTTGTACTGGTGACTTGCTGGGTTTGAGGGACCTTTAGGACATGCTGCTGCTAATGCAGTCTGTATTATCATTTTGAAACCCCACGTCTTTTCCCTTAGACTCTCCACATGTTTCACAGAGAAACCAGACTCTGACCAGAGCTAAAGTGGCCACAGTATCACTAAGGGACAACTTGAGCAAAGCAGATCAACAAAGAGCACTGCAGCTCTGCTCCAGAGTCTCTGGGCAACTTGACACAGCAAGATAGACGGCAGCCCCAGGCGCCATAGGAGAGTCCCAGCCAGCACACTGAACCCGTAGGCCAGGAACAGCCAGTCCATACAAATTCTGATTAAACGAGCTTTAAGCGCTCAAACCATGCCATATGGAGAAAACCACAGGGATCCAATCGTACAGGTGCCCACTCAAGAGATCACACTTTCTGAAAAATATGAAAGAGAATCAAACGAATCTTCCTTGGACCTAGAGTTATTTTTCTCTCTGAGACAATGTGCTTGTCCTTCCTATGACGTTCTGCACAGTAAATGTGGGCATCTTCTTCATACATGGACTTCTTTTTCTCACCATGAACCTCGGCTCTAATGTACTTGTTCCTCATCTCCTGCTGCTGACGCACGTAGGTCTTCCAGGTCTGGAACATCAGGTTATACAGGTAATACCTAAGGACCCAAAAAAAGCAAACGGCATTTCTTTAAAATAAAACAACAGGCCGGGCGCGGTGGCTCACACTTATAATCCTAGCACTTTCAGAGGCCGAGGCAAGGAGTTCAAGACCAGCCTGGCCAATATGGTGAAACCCCATCTCTACTAAAAATACAAAAATTAGCCGGGTGTGGTGGCACACGCCTGTAATCCCAGCTACTCCGGAGGCTGAGGCAGGAGAATCACTTGAACCCAGGAGGCAGAGGTTGCAGTGAGCCAAGATCGCGCCACTGCACTCAGCCTGAACAACAGAGCAAGACTCTGTCTCAAAAAACAAACAACAGCAAAACAACTCCTAATCCAACACACCAAGTCTGTTCTATACTCAGAAGAAATTAACATTGACGCTTCTGATTTAAAAAACAAAAAACAAAAAAACCCATATCTGCACCAAAGCTAAAATTTCATTTCCTACAATCACAATGAACTCTATTCTCTTTGAAGAAGAGTCATTCTCCATACCTTAAAGTGTCACTGAGGAAGCAAAGGCTTGACTGCTCCAAGAATAAGTTGACTTTCATCATCCACAAATTCATGATGTTTGGGCCAGGCAGAGTAGCTCACACCTGTAATCTCAGCACTCTGGGAGGCCGAGGCAGGCAGATTACCTGAGGTTGGGAGTTTGAGACCAGCCTGGTCAACATGGTGAAACCCCGTCTTTACTAAAAATATAAAAATTAGCCACACGTAGTGGCATGTGCCTATAGTCTCAGCTACTCGGAGGCTGAGGCAGGAGAATCGCTTGAACCCGGGAGGCGGTGGTTGCAGTGAGCTGAGACTGCTCTACTGCACTCCAGCCTGGGTGACACCAAGACTCTGTCACAAATTTAAAAAAAAAAAAAAAAAAAAAAATCCATGATGTTTGGAAAGACAATCTTGTCTCTTTTTTTTAACACAGGGTCTCACTCTGTCACCTAGGCTGGAGTGCTGTAAGGTGAACATGGCTCACTGTAGCCTTGAGGCCTCCCTGGGCTCAGGTACTCCTCCCACCTTGGCCTCCGAGAAGCTGGGACTACAGGAACACACCACCACTCCCGGCTAATTTTTGTATTTTTTTGTAGAGGGGGCTTTTGCCATGTTCCCTAGGCTGGTCTCAAACTCCTGGGCTCAAGTGATCTCTTGCCCCGGCCTCCTAAAGTGCTAGGATTATAGGTGTGAGCTACGATGCCTGGCCGACAGTCACATCTTAATTATCTTAACTATCCACACTATAAAAAACATCACTTCTCGTTTGCACTACAACATGGTCATTGACGCCTTTTCCTTCTTCTTGATACATACGCCATACATTTTAAGACTTTTGTCTCTTCATATTTTCCTAGTTTTAAATATTTTATTAACATTCATTTTAAAAAGTTTTTTTTTTTTTTTTTTTTTTTTTTTTTTGAGACAGAGTCTCGCTCTGCCGCCCAGGCTGGAGTGCAGTGGCGTGATCTTGGCTCACTGCAAGCTCCGCCTCCCGGGTTCACGCCATTCTCCTGCCTCAGCCTCCTGAGTAGCTGGGACTACAGGCGCCCGCCACTTCGCCCGGCTAGTTTTTTTTTTGTATTTTTTAGTAGAGACGGGGTTTCACCGTGTCAGCCAGGATGGTCTCGATCTCCTGACCTTGTGATCCGCCCGTCTCGGCCTCCCAAAGTGCTGGGATTACAGGCTTGAGCCACCGCGCCCGGCCAAAAGTTTTTTCTTTTTTTGAGACAGAGTCTCACTCTGTCGCCCAGGCTGGAGTGCAGTGGCATGATCTCAGCTCACTGTAACCTCCGACTCCTGGGTTCAAGCAATTCTTCTGCCTCAGCCTCCCGAGTGGCTGGGGACTACAGGCACATGCCACCATGCCCAGCTAATTTTTTTATTTTTTTATTTTTATTTTTTGGAGACAGAGTCTTGCTTTGTTGCCCAGGCTGGAGTGCAGTAGTGCGATCTTGACTTACTGCAGTCTCTGCATGCTGAGTTCAATGAATTTTCCGGTCTCAACCTCCCAAATAGCTGGGACTACAGGTGCATGCCGCCACGCCCAGCTAATGTTTTTTGTATTTTCATTGAGATGGGGTTTCACTGTGTTGCCCAGGCTGGAATTTTTATATATATATTTTTTTAATAGAGACGAGGTTTCACCAATGTTAGCCAGGCTGGTCTCGAAATCCTAACCTCAAGTGATCCACCCGCCTCAGCCTCCCAAAGTACTGGGATTACCAGAGTGAGCCACCACACTCGGCCTTCCCCATATATTCACTACTGCAATTCCTAGGCCTTGATTTCATATTCTATCTGCTTACTAAAACAACTCAGTGCGTCTATTTTAATCTGAAATATCCATAAATCAGAACTCTTGTTCCAAAGAACCTAGACAAAGAAATGACTACAATAAGAGTTAATACCATTTTAAATATACAATCTATAAGAAATGACATTCAGGTTTTAAAAAAAGGTCTAAAAATGTATATTTGATATAATAATTCTCAACTGTTACTTTCCCCTTCACTTATCCCTGGGAATGTGAATATCAAGGATTAAGAGTTTTTTCTTTTCTTCTTTGTGTGTGTGTGTGTGTGTGTGACAGGATCTAGCTCTGTTGGCCAGGCTGGAGTGAGTGGCACAATCTCGGCTCACTGAAATCTCTGCCTCCCGGGCTCAAGCAATCCGCCTGCCTCAGCCTCCCAAGTAGTTGAGACCACAAGTGCACATCCCTACACCCTGTTGGTATTCTGTACTGTTTGGTAGAGATGGGGTTACATCATGTTGCTAAGGCTGGTCTCAAACTCTTGCGCTTAAGTGATCCACCTGCCTCGGCATTCCAAAGTGCTGGGATTACAGGCATGAGTCACTGTGCCTGGCCTCTATTTTCTTAATATTCTATGTTGGGCATATATTTTCTCCCACAATCAATGTAAATTAGAACAACTTATTATTTTTAAAACAGGGTGGTTTCATGCCTGTAATCCCAGCACTTTGGGAGGCCAAGGCGGGAGAATCACCTGAGGTCAGGAGATTGAGATCAGACTGACCAACATGGAGAAACCTCATCTCTACTAAAAATACAAAATTAGCTGGGCATGGTGGCGCATGCCTGTAATCCCAGCTACTAGGGAGGCTGAGGCAGGAGAATCACTTGAACACAGGGGGCGGAGGTTGCAGTGCACCACGGCACTCCAGCCTGGGCAACAAGAGTGAGATTCCATCTCAAAAAAAAAAAAAAAATTGGCCAGGTGCAGTGGCTCACGCCTGTAATCCCAGCATTTTGGGAGGCCAAGGCAGGCAGATCACCTGAAGTCAGGAGTTCGAGACCAGCCCAGTCAACATGATGTAACCCTGTCTCTACTAAACCTACAAAAATTAGCTGGGCATGGTGGCACATGCCAGTAATCCCAACTATTCGGGATACTGCGGCAGGAGAATTGCTTGAACCTGGGAGGCGGAGGTTGCAGTGAGCCAAGATCGTGCCACTGCATTCCAGCCTGGGCAACAGAGTGAGACTCTGTCTTAAAACAAACAACAAAAAAAAAACCAGAATACTTTCAGAATTAGAAATTATATAGAAATGAAAATCACTGGGAAAATCCCATTCAAACTATTAGCATAACCAACACATACTGGTTACCTGAATTAGAGGTGTGGGAGGTGTGTGTGTATGTGTGTCTGTGTGCACATGCCCAGCATGTGCATGCATGCTTGGGTTTAATTTGGAACTTTGATCTTGCTAACTCTAAAAATGATTTGAAGAAAAACAAAAAGTGATCCAAAGTTTGCTTCTTTTGACCATAAACATGCCAACACATAATCATCTGATAATGTGCATCAGTAAAACTGAAGGGGTATAACACGAAACCTGACCTGTAGTGACAGTCAGCTCGAACACAGAGTTTCCACTCATGATGGAAAACCCACCACTCTTCTTTCCATTCTTCGAAGACCTTCCGTAGTAATTGCTGCTCATAGTAAAATCTAGGGCGATACAAAAAAATCATATATATATATGATGATGTTGGAGCTAACATCTCTTCTCAAATCACAGTTTCATATTGTTGCCTTCTCACAAAAAAGTATGGCCAGGCACAGTGGCTAACACCTGTAATCCCAGCATTTTGGGAGGCCGAGGCGGGCATATCACGAGGTCAGGAAATCAAGACCATCCTAACACGGTGAAACCCCATCTCTACTAAAAACAAACAAACAAACAAACAAACAAAAAATGAAAACACCAGCTGGGCGCAGTGTCTCACGCCTGTAATCCCAGTACTTTGGGAGGCCAAGGCGGGTGGATCACAAGGTCAAGAGATCAAGACCATCCTGGCCAACATGGTGAAACCCCATCTCTACTAAAAATGCAAAAATTACCTGGGCACGGTGGCACGCGCCTGTAGTCCCAGCTACTCAGGAGGCTGAGGCAGGAGAACTGCTTGAACCCAGGAGGCAGAGGTTGCAGTGAGCTGAGACTGTGCCACTGCACTCCAGCCTGGTGACAGAGCAAGACTCCGTCTCAAAGAACAAAAAGTAAACACCAAGCTAGATTAAAAATAGAGGCCAGGCATGGTGGCTCATGCCTGTAATCCAAATGCTTTGAGAGGTCAAGGTGGGAGGACTGCTTGAGGCCAGGAGTTCAAGACCAACCTCGGCAACATAGCAAGACTCCATCTAGGGCTGAAGTGGTAGTTCATGGCTGTAATCCCAGCACTTTGGGAGGCTGAGGCAGTTGCATTGCTAGAGTTCAGGACCAGGCTGGGTGACATGGTGAAACCCCGTCTCTACAAAAAATAAAAAATTAGCCAGGCACAGTGGGGGCATGCTCTTGTAGTCCCAGCTACCTGGGAGGCTGAGGTGGGAGGATCACTTGAACCCAGGAGGCAGACGTTCCAGTGAACTGAGATTGCACCACTGCACTCCAGCCTGGGCGAAAGAGTAAGAGCCTGTCTCAAATATAAGAAAAAAAAAAAAAAGGCCGGACACAGTGGCTCACACCTGCAATCCCAGCACTTTGGGAGGCCGAAGTGGGCGGATCACAAAGTCAGGAGTTTGAGACCAGATTGGCCGGCATAGTAAAACCCTATCTCTACTAAAAATACAAAAATTAGCTGGGCATGGTGGTATATGCCTGTAGTCCCAGCTACTCGGGAGGCTGAGGCAGGAGAATCGCTTGAACCTGGGAGGCAGAGGTTGTGGTGAGCCGAGATCGAGTCCCTGCACTCCATCCTGGGCAACAGAGTGAGACTTTGTCTCAAAAAATAAATAAATAAATAAGATAGAATAAAATAAAATAAAACACTCCATCTCTACCCAAAAAATAAAAATAAAAAAATTTGTGACGATGTCTCACTACATTACCCAAGCTGTTCTCAATCTCTTGGGCTCAAGCGATACTCTCACCTGAGCCTCCCAAAGTGCTGGGATTACACACATGAGCCACTGTACCCAGCTCTGAAATTTTTTTTTTTTTTTTGAGACAGAGTTTTGCTCTTGTTGCCCAGGTTGGAGTGCAATGGTGTGATCTCTGCTCACCGCAACCTCTGCCTCCTGGCTTCAAGCGATTCCCCTGCCTCAGCCTCCTGAGTAGCTGGGATTACAGGCATGCGCCACCACACCCAGCTAATTTTATTTTTTGTAGAGACGGGGTTTCTCCATGCTGATCAGGCTGGTCTCAAACTCCTGACTTCAGGTGATCCGCCTACCTCAGCTTCCCAAAGTGCTGGGATTACAGGCTTGAGTCACCGCGTCCGGCCCCCCCAGAATTTTTTTAGTTAGCCAAGTATGGAGGCATGTACCTGTGGTCCCAGCTACTCCAGAGGCTTAGATGGGAGGACAGCTTGAGCCCCAGAGGTCAAGGCTGCAGTGAGCCATGAATGTGCCACTGCACTCTGGTCTGGGCAACAGAGCGAAACCCTATCTCTTAAACAATCAAAAAAACTTAAAAAGAGGGAAAATAGACATATTTGGCTTTTTCAGGTCAGAATCTCAGAGCTACTTAAACCAGAAATGAGGTTAAAAATTTTCTAATATTGATTTTACTGATTAAAGATGTTAAAGTAAAATAAAAATCTGACTTTTCTTTGGAGACAGGGTCTCGCTCTGTTGCCCTGGCTGGAATGCAGTGGTACAGTCACGGCTCACTGCAGCCTTAACATCCTAGGCTCAAGTGATCCTTTCACCTCAGCCTCCCAAGTAGCTGTGACTACAGACATGCTCCACTACTACACCTGGTTAATTTTTTATTTTTTGTAGAGGCAGGGTTTCACTATGTTACCCAAGCTAGTCTTGAACTCCTGAGCTCAGGTGATCCTCCTCCCTTGGTCTCCCAAAATTTGACTTTTCAAATACCATAAAGTGAATTGAAAATTACTATTTTTAATTTTTTATTCACCAGAATGAAAAATATTTTTATTACTAAAAAGTAGGAATGTCTTATTTACAAACATATGAAATTAAAGTTATAAAATAAGTAAATGCCTAATAATATTCCTAGTACTTAACAGGAACATACGATATGAATTTAGCTGAAATCTGAAGAGGGGAGTTATAAACAACAGCAAAAGATGAGTAAGAGAAATTCGTCAGGAAAAAGGTAATAAGGAACACAGAAGAGCAGTGACAGATGGTGTTGATTTTTTAAAATTTTTTTTGTAACAGTCTTGCTCTGTCACCCAAGCTGGAGGGCAGTGGCATGATCTCTGCTCACTGTAATCTCCACCTCATGGGTTCAAGTTATTCTCGTGCCTTAGTCTCTCAAGTAGCTGTAACTCCAGGTACATGCCACCCAACCGAGATAATTTTTTGTATTTCAGTAGAGACGGGTTTTCACCATGTTGCCCAGGCTGGTCTCACACTCCTGAGCTCAGACAATCTGCCCACCTTGGCTGCCCAAAGTGCTGGGATTACAAGCATGAGCCACTGCACTGGCCTGTCAATCACTTTGAATTTCTTTTCATGGTTCTGCAGGTTACTAACATGTTGCTCCTCCTAACCCACTCATAGTTTTGTTTTAATTTGAGACAGAGTCTCGCTCTGTTGCCCAGGCTGGAGTGCAGTGGTGCGATCTCAGCTCACTGCAAGCTCCGTCTCCCAGGTTCTAACGATTCTCCTGCCTCAGCCTCCTGAGTAGCTGGGACTACAGGTGCATGCCACCACGCCCAGCTAATTTTTGTACTTTTAGTAAAGATGGGGTTTTGCCATAATGGCCAGGCTGGTCTCGAACTCCCGAGCTCGGGTGGTCCACTGGCCTCAGCCTCCCAAAGTGCTGGGATTACAGGCGTGAACTACTGCGCTCAATTCCACTCACGGTTTTTAAAAACTAGCTTACAAAGACATACATAAGGGAATTCACCTCACTATTGCTTATAATAATAACAAGAGAAGAGTGAAACACCACAAATACCCATCAAAAGAGGACAGGTTAATAATACAATTCAATCAATGCCATACGCTCATTTTCTATGAATGAGGCAGACCTACGGGTACTGAAGGGACAGATGCCTCAGAAAGTGATTTGGTGAAAAAATAAAATCACTGCACGGTATGTATAATATGGTATGTTTTTTAAAAAATTAGGTCAGGCGCAGTGGCTCACATCTGTAATCGAAGCTCTTTGGGAGGCCAAGGCGGGCAGATCACTTGAGGTCAGGAGTTTGAGACCAGCCTGGCCAACATGGCAAAACCTACCAAAAATACGAAAATTAGCTGGGCATGGTGGTGCATGCCTGTAGTCCCAGCTACTTGGGAGGCTGAGGCACAAGAATTGCTTCAACCCAGGAGGTGGAGGTTGCAGTAAGCTGAGATCAGGCCACTGCACTCCAGCCTGGCTGACAAAGCAAGACTCTGTCTCAAAGAACGAATGAATAAATAAATAATAGAATATATATATATATTTTTTGAGACAGAGCTTCCCTCTTGTCGCCCAGTCTAGAGTGCAATGGCACGATCTCAGTTCACTGCAACCTCCACCTCCCGGGTTCAAGTGATTCTCCTTCCTAAGCCTCCCATGTAGCTGGGCTTACAGGCATACATGACCACGCCCAGCTAATTTTTGTATTTTTAGTAGAGACAGGGTTTCACCAGGTTGGCCAGGCTGGGCTTGAACTCCTGACCTCAGGTGATCTGCCTGCCTCAGCCTCCCAAAGTGCTGGGATTACAAACATGTGCCACCGCACCCGGCCTAATTTTATGTATTTACAGCACCCATATGTTGGAATACATCAAATATATATACACACACACACACACACATACTTGTGTACATATAAACAAGCATGTGTGTATGTATACATAAATGATTATATCATACATATTAAAAGCCTGAAAAGACTCCAGAATATCAAACTAATGCCAGTGGTTCTCTCTTGGGGAAGGGGGGATTATAGGAGACTGGCTCCTAAACTGTACATTTCTATAATATTTGAAAGATTGTTGAACAGATTCATTCACAATTCTTTTTTTTTTTTTTTTTTTTTTTTTTTGAGACAGAGTCTTCTCTGTCACCTAGGCTGGAGTACAGTGGCGTCATCTCGGCTCACTGCAACCTCTGCCTCTAGAGTTTAAGCAATTCTCCTGCCTTAGCCTCCTGAATAACTGGGATAACAGGCACACGCCACCACGCCCAGCTAATTTTTGTATTTTTAGTAGAAACGGGGTTTCACCATGTTGGCCAGGCTGGTCTCGAACTCTTGACCTTGTGATCCGCCTGCCTCGGCCTTCCAAAGTGCTGGGATTACAGGTGTGAGCCACTGTGCCCAGCCTACAATTCTAAAAAACTGTAATAAAAAGGAACCATTTGCACATGGTAAAATGAACATATCCATTTACCTCCTTCCATTCCCCATGCCGCATTAAATAACAGCAAATATATTCAAAAAGGTGTCAGCCTATAAAGACCAAGAGAATAGGAGAAAGGGTGACAGCCAAGAGCTGTCAACAAATTTTAGTCAATTTTAGGCAAGAGAGTTTGCAGATGAATCACCAGATAAAGGAGATAATTAAGTGTCTTGTTGTGGGGGAAGAAGGGAGACAAGAAGCACCCACCTGGTGGCACAGGCTCCCCAGAAAGGGGTGGAAATGAGAAGTATCAGGAGACGAGGAGCTGTGGACTGAGATGAAAACACAGGATTGTTTACAAGCCTGTGTGTCAGAAGCGGTTAGACCCCTGGATCCCATTATTCACTCAAGCAGAGACTCAGGTATATCTCTGGAGAAGCGAGCCACAGGAGAACTGGACTCCAGAATACTAGGCAAAGCTTGGGAGATGGTCCTAGACCAAAAGTCTACATACTGAACAATGAGACCTACCATCCCTTTTCCTGCTTGCACCCAAGCTTATAATTAACACCTTCGGCTGGGCGCAGTGTCATGTTCATAATCCCAGCACTTTGGGAGGCCAAGGTGGGTGGATCACTTGAGGGCAGCCCGAGACCAGCCTGGCCAACATGGCAAGACCTCCATCTCTACTAAAAATACAAAAATTAGCCGGGCATGGTGGTGCATGCCCATGGTCTCAGTTACTTGGGAGGATGAAGCAGGAGACTCACATGAACCTGAGAGGTAGAGGTTGTAGTAAGCCGAGATCATACCACTGTACTCCAGCCTGGGTGACAGAGTAAGATTCTGTTTAAAAAAAAACAGAAAAAAAAAACCAAACTGTAGGCCGGGCACGGTGGCTCAAGCCTGTAATCCCAGCACTTTGGGAGGCCGAGACGGGCGGATCACGAGGTCAGGAAATCGAGACCATCCTAGCTAACACGGTGAAACCCCGTCTCTACTAAAAATACAAAAAAAAATAAGCCGGGCGAGGTGGCGGGCGCCTGTAGTCCCAGCTGAGACTGAGGCTGAGGCAGGAGAATTGCGCGAACCCGGGAGGCAGAGCTTGCAGCGAGTGGAGATCTGGCCACTGCACTCCAGCCTGGGCGACAGAGCCAGACTCCGTCTCAAAAAAAAAAAAAAAAAAAAAAAAAAAAAAAAAACACCAAACTGTAGGCCGGGCGTGGTGGCTCACGCCTGTAATCCCAGCACTTTGGGAGGTTGAAGTGGGTGGATCACAAGGTCAGGAGTTCGATACCAGCCTGGCCAAAAGGGTGAAACCCCATCTCTACTAATAATACAAAAATTAGCCAGGCATGGTGGTGGGCACCTGTAATCCCAGCTACTCAAGAGGCTGAGGCAGGAGAATTGCTTGAACCTCGGAGGCGGAGGTTGCAGTGAGTCAATCGCGCCACTGCACTCCAGCCTGGGTGACAGAGCAAGACTCAGTCTCAGAAAAAAAAAAGTTAAATAAATAAATACAAATTTAAAAATTTTAAAAATTACCACCTTCATCTCCATCCCACCCCATACCAGAAGGAGTTGGAGGGTGTCTCTTTTGTCTGGGGAAAACTGATCAACCTAAGGGGAAAGGTCTTCAGAGACACAGACAGCTAGATTCCCTGGTGAAATCTACCCCAAAGCCTATAGTGAAGCCTTCAAGTTGTAAGTCCTCATGCTTACATATAAAAGCTTCTGGCTGGGTGTGGTGGCTCACACCTGTAATCCCAGCACTTTGGGAGGCCGAGGCAAATCACCTGAAGTCAGGAGTTTAAGACCAGCCTGACCAACGTGGTGAAACCCCATCTCTACTAAAAATTCAAAAAGTAGCCAGGCGTGGTGGTGCATGCCTGTAATCCCAGCTACTCGGGAGGCTGAGGCAGGAGAATCACTTGAATCCAGGAGGCGGAGGTTGCAGTGAGCTGAGATTGCGCCGTTGTACTCTAGCCTAGGCAACAGAGTGAGACCTTGTCTCAAAAAAAAAAAAAAGGCTTCTAAAATTAGCTTTTTAGGGCCCTGCTGTTTTTTTTTTTTTTTTTTTTGAGACGGAGTCTTGCTCTGTCACTCAGGCTGGAGTGCAGTGGCCGGATCTCAGCTCACTGCAAGCTCCTCCTCTCGGGTTCACGCCATTCTCCTGCCTCAGCCTCCCGAGTAGCTGGGACTACAGGCACCCGCCACTTCGCCCGGCTAGTTTTTTTTTTTGTATTTTTTAGTAGAGACGGGGTTTCACCGTGTTAGCCAGGATGGTCTCGATATCCTGACCTCGTGATCCGCCCGTCTCGGCCTCCCAAAGTGCTGGGATTACAGGCTTGAGCCACCACGCCCGGCCATCTGCTGTTAAATATAAACAGACAATATAAGAATCTCTTGACATTTGAAGAAAGGCTCCAACATGGCACAGTGACCAAAAACGCAAAGAAAAAAGGATCTTAGAAGACACACAGTGTAAGCAGATAAAAATCTTAAAAACAAACCACATTATCCTCAAAAAATTTTGAGCCTCCAGGATACTATTAAAAAGAAAGGAAACATGCAGAGAACAAAAGCAGCTTTTAGAAATTAAAAAGGGAACATGCAGAGAACAAAAACAAGCTCTTGGAAATTAACAATATGACAGCAGAAATGAAAAAAAAATCTATAGGTGACACAAAAAGTTGGTTGGTCTTGTAGGCCACGGTAAGGACTATGGGCTTTTACTTTCAGCAGGAAGCCACTGGAAGTCTGACAGAATGATGTGACTTGATGTACTCAGACTACCTACTGAGAAGATACTGACTAGGGGCAAGACAGGAAGCAGGAGACCAATGAGGAGTCACTGGAGTCACTTGAGGGAGAGATGCTGATGGCTTGCACCAGGTGGTAGCTACTAGAGGTCTCAAAAGTGGCTGGATTCTGAATGCATTTTGAAGGTTGAAGCAATATGATTTTGGCACTTCACATTTTAAATTGGGGTGTGAAAGAATAAGAGGTGTGAAGGATGACTTCACCGTTTCTGACCTGAGCACTTGGAAGGATGGAGTTTCCCCTGAGAGGGGGAAGATGACGATTTCAGTTTTGGAGATACTATGGTGTGACACCCAGTGGAGCTGTCACGTATGTAAAAGTCCAGAGTTTCAAGGCAGAGGTCTTGGCTGGGCATACACATCTGAGAATTACTGTGAGATTTGATGAGATTTCGGCTGTGGGGCAGCTAGAGAAGCAGTGCAAAGACTAGGTGTTGGGGTATTTAGATGAGGAAGAAAACAAAGGAGAGTTAGAAGGGGCAGTCAAACGGGTAGGAGAAAAAACAAGAGGATGGTAACTAGAAGCTGGGAGAAGAAAGCGATTCTAGAAGAAGGAAATGATGGACTCTCTAATGCTACCTGGTAGGTCAAGTTAAAGAAAGTTTAGGAATTCATCATTGACTGTAGCAAATTTAGTGACTTTAACAAAAACAGGAGAAATTCATCATGTGAAACACAGGAGAGGCTGCAGCAGTCAGGGACATTTCTGAAGTGAGGGTCTTTGATGTCTAGGTGCTACCCAAGCCATATATGAAGCTGCCTTAATATGTGAGTTGTGCCATTCACAGCTAAGTAGCTGGAAATCAATCTCATGAAGCCCACTAAGACTGAATATCCGCACCCCAATTTTGACCTGCGGGCGCTGCCCCGTGACTCCCACTAAAACCCATTAAGAAGCTGTGTCCTTAAGGACTGAAGAAAAATTATACTCTGGAGAAATTGTACTTAAAAAAAAAAAATGGATGGCCGGGCGCGGTGGCTCAAGCCTGTAATCCCAGCACTTTGGGAGGCCGAGACGGGCGGATCATGAGGTCAGGAGATCGATACCATCCTGGCTAACACGGTGAAACCCCGTCTCTACTAAAATACAAAAAAAATTAGCCGGGCGAGGTGGGGGGCGCCTGTAGTCCCAGCTACTTGGGAGGCTGAGGCAGGGGAATGGCGTGAACCCGGGACGCGGGGCTTGCAGTGAGCTGAGATCCGGCCACTGCACTCCAGCCTGGGCAACAGAGCCAGACTCCGTCTCAAAAAAAAAAAAAAAAAAAATGGTTAAGGATGGGTGCAGAGGCTCATGCTGTAATCCCAGCACTTTGGGAGGCTGAGGCAGGTGGATCATCTGAGGTTAGGAGTTCAAGACCAACCTGACCAACATGGTAAAACCCCGTATCTACTAAAAATACAAAAAATAGCCAGGCGTGGTGGCGCATGCCTGTAGTCCCAACTATTTGGGAGGCTGAGACAGGAGAATTGCTTGAACCCAGGAGGCGAAAGTTGCAGTGAGCCAAAATCCCACCATTGCACTCCAGCCTAGGCAACAAGAGCGAAACTCTGTCTCAAAAACAACAACAAAAAACAAAGCTAAAACATTAAGCACATAAAGGCATTATTCTGCAGTTTGTGGCATGGTATTATTCCCGCCCAACACACCTAAAATTGAGAAATAAATAACTCAGTATGGAAAAAGACTAAAAACAAAGATCAGGATGCCCAGTGTTCCCCCAAGTAACAAAGAACCCACTTGATTTTAACAGATTGATATTTGATATTGATATATAGATATTGGAAAATAACTATCCCTTCACAAGTTTCTAAGTCAATGGAAACAGTATCAAAATTCTAATTTCGGTAGCTGCTTAGAAAACAAATATTCTCACTCTATCATTTTCTGTAACTTGCAAAATTGAGGCCTACAGGTATAACTATCCTCAGATCAAATAATTAGGTAGGGCCTGGGTTACAACCAAAGCTCAGGTCTCCTTAATTCTAGTCCAGTATTCTTTCCTCTACACCCAGCCACCACTGAAGAGCGAAGACGTGAAAAACAGCACAATGCAAATGTTTTAAAGCAGTGTAGCAGTGTCAGCTAGCAGTCACTGGTAACCCAACACCCACGGCCAAGCCCTTTTTCTCATCAGTATCCACTACAGAGGACAGGAAGATTTCTTTCCCAACCTCCTCTGTAGCGAAAGGTGGCCGGTGACAAAACTCTGGCCAATGAGGCAGAAGCAGAATGTGGTGGGGAACTTCCAGGGAAGTTTTCCTTCCTGATAAAGAGATCAAATGGACGCCTCCCTTACCCCCACCTTCCTGTGTAAAGTTAGAACAGTCATCTTGCAACTACGAAGTGTCACCTATGAGGACAAAGGGCCAACGTGCTAAGGATGTTGAACTAGAAAGGTACTAGAAGCCTGAGCCTGAAACTACATGACTGAACAGTTGAAGCAATACCAGTAACTGCCAATCTCCAGATGGCTTGTTTAAAAAAAAGAAAGTAAATCCCCTCATGCCTATAATCCTAATACTTTGAGAGGCTGAGGCAGGGAGGATCGCTTAAGCACAGGAGTTCAAAACCAGTCTGGAAAACATAGTGAGACCCCTGTCTCTAAAAGTAAAAAAATTTAACAATTTTTTTTTAAAAAAGGAAAAAGCAAATCTCAATTTGTTTCAGCCATTGTTAGACTTTCTCTTAAAGTCAGTGTACTTCTAACATACAATCAGCATTTCCCAAGGACTTGGAAAGCATTATTTGAAGTGAGGTTCCCAGTCAAATATGGTTCAAATATCGATAAATAAAATTGCGTAAAAAATGGATTTCAGGGCTGGGCATGGTGGCACACGCCTGTAATCCCAGCATTTTGGGAGGCCATGGCAGGTGGATCACCTGAGGTCAGGAGTTCAAGACCACCCTGGCCAAAATGGTGAAACCCCTTCTCTACTGAAAATACAAAAAATTAGTAGGGCATGATGGCGTGTACCTTTAATCCCAGCTAACCAGGAGACTGAGGCAGGAAAATTGCTTGAATCCAGAAAGTGGAGGTTGCAGTGAGCCAAGATTGTGCCACTGCACTCCAGCCTGGGCAACAAGAGCAAAACTCCATCTCAAAAAAAAAAAAAGACAAAAAACAAAAACCAAAACAACTAGATTTTAGGAAAATAGTGGAGGTAGCAACACAGTTTTCAATCTTTGGATCCCCAAGTCGCATCTGAGAAACCTAACAATAGGAGAACCCCAAAACAGCCAATGAGTAGTCACTGGAAGGTAGAGACGCCCAATTTGAGATGAGCAGCTGAAACTATAAGTTTTATCCTCTCTAGCACCAGGGCTCACATAAGAACTGAAACAGCTAGAGCAGTCCAGCCCCTAGGGAATCTCAAAACTGACCTGCCAGGGTACCCTTCTAGGACAGGGCTTCATATGGAGGAGAAACAGCCACGGGTAGAAAAAAATTTGAGCAGGGGAGGGTCAAAAGAGACAAGGAAAAAGAAGATCCAGACCAAGTGTGGTAAGGGAACAAAACCAGGATACCCCATAAAAAAAGCCACTATATTTCTGAACCCTAAACAAAAACAACAGAAGCAGTTCTATGAAATTAGTAAAAATTAACTGAACCTTGACTCACTCTAAAAGCTCAGGATAATAAGGCAAGTGTGGTGGCTTGTGCCTACAGTCTCAGCTACTTGGGAGGCTGAGGCAGAAGGATTACTTGAGCCCATGAGTTCAAGGCTGCAGTGAGCTATGATCACACCACTGCAGGGCAATATAGCAAGACCTCGTCTCTAAAGAATATATAAAGACATAAATTTAAATATTAAAATTCAGGAAAACTAATTTCACATAAAAATAAGTAATAAAATTAGCCGGGCATGGTGGTGCACATCTGTAATCCTAGCTACTTGGGAGGCTGAGGCAGGAGAATCGCTTGAATCCAGGAGGCAGAGGTTGCAGTGAGCCGAGATCGCGCCACTGCACTCCAGCCTGGGCGACAGAGTGAGACTCTGTCTCAGCAAAAAGAAAAAAAGAAACAAACAGACAAAAAAAGGCCAGGCGCAGTGGCTCACGCCTGTAATTTGAACCCTTTGGGAAGCTAAAGCAGGCGGATCACAAGGTCAGGATTTCAAGACCAGCCTGACCAACATGGTGAAACGCCGTCTCTACTAAAAATACAAAAATTAGCTGGGTGTGGTAGCGCGCATCTGTAATCCCAGCTACAAGGGAGGCTGAGGCAGGAAAATCGCTTGAACCCGGGAGGTAGAGGTTGCAGTGAGCCGAGATCACACCACTGCACTCCAGCATGAGCAACAGAGCAAGACTCTGTCTGAAAAAAAGAATAAAAATAAAAATAAAAAAGTATTTGAGGCTGGGCGCAGTGGCTCATGCCTGTAATCCTGGCACTTTGGGAGGCTGAGTTGGGCAGATCACCTGAGGTCAGGAGTTTGAGACCAGCCTGGCCAACATGGTCTCTACTAAAAATAAAAAAGTTAGCTGGGTATGGTGGCGCGTGCCTGTAGTCCCAGCTATGTGGGAGGCTGAGGCAGGAGAATCGCTTGAACCCATGAGGCGGAGGTTGCACTGAGCTGAGATCATGCCACTGTACTCCAGCCTGGGCGACAGGGTGAGATGCAATCTCAGGAAAGAAAAAAAAAAAAAAAAGCATTTGAAGTTACATGAGGAAAGAAGATAAGGAGCAGAATAACATGCATATAAACACAAGTATGTCAGAAAGATTTGTCCACAAAAAAGAAAAAAAAAAACCTTGTTCATAATCTGAAAACGAGATAAAAGATTATAAGAAAATAAATTCAAAGCTTCTGAAAACTAAGACAAGCAATGTATCTTCAAAAGAGCAAAAATTAGACTGACAGCTTAAAAATGGAAGCCATAAGACAGTGATGGAATATCTTCCAGGTGCTGGGAAAAAACCAGCAGCCCAGACTCCCATACCCAGTGAAAATATCCTTCAAAGGTGAAGATGGAATAAAATATTTTTAGACAGACAAAATCTGAGAGAATTTCTCACCAGCAGACCTACCTGAAAGAAAATACTCTGGGACCTTCTAATGACAGGAGAAGGAAAATTATCACAGATAGAAACCTGGAGATGTGAGAAGAAAAAGGGCAACAGAAAGGGTAAATATTTGTTGTAATGTTGGGGCAAAAAAAGAAAAATAAATGAAAAAGGAAGGGCAAATAGGGTAAATATGTGAATAAATCTAAATAAATATTGGCTATACACAATGAAAATAATAGGCTGGGCACAGTGGCTCACGCCTGTAATCCCAGCACTTTGCAAGGCTGAAGCGGGTAGATCACCTGAGGTCAGGAATTTGAGACCAGCCTGGCCAACATGATAAAACCTTGTCTCTACAAAAATACAAAAATTAGCCGGGTGTGGTGGCTCGCACCTATAATCCCAACTACTCAGGAGGCCGAGGCTTGAATCCAGGAGGCGGAGGTTGCAGTGAGCTGAGATTGTGCCACTGCACTGCAGCCTGAGCGACAGAGTGAGACTCCGTCTCAAAAAAATAAAATGAGGGTAATAATGCTTTATAGATTTAAAAATATACACAAAGAGAGGGAGATGGGCAGAACTAAAGTATTCTAAGGACCCTGTCTTATCTAGGAAGGGGGTAAAAAACCAATTAACATTAGATTCTGGTAAGTTACAAATATACATTCATATTTGAATGAAAATACACATTCACATTTGTAACTTATCAGGGCAGTCAGTAAAGGAAGAGTAAAAGAGAATATAATTTCTAAGCTAACAGTGGAGAAGTCAATAAATATGCAATGAATTAAACAAAAATGAGAAAATTCTGACAATAGCAATTTAGATCAATTTTCCCAATGAACAACAAAAAAAGCAGAGCAAAAAAAATTTATTTAATGCACTAAAGAGCTACCAAGGCAGTGAAGGACGACATGTCCAAGATCCAGGAGAAGAAGGTAATATAGAGGTGAACGATGGCTAGCACTTGCAGCTGGGATGGGCTACAGCTGAAAACAAGAGGTTAACATGATCAGCTCTGCTGCCCTGCTTGCTTTTGGTCACTTGCTTGTTTTTTTTTTTTTTTTTTTTTTTTTTTTTTTTCTTTGAAGCTAAATGCCACACCACTGAACACTACAACTATTTTTTTTTTTTTTTTTTTTTTTTTGAGACAGATCCTCTTTCTGTTGCTCAGGCTGGAGTGCAGTGGCACGATCTCGGCTCAATGCAACTTCCGCCTCCTGGGTTCAAGCAATTCTCCTGCTCCAGCCTCCCAAGTAGCTGGGATTACAGGCACCGCCACCATGCCCGGCTGATTTCTTTGTATTTTTAGTAGAGACAAAGTTTCACCACGTTGGCCAGGTTGGTTTCAAACTCCTGACCTCAAGTAATCCGCCTGCCTTGGCCTCCCAAAGTGCTAGGATTACAGGTGGGAGCCACCATGTCCAGCCTGAACACTTAAACTTAACTTTCATTGGCTACTTTGTAGATAACATTCACAGGTCACCATGGCAATGGTCACTTCAGTTATTTCTCAGGAATCTGGGCTAGCTCCTGCCCAGTTCAAACTGATGGAGACCACCAACCCTTCAACTGGGCCTGTGAAGGAGCCCTAGAGGGTCTTTTGATGCTTGAGGGCCAAAAACTCCACCCTCAGATCATGTTAATGCCTCTATTTTCTGTACATGTGTTCTATGACATGCCATGAACCCTGACTACACTTGTACACAATGAATGTTACTTCATTATCCCCACTGCCAATCCACCTCAATCCACCCCACACCTTAAACCACCCCACTTCCCTAGCCCACAAATATCCCTAAGGCTTATCTTTGGGGAGGCCGGTTTGAGACCTGTTCTCCCACCTCCTCGCTCAGTGGCCTTGCAAGTAAGTTTTTTCTCTTTTGCAAAACCTGTGTCACAGTGATTGATTTACCACGCATGGGCAGAATGGACCTAGACCTGGCCGGTAACATAGCCACTTCAGGAGCTTCACTGTAAACATACAAAAAGGAACAGATGGAACAGCAGGAATCCTCATAAAGTATACAAAGAAAAGATTTCAGAAAACACACACAGGCCAGGTTTGCTTGAGAGACATTGAATGAAGGAGTCAGACTCAAAAAATGAAACAGGAAAGATTATAGCAAGGGAAAGAAAAGGGGAAGAGGGGAGCAGGAGGGAACCCAAGACATTTGTTTTTAAGTGCTTACACTCTCGAAGGCTGCCAGTTCTCCTTTTGAAACATACCTTGCACTGGTCCCTTCTCTCCAGCTCCCCTGCCTTCTGTACGGGGACTCCTGTGACTCTCTGTTGCAGTCCATTCTCAGCACTGCAGCTAAAGCAATTATAACCCAAAACCACAGCAATGGGCAGCATTGGTCTATACAAAATCAGGCTATGACAGAGGGATTTGCTGCTAAAATTTCACTTCCTTTGCTAAAGCCAATTTTTTCCCCCAGGTTCTGCACTTGATCAAGCCAATCTGTCAGTCTGACCAGTGCCCTGAAAGAGCTCAATTACTTCTCTTGGGCAAACACTTTTCCCAAAGAGATCTTATCTATCCTGGTTTACTTAAGTATGGTTCTTTTTTATTCTTATTTTTATTTATTTATTTATTTGAGACAGTCTCACTCTGTTGCCCAGGTTAGAGTGCAATGGCACAATCTCGGCTCACCACAATCTCTGCCTCCGGGGTTCAAGTGGTTCTCCTGCCTCAGCCTCCCAATTAGCTGAGATTACAGGCATATGCCACCACGCTCAGCTAATTATCTTTTTTTTTTTTTTTTTTTTTTGAGACAGAGTCTTGCTCTGTCACCCAGGCCAGAGTACAGTGGTGCAATTGCGGCTCACTGCAGGCCCCGCCTCCTGGGTTTACGCCATTCTCCTGCCTCAGCCTCCTGAGCAGCTGGAACTACAGGCGCCCGCCACCACACCTAATTTCTTTTTGTATTTTTAGTAGAGACGGGGTTTCACTGTGTTAGCCAGGATGGTCTCGATCTCCTGACCTCATGATCTGCCCACCTCAGCCTCCCAAAAGTGCTGGGATTACAGGCGTGAGCCACCGCGCCTGGCCTTTTTTTTTTTTTGAGAGGGCCTTTCGCTCTTGTTGCCGAGGCTGGAGTGCAATGGCGTAATCTTGGCTCACTGCAACCTCTGACTCCTGGGTCCAAGCAGTTCTCCTGCCTCAGCCTCGCGAGTAGCTGGGATTACAGGCATGCGCCACCATGCCTGGCTAATTTTGTATTTTTAGTAGAGACAGGGTTTCTCATGTTGGTCAGGCTGGTCTCGAACTCCTGACCTCAGGTGACTCACCCACCTCGGCCTCCCAAAAGTGCTGGGATTACAGGCGTGAGCCACCGCGCCTAGCCTTTTTTTTTTTTTGAGAGGGTCTTTCGCTCTTGTTGCCGAGGCTGGAGTGCAATGGTGTAATCTTGGCTCACTGCAACCTCTGACTCCTGGGTCCAAGCAGTTCTCCTGCCTCAGCCTCGCGAGTAGCTGGGATTACAGGCATGCGCCACCATGCCTGGCTAATTTTGTATTTTTAGTAGAGACAGGGTTTCTCCATGTTGGTCAGGCTGGTCTCGAACTCCTGACCTCAGGTGACTCGCCCACCTCGGCCTCCCAAAGTGGTGGGATTACAGGCATGAGCCACCTGTGCCTCGCTGCGCAGCTAATTTTTGTAGAGACAGGGTTTCACCAGGTTGGCCAGGCTGGTCTCGAACTCCTAGCCTCAGGTGATTCGCCCGCCTCAGCCTCCCAAAGTGCTGGGTTTACAGGCATGAGCCACCGCGCCCTGCCTGATTCTTTCACTTGGTCACTTGCTTGTGATTTTTTTTTCTTTCTTTCTTTTTCTTTGAAGCTGAAGGCCACAGTAGCTAAAGGCCAGGACATTGAACACTAAAACTTAACCTTCACTGGCTACTTTGTAGATAACATTCACAGCTCACCACTAATAAAGCTGCAGTCAACTAACAGGTATGAAGTTACCACTACAGTACATGGTTATATTAGGGACTGTTTCTGCCTACTGGATTCTGGGGAGGAACAAGGGAGGAATGTAACAGCACAAGCCATAATGAAGTTTATATACAGGCTTAAAATAAAAGAAAACCCTAGAATGAACTCAACAGAATTATGGTGTTCTGAGCTAATACTACCTGGCTTTAGAGGGAAATACTCTTCCAAAAGTCATTCGAATCCATAAACATAAGAACTTTCTGGCCACGCATCTGAAAGAAGGAAAAAAAGGATATACATATTTTAAAATTCCATTTGGCTTACATCATCAGTTTTCTGGAAAGGAAAGGAAGCCTTTAAGGTCTCAGAGGGAGGGACGTTAGTATGAGTCAAAAGGTGGTATCATAGCTAATCTTGCATCAAACAGGGCATAGGATGGGGGAGATTTATAAAGCTAAAATCAAGCAGATTATTTTTTAAAAATATTTTCAATATAAATTGTCAACGAAGAGATAAAAACTTCAGAACTGAGGTACAGGAAGTACATCATAATTCTTTTGTTCATATTATTCTTCCTACCTAAAATGCCTGGCAAATGCCCACTAATCCTGAACCTTCTCCAATGTAAACAGAGTGAGTAGCTGTGTACTCTCAGTACTCTGCTCAAACCCCTCCTGTAATGTGACACCATATCACAGTGATCAGCTCACAGGGTGTCTGTCATTCCCTCTGCACTGTGAGCCCCTGAAAGCAAAAATTGGTGCTTTATAGTACCTTCAGTACCTAGCACAGTGCCTGGTATACACACAAAGGTGGCTTGTCTTTTTTTATTTTGAGACAGCGTTTTGCTCTGTCGCCCAGGTTAGAGTGCAGTGGCGCAATCTCTGCTCACCGCAAGATCCGCCTACCGGGTTCAAGCCATTCTCCTGCCTCAGCCTCCCGAGTAGCTGGGACTACATGTGCACACCGCCACGCCTGGCTAATTGTTTGTATTTTTAGTAGAGATGGGGCTTCACCATGTTAGCCAGGATGGTCTCGATCTCCTGACCTCGTGATCCACCCGCCTCGGCCTCCCAAAGTGCTGGGATTACAGGCATGACCGGCTGTATTTTTAGTGGAGATGAGGTCCCGAACTCCTGACCTCAGGTGATCCACCTGCCTCGGCCTCCCAAAGTGCTGGGATTATAGGTGTGAGCCACCGCACCAGGCCTGATAAATTTTTGAATTAAGAAATGCATGTCTTTAATATACCTAATCAAGAGTAGCAGAAGGGTTACAGCTCTTCTAGAATTCACCAGAAAATCCAGGGGGAAAAAAAAAGAGTAGCAAAAAAGAGTAGTTCCTTCTTTCTTGGACCATGTTTACACGTTTAGACTTTTTCTGGAAGAATCTTGATAGCGTCATATTGCGAGGCACAAGTGGAGAAATGAAAACACTCAATGACAGATTTTATGTCTGCAGATTCCTGAATATCCTTTTCATCTGAACATTCTACTATAAAGAACAGGCATCAAGATCTCCAACTAATTGTGATGGGAGAATAACAATCATTCCCTCATTTTAACCAAGAAGGCAGAACAAGAGAAAAGTATCCGTAGACTGGTGGCCACTCAAAAGCTCACCTGACGCGCAGTTCTCTTAACCGGCCCTGTCGGGTACAAGTATGTGTGCCACGATACTGCACTAGGTGACTGGTACTAGGTAACTCCCTCCGGATCCCAAAGGATGCAGAAGACTTCTTGTTGGACAGTGTCTTTGCAGAATAAGGTTTCTTAACTGCACCATCCCTAAAATACCTTAAATGTGAGGAGGAAGGAGGCAAGGAGAGAATAAAGTTATCTCTGCATGTGATGCAAATACTTTTAACATACAAGCAAAATTAAACAGATAAGCTCATCAAGACTGACAATACCTATGCTTCAAAGATAATAAGCAGCCCAATCTGACAGAAATATTGGCCAGCCACTGGAGGTGGGTACTGCTGGGTCAGCTCTAGGCAGGAAATACAGAGCTGAGGGGTACCCCCTGGAGTCATCAGGCCTAACACAGTTTTCTTTTGTTTGAGACAGGTTCTCACTCTGCTGCCCAGGCTGGAATGCTGTGGCATAACCACAGCTCACTGCAGCCTTGACCTCCCAGGCTCAAGTGATCCTCTCATTTCAGCCTCCCAAGCAACTAGGCAACTAGGACCACAGGTGCTCGCCAGTGTGTCCTGATAATTTTTTTTTTTTTTTTAAGAGACAAGGTCTCACTGTGTTGCCCAGGCTGGTCTTGAACTCCCGGGCTCAAGGAATCCTCCCACCACATCCTCCTGAGTAGCTGAGACTACAGGCGTGCACCACCATGGTCGGCTAATTTTTTATTTTTATTATTTTTTTTGAGACAAGGTCTTATTCTGTCGCCCAGGTTGGAGTGCAGTGGCGTGATCTCGGCTCACTCAACCTCCACCTCCCGGGTTCAAGCGATTCTCCTGCCTCAGCCTCCCTAGTAGCTGGGATTACAGGCACCCACCACCACATCCGGCTAAGTTTTATATTTTTAGTGGAGATGGGATTTCACCATGTTGGCCAGGCTGGTCTTGAACTCCTGACCTCAGGTGATCCACCCACCTCGGCCTCCCAAAGTGCTGGGATTACAGGCTTGAGCCACTGTGCTCGGCCAATTTTTAATTTTTTAGAGACAGGGTCTCACTATATTGCCCAGGCTAGTCTCAAACTCCTGGGCTCAAGTAATCCTCCTGCCTCAGCCACCCAAAGTGGTGGTATTACAGACATGCACCACTGTATCTGGCCTGCTGGCCTGCTGGCCTGATTTCATTCTTGATCTCTTGCTTCAGAGTATCTGCACTGAGGCTAAAGCACACACACACACACACACACACACATACACACATATACATATATACACATACACACACACACACACACACACATTTTAATATACTTTTAAAATTTTTTTATTTAATTTTTAATATTTAAAATTTTAATATTTTAATTTTAATATTTAATATTTTAATATTTAATTATATTTTTAAAAAAACAAAAAATTTTTGTTTTCTTGAAATAGAGTCTTGCTATGTTGCCTAGACTGGTCTTGAACTCCTGGGCTTAAGCAATCCTCTCAACTAAGCCTCCCAAAATGCTGAGATTACAGGTGTAAGCTACCACACTCAGACTCCTGGATTTTATTTTTTTAGAACAATTTGAAGTTTACTGCAAAATTGTGAAGAACGAACAGACTGTTCCCACATACCCCTTTTTCTTTACACACACACAGCTGTACATGCTAAAAAGAATATGTTTAAAGAAATGAAAGTCAAGCATGAACATATTTGCAGGGCATGGGGTAACTATAAAAAGTAAGGTAGAAGCATTAATCACAACAGCCAAAAGGTAGAAGCAATCTAATTTTTTTTTTTTTTAAAGACAGGGTCTTGGCTGGGTACAATGGCTCAAGTCTATAATCCCAGCACTTTGGGAGGCTGAGGCAGGAGGATCATCTGGGGTCAGGAGTTTCAGACCAGCCTGGCCAGCACGGCTAAATGCCATCTCTACTAAAAATACAAAAATCAGCCGGGTGTGGTGGCAGGTGCCTGTAATCCCAGCTACTTGGGAGGCTGAGGCAGGAGAATCGCTTGAACCCGGGAGGTGGAGGTTGCAGTGAGTCATGCCATTGCACTCCAGCCCGGGCGACAGGACAGGACAGGAAAGGACAGGACAGGAAAGAAAGAAAAAAATAAAACTTCCCGATAGTTCCAACATAGGTATTGATGGCCAGGTGCGGTGGCTCACACCTGTAATCACAGCACTTTGAGAGGCCAAGGTGGGTGGATCACCTGAGGTTAGGAATTTGAGACCAGCTTGGACAACATGGTGAAACCCTGTCTCTACTAAAAATACAAAAATTAGCCAGGTGTGGTGGCGCACGCCTGTAGTCCCAGCTACTCGGGAGGCTGAGGCACGAGAATCACTTGAACCCAAGGGGCAGAGGTTGCAGTGAGCTGAGATCTCACCATTGCACACCAGCCTGGGCGACAGAGTGACACTCTGTTTCAACAACAATAAGAACGACAAAACATAGGTATTGATACGGTTTAGCTGTACCCCCACCCAAATTGCATCTTCAATTGTAGGTCCCGTAAGACCCACGTGTTGTGGGAGGGACTTCACGGAAGGTGATGAGATTATGTGGGTAGTTCCCCCATGCTGTTCTCATGATAGTGAGTGAGTTCCCAAGAGATCTCATGGTTTTATGTGGGGCTTTCCCCCACTTCACTCTGCACTTTCTTTCCTGACGCCATGTGAGAAAGCACATGTTTGCTTCCCCTTCCACCATGATTGCAAGTTTCTTGAGGCCTCTCCAGAAATGCAGAACTGTGAGTCAATTAAACCTCCTTCCTTTATAAATTACTTATCTCAGATATTTCTTCATGGCAGCATGAGAACGATCTAATACAGGTATCTATATTTGAGTATGGTACCATTCACTGCTTTGCTTCTATAAAACTATCTTGTACTACTCCCAAAAAATAAAACTTAAATCTGATTAAGTCTCTAAATCCACTTACCAATTTGCAGAAAAAGACTGAGAACAGAGGACAGAAGAACATGCTAAAATGCACACAGGCCCTATCAAAATACCAGTGACATTATTCACATAAATAGGAAAAATATCTTAAAAATTGTATAGGACCACAGAAGACTCCAACTAGCCAAAGCGATCCTGAGCAAAAAGAACAAAGCTGGAGGCATCACATCACCAGACTTCAAAATAAACCACAAAGCTGTAGTAACCAAAACAGCATGGTACTGGCATAAAGACAGACACACAGGCCAATGGAACAGAACAGAGTATCAAGTTATTAAGCTACTTTATCTATCTACCTACCTACCTACCTACCTACCTACCTACCTACCTACCTAAGACACAGTCTCATTCTGTTGCCCCACTGGAGTATAGTAATGCAATCATGGCTCACTGCATCCTCAACCTCCCAGATTCAGGTGATCTTCCTTCCCACCTCAGCCTCCTGAGGAGCTGCAACTACAAGGGCATGCTACCACCTGGCTAATTTTTTGTAGAGATGGGGTTTTGCCACATTGCGCAGGATGGTCTTGAACTCCTAGGCTCAAGTGATCCACCTGTCCTGGAGTCCCAAAGTGCTGAGATTACAGGTGTGAGCCATCACACCCAGTGCCAATTTATTTTTGACAAAGGGTCCAAGAACACTGGGGAAAGGACACCCTCTTTAATAAATGGTGCTGGGAAAAGTGAGTATCTACATACAGAAAAATGAAACCAGACCCCTTACCTCTCACCCTATACAATATCAACTCAAAATGGATCAAAGACCTAAATGTAAGACCCAAAACTAGAAAGCTATGAGAAGAAATACTTCAAAAGTCTAGGAAAATATTTTACGAATAAAACATCAAAAGCACAGGCAACAAAACCAAAAATAAACAAATAGGATAATCTCAAGCTTAAAAGCTTCTGCTCAGCAAACAATCTACAAGTAAAAAGACAACCTATAGAATGGGATTACAGGCCGGGCATAGTGGCCCATGCCTGTAATCCCAGCAGTTTGGGAGGCCAAGGCAGTCAGATCACTTGAGATTAGGAGTTCAAGACCAGCCTGACCACATGGTGAAACCCCATCTCTACTAAAAGTACAAAATTAGCTGGGCATGGTGACATACACCTATAATCCCAGTTACTCAGGAGGCTGAGGCAGGAGAATCGCTTGAACCCGCGAGGTGGTGGTTGCAGTGAGCCAAGACTGTACCACTGCACTCCTGACTGGGTGATAGAGTAAGACTCCATGTCAAAAAAAAAAAAGAATGGGATTACAAATATTACAAAAAATATGTGCAAACTATCTGACAGGGGGTTAATACGCAGAATATACATAGAACTCAAACATCTCAACAGCAAAAAACAAACAAAAAATCCAATTAAAAAAGGGGCAACTTTGGGAAGCTGAGGCGGGCAGATGGCTTCAGTCCAGGAATTTAACATCAGCCTGGGCAATATGGTGAAATCCTGTCTCTACACAAAATTAGCCTAGCATGGTGGTGTGTGCCTGGAGTCCCAGCTACTCTGGAGGCTGCACTGAGAGGATGGCTTGAGCCTGGGAGGCAGCGGTTTCAGTGAGCTGAGATCCCACCACTGTACTCCAGCCTGGGTGACAGAGTGAGATCTGTCTCAAAAAAAAAAGTAGGGGGAGCAAATTCTCTGAATAGACATTTCTCAAAAGAAGACATACAAATGGCTAACAAATATATGAAAAAATGCTCAACATCACTATCAGGAAAATGTAAATGAAAATCACAATGAGGTGTCATCTTACTCGTTAGGTAGGTGGCTATTGTCAAGAAGACAAAAAATAAATAAATAAACATGCTGGCAAGGAAGCAGAGAAAAAGGAACACTTTTTTATTTTATTTTTATTTTTATTGAGATGGAATCTCACTGCTGCCCAGGCTGGAGTGCAATGGCGCCATCTCGGCTCACTGCAACCTGCTGGGTTCAAGCAATTCTTCTACCTCAGTCTCCCAAGTAGGTGGGACTACAGGTGCGCACCACCAAGCCCGGCTAATTTTTGTATTAGTAGAGACAGGGTTTCACCATATTGGCCAGGCTAGTCTCGAATTCCTGACCTCGTGATCCGCCCACTTCGGCATCCCAAAGTGCTAGGATTACAGGTGTGAGCCACCGCGCCCAGCTGAAAAGGGAACACTTATATACTGTAGGTGAGAATGTAAACTAGTATAGCCACTATGGAGAACAGTATGGAGGTTCCTCAAAAAACTACAAATAGGACTACTGCATGACCCAGCAAACCCACTACTGGGCATTTATCCAAAGGAAAGAAAATCAGTGCATCAAAGAGACAGCAGCACACTCATGGTTACTGCAGCACTATTCACAATAGCCAATATATGGAACCAATCTAGGTGTCCAACGAGAGATGAATGCATTAAGCAAATGTGGTATATACACACAAATGGAATACTATTCAGTCATAAAAAAGAGTAAAATATTGTCATTTGCAGCAACATGGATGGAAATGGAGGATATTAAGTGAAATAAGCTAGGAACAGAAAGTTAAACACTTCATGTTCTTACTCGTGCAAAAGCTAAAACTTACAGAAACCAAAGTAGAACAGAGGACACAAGAGGCTAGGAAGGGTAGAGGAAAAAGAGGGACAGGGAGAGATTTGTTAAAAGACACAAAATTAAAACTAGATAGGAGAAATAAATTCTAGCATTCTATACCCCCATAGGATGACTATTGTTAACAATCATGTATAGTTTCAAGTAGCTAGGAGGATACTGAATGTTCCCAAAACAAAGAAATGATAAATGTTTGAGGTGATGGATATGCTAATTACCCTGATCTGATCACTACACATTATATGTATTGATATATCACTACGTACCTAATAAATATGTACAATTATATTAAACATTCATAAATTTTAAAAAAGAATTTTAAAAAATGCACATAGGAATGCAACTGGTAAAATACAAATTGCAGAAAGTGCTACAAAACAACTGATTCCCAAACAATTGATTTCAAGGAGGAAAAAGATAAAGTAGAAATCCATGAATTAGGCTGGGTGCGGTGGCTCATGCCTGTAATCCCAGCACTTTGGGTGGCTAAGGCGGGTGAATCACGAGGTCAGAGTTTGAGATCAGCCTGGATAACACAGTGAAACCCCATCTCTACTAAAAATACAAAAAAATTAGCTGGGCGTGGTGGTGGGCGCTTGTAATCCCAGCTACTCAGGGGGCTGAGGCAGGAAAATTGCTTAAACCCGGGAGGCAGAGGTTGCAGTGAGTTGCAATCTCGCCACTGAACTCCAGCCTGGGCAACAGTGTGAGACTCTGTCTCAAAAAAAAAAAAAAAAAAAAAAAAAAAATCCATGAATTAAAAGCAGTTGACTCCACTTATCTTCTCTACACACAGCGAATGGTGGGTCTGCCTCTGCCTTCCTACCTCCTCCCTTCTTTAACTATGGTAACTGGTCAGCTCACCCTGGTTGATCAAACATGGCCTGTGCAGTGTTCTAGAAAACTAAATGCTGTTGATCTGAATCTAGTTGTCTCTGCAGGGGCAGCAAAAGCCCTGCCAGTCTGGTCTTCAAAAATAGTAGTCCTGGTCGGGCACGGTGGCTCACGCCTGTAATCCCAGCACTTTGGGAGGCCGAGGTGGGTGGATCACCTCAGGTCAGGAGTTCGAGACGAACATGGTGAAACCCTGTCTCTACTAAATACAAAAAATTAGCCGGGTGTGGTGGCCTATGACTGTAATCCCAGCTAATTGGGAGGCTGAGGCAGGAGAATTACTTGAACCCGGGAGGCAGAGAATGCAGTGATCCGAGATCGTGCCACAGCACTCCAGCCTGGGCAACAAGAGCAAAACTCCCATCAAAAAAAAAAAAAAAAAAAAAAAAAAAAAAAGGCCAGGCGCAGTGGCTCACACCTGTAATCCCAGCACTTTGGGAGGCCCAGGTGGGTAGATCACAAGGTCAAAAGATAAAGACCATCCTGGCCAACATGGTGAAACCCTGTCTCTACTAAAAATACAAAAATTAGCTGGGCATGGTGGCACATGCCTGTAGTCCCAGCTACTCGGGAGGCTGAGGCAGGAGAATTGCTTGAACATGGGAGGCGGAGGTTGCAGTGAGCTGACATCACACCACTGCACTCCAGCCTGGTGACAGAGCGAGACTCCATCTCACTCAAAAGAAAATAATAATAATAGTAATAATAAAGGAATAAAATTCTGATACAGAAACCCTGAAAACACTATGCTAAGTGAAATAAGCCAAACGCAAATGGAAAAATATTGTATGACTCCACTTACATGAGGTACCTAGAACAAGCAAATTCTTAGAAACAAAGTACAATAAAGGTTATAAAGGATTAGGGTAGGAGGAATGAGGAGACACCATTTAAAGAATACAGAATTTCTACATGGGATGATGAAAAGTTTTGGGTATGGATAGTGGTGATGGTTACACATTGTTAGTGTACTTAATGGCACTAAATTGTACACTTAAAAATCGTTAAAATAGGCCAGGTGTGGTGGCTCATGCATGTAATCCTAGCACTTTGGGAGGCTGAGGCAGGTGGATCAGTAGTTCGAGACCAGCCTGGCCAACATGGTGAAACACTGTCTCTACCAAAAATACAAAAATTAGCCGGGCGTAGTGGCACGTGCCTGTAATTCCAGCTACCTGGGAGGTTGAGGTGGGAGAATCGCTTGAACCCCTG